>NC_061815.1:35134818-35439151 GCF_021462225.1 Girardinichthys multiradiatus | reverse complement strand
TTCAAGTAGTGCATATAAATCTGAAACTGTCACATAAATAAAAACTACTTCAGTCTTTCAGCTAATATGACATTTAACTAGTTTACTTTTATGAAAATAAAATATGAACTTCTCAACATCACTATTGTTTTTAGAATAATCTCTCAAACAGAAACTTGATTTCCTCAGGGTCTTGATCAAACCTGCACTGGTAATAACGTTTATGTAGCCTGTTGTACAACTATGTGAAAATCGTCTGCTTGAGCAAAATGAGACATTGCAAATTTGAGAAAAAACTTCTTTAAAGCAGAAAAGCAGTTTTAAATCTATGCAATGCCTCATTTAAGCTGCCGTTTCCTCAAAAACCATTTTGCATGTTACATTTTTTCCACTTGTTTCTTTTGCCAAGTGTTCATCTGATTTGTCGAATTTGTATAGTCAATGTTTTTCTTTTTTTTTTGCAATATAAAAAGCAAAGAAGGCCTGAACTGGTATTAATTCAAAGTTTATAAAATGAAAAAAATATATATTTTACTGTCTGGGCCTGCTCATAGACGAATGAATTTAGGCATTGTAATTATACAATTGTGTATATTATAAGAATGCATTTTTAAGGAGCCATTTTGGGAAGTATGATTTGATGTCTGCAGTTTTTCAGTTATATTTTGGTTGAATTGAAGTTTCTCTTTCATTTTAGTTTAAATAAATGCAGTTTCATTTGCTTTATTGTATTTCTACACTGTAATGAAACAGGACAGGGAAGAACAAGCCTCCATAGGTGAAAAAACTATTTCACTACGGATTTAGATTTTATATGCATGGACTGAAATATTTTTCTTTCAATATATTTCATATTCCTCTCTTTTTGACATAGTGGAGGCAGATAAATGACTCAGTGAACATCGAATTTCGGCGGTTTATGAAAGAGCAATAAAAACGACAACCACTAGTTTGCTAAATTTTACATGGATCATACACAACCGTGGAATCCAGCTTTATAGAATAAAGTGCACATATAGAGGGGTTTTATTTCTACATTTACGATCGTTCTTCAGCAGCTGAAAATGTTGGGATTTGTCATTACAGCCATTGTTGAAATATTGCTTGATGGGGGGAAACGACGGCAGCCGTTTCGCTCATGTGGAACCGAGAAATACAGCTTTCAATATAAGGCCAAACAGTAACTGACAAAGCAATTTTCCACTCAAGGTCTCCATAATACATTACATAAGCATTAACTGGAACATATATATCACTGTATGAAAACCAAACTGTATTTCACTTTATGCCTTTTTGAGTTGCAAGGTTGCAATTATAATGAAAAAGCTAAACACACTGTAGGCAGTCCGGTGTGAAATAAAAAAGGCAAAAAGCTAAATGTTCTTTACTTTCTTTAGAGGTTAGCGCAAAAACAATAGCTTCTCTGGTTGAACCTGGAGTTCTAACTGCACGATCTGAACTGCAGTATGTTGGTTTTGGCTTCCTGTTGTGCTGATAAAGACCCAACTCTTAGCTTAAAAGCTACTTTGAATCAGACATAAAATCAGAAAACTCTGCTTTTAGCTTTTAAGCATCTCTAAAAAAAATGCATAACAGATATGCTTTGTTCACAGCAGGAAACATGAAAAACTCTAACAGTGACATCCATCTGTTTTCATGCATGCAGATGAAACCAGCAAACTATCGGGGTTCACATGTTTAAGTGTTACCTGCGCCAGGCCTATATAACCTGAAGGCTTCGGCAGAGTAAGAGCAGAATCACACATCATTTAAATAAAAAACAAGACAAGTTTCAAGCTGCAGGAAAATGTGAGTTGTGTTTCACGTTTTCATAATTATGGTTATCATTATGGATGAGTTTAATCATAGTGGTGAAGAAGTAATGAGCATAATTAATGGGACTGTGCTTTGAAAAGAACATTAATGGAATATTTTAAATTAAGCACATATGAACATTTATGCATTACTTAGAATAAGTCTTAATATTGATTTTGTTTCATTGGGTGAGTGAAAAATTACCAACACAAATCGTTTATCTCTAAGCACGCACTAATTAATGCCCAACCACAGCATTTAGAAGGACGTCTATCAGCACTGACCACATGGCATCTGCTGCAAACTCCAACCCTACACTGACCATATTGTGGTTTTATCTTGAATACAAAAGAGGCCAATCTGTCAGATCTGCTGCAAAAAGGTTTCACCTGAAGGCTTCATAACAGTGTAAGCGTTAAAACTGTAGATTAAGGTTATGGTTTTGTTTATGTATTTTCAAAACAAAATTTGTGTCATTTCTGGCAGCAACGAACTGCTTACAGCACCGGTCTAGATTCAACCATCAGCGGCATGACTGTCACTCATTTTAGGGAGGCACCTCTTCATTTTGAAAACAAGAATTCTGTGCACAAGTTTGAATTTATTATGAATTTCATCTGATTCACACAAGGTCTAAACTTTACTTAGAGTGAAATGTGTACATCCACCCGGCTGATAAAAGTTTCCGGTTTCCTTTGACATCTCATCTGCCGATTGAGATCTTTTTTATGTAAGGACCAATAACACAAATGGGAAAACATGCACTCCAGGTTCCTTGATGTAGGTGGCAGTTTTGAATCCAAAAGAAAAACAAAGGAATTACTAGATTATCAATGCAATCATTTTTGTCAAGTGCACCAGTTCCTCCTGCTGCAAAACACCCCCACAACATGATGGTCCCATCTCCGCACTTCAGTCAGGATAGGGTTCTCAGGCTTCCAAGTTCAACCACTTCAATTTCAGCTTCACCAGACTACAGGACAGATCTCCAAAAATTAAGATCTTTGTCCTTGAGTGCAAAATTTAATTTGGCTTTTATGTTGTTTTTGAAGCAATTGCTTCTTCCTCTCCAAATGGCAACCAATTTCAACCAATGCCTTTATAGGACCTTCCAAAATATTATGTAACCTGGACATTCCTATGCTGTTTATAATTTTATATAATTGTTTAAACAGATGGAGGCGGCACCATCAAACTTTTTTTATATTGTTAAAATGGTTTCTTGTTTCCATCTCTTTTTATTCAAATTGATCATTAAAAGTTAAAAATAAAAAATGCAGATGCACGTCTGAAACGTCTGAGCAGAAAATGAATCCTAAAGCACATAAATACATTCAGAGAGGGACCAGTTATCTGCTTAATGTTTTATCATGTTTAGTTGTTGTTGCATTTCTCTTAAAATGAAGACTAAAATATGATTAGGTGAGGTTTTATTTCAAAAGCAACAAAAGGCCTGAGAAAAACATGAAACAGGAGAGCTTAATAAAGACTTTTGAACCCTAAATTGTTTTGCCCACCTGCTGATTGCCAGACGTTTAACCTGAATGCTGATTTTGTTCACTGTCTGCTGGATCTATAAGCATGTCAGGTTTGCCAAATCATTCGCAGAAGATTTAACCAAACCAAAATATATATATAAATATATAAATGCAGCTTCAGGAGGAACATTTTGAGCTATTTTATAATTCTTTTGAGTTAAAGCACCCAACTCAAGGTATTTGGCAACGGATCTTTAAATTAAAGAGTGAAATGTGTCACTGACAGGACATTGCTTCACGCTTCTGGACATGCAGATCACAGTCTTAGCTGGTCTTTATTCTTTCTGGGCTCGTGTTTCAGAGGGAAGGGAACCACCAAGAACAATATGGCCGAGTCTTTCATCAAACATCTGTCATCTCATCTTCCATCTCATCTCCTTCTGTTTCCCCCTCTGCTTCGCCCTCCTCCTCCTCAGATGTGATGTCCGGCTCGTCCATCTGGGACATGCACTTTGAACATGAGCAGACAAACAGGTAGTTCTCCCTGTGAAGAAAACGCTCAGTCAAGATATTGCACCCACAAACAGCTGAATTGGAAGAAAGCCATCTGCCTTTAATGAAATCAGTGCCTAATCACCAAAGCAAATGACTTCATATTTTTATAACTACTTGTAATGGTGTGAATCAGCTAGCGTGACATAAACATCCACTGGGAGTGGAAATGCTCCTTTTTAGGGCTGATATGAGCAGGTTGCATTAAAACTTCAGGTCTAATTCAGACTGAATGTAATTTAAAGATGGACTGACATCATGCTGATCAATGAGGGGCAGCCATGCTGTTTCTACCTCAGGACTGCCTATCACTGCCTACTGATTTTTTTTATTGATCCACATTTAATCCATAAGAGTGTGACCCGCCTTTAAATGATTTATCCTAAAGATTACGTGTGTTTACCTCAGAATCTTGTGCCTGCTGTGTCGGCTTCTGTCCCGCTGACAGAAATCCAAGTAACTGATGCAGATCTCCTGAAAACAGAAGAAAACACATCATTGAGCTGACTGAAATCCACAGCCCACTAACCCCACTCCTTGCTGCAAGGCCTCGGAAAAACAGAGGGAGACACGCTTAAATATTTCTTGTAAACACAATAGGATAGAGAATTAAGTACGATAAAACAAAAATAAATATTTTTCATACTTACTCTGACCTTAACAATACTCTTTTTCAAATTCCACAATTTCCTATAGTTTTCCAGATTGTGTGGGGAACCCTGAAAACTCTGGCTATTTTTCAGCACTAAAAAAAATAACTTCCTGCAACATGGTGCTTAGACAGGCAAGGAATATAAGTCCTTTCATTTCTCTAAGTTTTCACCTAAATCCACAAGAGAGATTTCCTGGTAAAGTAGCACAGCTGCTGTGACATCACTGTGCCATGCAGACGCAAGCCTTCTCAATCATTCTGTCAGCTTGACAAACCCACTGGACGTCTCAGCCTTCTAATACCGTCTGACGAGGGAGACACCAAACTAGACTATAAAGGGATATTCTGTCCTGTCTTTGCCGGACTAAAAAATATAACTGTGAATCCCGATGCATCAGCTGACCTGTCCTGGGCTGATATCACTGAGGGCGTTGAGGTGAAGCAGGAAATTGTTGTCAGGGAAGGATGCCTCTGCGTTTGGGATGCAGCTGTGGTTACCTGTGTGGATCAAATATGAAAATCTTTCCTGTTAAATCTGCTCTTAAAACTAGAATCTTTTTAATGTTGATGAATGAAGAACATTGTGTGCACTAACAGGAGCTTTGCAGCAAATAAAGTCCAGATCCCTCGCAGTTCAGAAATTCTCCCGTTTCTGCACAGAAATACACACGTTATGCTCATTCCTCACTGCTGAAAACTGCAACACAGCCAATAACAAGCACCCATTCAGACAATATGACAGCTGCAAATCTTCTCAGCTGAGAATAAATCTAACTTCAGAAATTACTGCGGTACTGAGATAAAACAGTGACCTTTGTCAATGTCCTTGTATAACTGGTCAATAAAAGAGTCCAACTGCTCCCTCTGCTGGTCGGGAAGCTCAAGAGCATCACAGGCATGAACCCACTGACTCAGAGAGCTATAAAGAATTAAAAAAAAAAGACCACAAAGACATTCAAACAAAGATCCGGAGCTGGACATGTTGATAATTTAAGCAAAGAATGAAGGGAGTCACCTGGTACCGATGCCTTGGCCGTTTGTTCCCACCAAAGCAAACAAAGAGCGGAAACCTTCAAGCACAAACCACTACAACACAGTTACACCGTTACTCATTTGTTTCGTGTTACAAATAAAGTACTTGGTTAATTAAGGGTCACAAAGAGAGTTATTACAATGTAATCCATAGTTGTTACACATCAGGAAAAAACAACTGATAAGCATTTTAGAAACTATTTTTAATGGTCTGTTTTTATAGCAATACCATAATGTGGAGAATTTAGAAGATCAAGATGAAAAATGAATCCTTCCCTCCTTAAAATGTTACCTGCATGTCCTAAAAAAGTGAGCTTAAAACATGTGGGACACAGATATAGTACCAATGGGAACTTCACATACATTGTTTTGGGGTTGAAAGCAATAATGAATTAATTTTAAACCAGGAATTTGGTGCACAAGTTCAAATTCATTGGGGATTTTCTTTTCACGATCAGAAATGATACACACACCTACACTATATTTTACATAAATGTCCCATAGCAAATTTCACCTTTAGCACACTTTGTCTGTGGCCATCAATAAGCTTCTGGAATATGTTTGTGCACACAAGCAAAGACTTGGACTTTGTTTTTTATTTTGCTCTCAGTGTGCAGACATTTAAAAATAAAATGTAAACTTATGAAGAGATAAAAACTGTAAAAAAAAACAGACATCAGTGTTATAAAAGAAGTAGAATATATGCATAGTGCTGTTTGTCACCGAGTAGCTGAGCTCTGCATCTTAACTGAAGAACAGTCTCTGATTGTTCATCGCAGTTTAGATCAGTACTGTTCTGTGGCTGAGCCAAACCAGACAGTGATGTATGCCCACAAGACAAACTAAACAATGGCGGTTAAGAAGATGACTAGCAGCTCTTGCAGCAGGTAGCTATTACTAAAGTGCCACAGGAAACATTTGCTGGGCCTTCCTCTGAACAGAGTCTATGTGTGAGAAACATCTGAGTTCCAGAGCAAAGGTGGATCCTAGAAATCTGAATGGATCCCCGGTAGATGCATTGCTGAGGTTGGTAAGGAATGAAGGTGTGGGTGAAACTCTGCAGAAGTCCACCAGCATCTCCACAGTCTTGTGCAGGTTAAGTTCCAGGTGGTTCTGAAAGGAGCAGTAGATAAGTTGATCCACCTCCTGTCCTGGATCAAGCATGTTATAGTGATGCCGTTGGTACACGAAGTAGTTTCACAGCCGTTTGTGTACGGATATGAGAGCAGAGGGGAGAGAACACATCCCTGGGGTTCACCGGCGGTGGGAAAACATACTCCCCAGCTTTACCGGCTGCTTGTGATCCACTAAGTTTACTATAATTGATTGGTTTTCTGCCACAGCTTTTAAGCATAGCCCATTCATTTTCAATACAATTGGGGTCCTGCTTTTTGCAAAACCATTCAAAACTATTTCGATCCGTTCCAAAACCAGTTTTCATTTGTTTATGGTATCAGGAACACCCACTTCTCACCAACGTTTAACCATCTAGCTGTTTATTTGAGGTAGCCACCCTACTTCATCGTTCTATCTACTTGTGCAATGGCAGCAAAGCAACCCCGCAGTATGATACTGCCACCACCATGCTTGACAGTTGTTACAGTGTTATAAGGTTTGAAAGTGTCACCTTAACTCCTTCAAACATATTTCTTGTTATTGTTGACAAACGGCTCATTTTCTGTCTCATCTGACCACAAAACATTTCTCTAGAAAGAATTTAGCTTGTCCAGATGGACAGCCGCATATTTTATTTAAGCTTTAAAGTATCTACTTGAAAGCAATCATTTCTTAAAGACTATAAAAAGTGCTTCAGGTGAAGCTTGCCAAGGGATTTTTAACCAAATTTTAGAGGGGGTGTATGCAAATATCTAACCCATTAGGAATAATCTGACTATGTATGGATTAAAAACAAAAAATCCACAATACTCTAAATCTAAGTCATTTCTGGATTTAAACTTCTGACCAGCACCATAAAACCCAAATCATATTGTTGATTTTTAGCACCTAAAACTGGATTTTTGCTTAAAAGTAATAAATGATTGCCAGACTTAAAAAATTAGGGTCTCAAGCATACTGACCCGACTGAGATGGTCATCATAAAGCGCTGATTTAAAAAGGCTGTGCAACAAGCCCAGCTGCCCCTGCAAACAAAACATGACAGAAAAATTAGATCCTCCAGAACAAAAACACTTTAATGGCAAAAGCAGCAACAGTGGGAGGTTTGAGGTCTCCGATAGGGGGATAACAACAGCGGTCTGCTGCTTTGCCTGTTGAGCTGTAAAGAACTGTGATGTCCTCTTTGAACTGGCAGATTTAAAATATTTCAAGCCTAGTGATGTCAGGTCTCCAACAGGAAGGTAACATACCCTGAACTGCTCTCCCAGGAGCTTATGGGCAATCTCTTCCTCCTCGTTCGCCGTCCGACTGCAGAAGTGAGAAAACAGGCTCTGCCAGTGTGCTTTATCTTTGGCCTGCATAACATGAACACCATGGAGTCGATCATCTCAAACAAAAAAAGCTGAAACTTTTTTTTTTTTGTTTAAATTAAAACGTTGATTAAACTTTAATCCATTTATTATTTGCTTAATTCATTCATGTCATCAATCTGGCTGATTTCAAACATTTTATCATGTAACATTCTCATTAAGACCGTCTGTATCAGTCTTAAAGCTCATTTCATGGCTGACTTCACAATAACGTTTGAATGATGAAACAATGCTGGAGGAAAATCTAATTACATCAAGAGAAGATACAGGGGTTGGACAATGAAACTGAAACACCTGTCATTTTAGTGTGGGAGATTTCATGGCTAAATTGGACCAGCCTGGTAGTCAGTCTTCATTGATTGCACATTGCACCAGTAATAGCAGAGTGTGAAGGTTCAATTAGCAGGGTAAGACCACAGTTTTGCTCAAAATATTGAAATGCACACAACATTATGGGTGACATACCAGAGTTCAAAAGAGGACAAATTGTTGGTGCACGTCTTGCTGGCGCATCTGTGACCAAGACAGCAAGTCTTTGTGATGTATCAAGAGCCACGGTATCCAGGGTAATGTCAGCATACCACCAAGAAGGACGAACCACATCCAACAGGATTAACTGTGGACGCAAGAGGAAGCTGTCTGAAAGGGATGTTCGGGTGCTAACCCGGATTGTATCCAAAAAACATAAAACCACGACTGCCCAAATCACGGCAGAATTAAATGTGCACCTCAACTCTCCTGTTTCCACCAGAACTGTCCGTCAGGAGCTCCACAGGGTCAATATACACGGCCGGGCTGCTATAGCCAAACCTTTGGTCACTCATGTCAATGCCAAACGTCAGTTTCAATGGTGCAAGGAGCGCAAATCTTGGGCTGTGGACAATGTGAAACATGTATTGTTCTCTGATGAGTCCACCTTTACTGTTTTCCCCACATCCGGGAGAGTTACGGTGTGGAGAAGCCCCAAAGAAGCGTACCACCCAGACTGTTGCATGCCCAGAGTGAAGCATGGGGGTGGATCAGTGATGGTTTGGGCTGCCATATCATGGCATCCCCTTGGCCCAAT
Source organism: Girardinichthys multiradiatus (assembly GCF_021462225.1). Taxonomy (NCBI): domain Eukaryota; kingdom Metazoa; phylum Chordata; class Actinopteri; order Cyprinodontiformes; family Goodeidae; genus Girardinichthys; species Girardinichthys multiradiatus. The sequence goes on along the minus strand of NC_061815.1, from coordinate 35,430,091 downwards.
ACTTGTGCTAGATGGGCGCGTCACTGCCAAGGACTACCGAACCATTATTGAGGACCATGTGCATCCAATGATTCAAACATTCTATCCTGAAGGCGGTGCCGTGTATCAGGATGACAATGCACCAATACACACAGCAAGACTGGTGAAAGATTGGTTTGATGAACATGAAAGTGAAGTTGAACATCTCCCATGGCCTGCACAGTCACCAGATCTAAATATTATTGAGCCACTTTGGGGTGTTTTGGAGGAGCGAGTCAGGAAACGTTTTCCTCCACCAGTATCACGTAGTGACCTGGCCACTATCCTGCAAGAAGAATGGCTTAAAATCCCTCTGACCATTGTGCAGGACTTGTATATGTCATTCCCAAGACGAATTGACGCTGTATTGGCCGCAAAAGGAGGCCCTACACCATACTAATAAATTATTGTGGTCTAAAACCAGGTGTTTCAGTTTCATTGTCCAACCCCTGTACATTCTGTATTGCCACTTCTGATATTTGTCAAGTTTATTTCTACAGATATCTGCAAGTCTTTGGCTTCAGCTCAACAAAGTAGAGTCAACAGAAACTCACCTGTTTGACCATAGCCACCATTTTGGCCATAAGCATGATGCTGGAGGTCTCTGGGGGATAATGCACATTCCTAAAAGCAGACAATAACTTTTAATTATTGGCAAATTAACATGTTTTAATGTAATCAGGACACAAGAGAGGGTAAAAGTATCACTTAAATGCTGTATCACCTCCATGCATCTTTGAGCTTGTTGATAGGGTGGTCTGGATCTTCCTCAGAGGGACCCATACACAGAACCCGATGGTACTGATCTGCAGCTGCCTGCCGACACTCGCTGCTGCAGTACATCACCTGCAGAAGGCAATTAAAAACATGTGAAAAAACTGTTTTGCGTCACCTGGCAACAATGTAATCAAGAAAGTGGTTGTAGAGTTTATTGGTCTCTCAATCTCCCAGGCAAGATACTTAATCATGCAAAGAGAAAAGATTCTTTGGTACCATAAAAACAGATTTACTAAAGACAACATTTTAAACTCATTCAAATGTTTGGTAGTATTTTTAGTGTCAAAATTATCTGCTATATATTTTTTTATTCTTAAAAAATCTTGAAGCATTTCTGAAACATCAGCTATTGCTCAGCCTGTATAAAAATCAGGCGGAGCTTCTTGTTTAAAAACAAGCCATTGTGTAAAAGCATAAAAGTGCATTCTACCAACTGACCAGCAGGGGGCAAGTGATTTAGCTGCAACAACAAAAAATGACTGTTAATTGAATTTTAAAGGAAAATATTATGTTTATAAGGAAGTAAACATTTATATAAATCATCAACATTTATTATGTTCATAGTTCAGCTTTCTTACTAAGTTAATTACAAATGTACTCACTAGAGCAAGACTAACGTTTATACTCTGCACCAGAACACTGAGGAAAAAATAGCATCAACTTCTTCCACTCCAGCTGTTAAATTAAGATGTTGATGTTAAAACGCTCAAATGCAGGCTTTAAATTATGAGAAAATAAAATATAGTTCTGTGTCTCAGTTAGCCTCATGTTTGTTTCTTTTCTACTCTGACTCCCATGTTGTACACATGTAAAACAAACACTGTAAATCTGGAGACAAAGCTAATGCTTTTATTTATTATTATAGGAGATGAACCAATCAACTGTCCAGAGATCAGAATCGCCCAATATCTGCTTGATAGGCTCTAATCCTATTTATTAGATGCATTACAACTGCTAAATTCCACCTTTTTAGTGTGAATATAAATAAATAATGACATAAAATCTTAAAATTGAATACAATAAAATTTATTGGGAAACGTTGAGTACATTTAAGTACAATTTGAGTACTTAAAATAAGTACTTATATGCATATTATTCATGAAAATGCTTTACTACACCAATTTGGACCCATATTTCATAACCACATGTTACCATTTTGTCCCTTACAACTTCCATTTTATACCCAAACCATTTGGTACACATGTACTTAAACCATGTCATATCAGCTTATTTTCTTTGTAGTTGAGTGTACTCATGCAGAAGGAACCAGAAAGAGAGCAAGCAGTGGCCTGTAGAGACTGATCAGCTAGTTATGTGAATCAGCAGAGAGACCGCGAGTGGACCTACCTGGCACTGAGGGCAGGCTTGATGGAGCTCGGGGCGGACACGGCACAGTTCAGGACGTGGAAGGCTGAGAGCAGAGTTGCCACTGAGCCTCCGGGCATTTTCTTCAGCAGTCTCCAGAGCACGTAAGCAGTACTCACAGGCTGGGAAAGACAAAACAGAGCGGGGCTATGAACTTTTCAAATATTTAAGTTTCATTTTAACCAGAACTACCACGAAAATTCTGATTTACCTAAAATTATACAAGTATGTTTTGTTTTATTTGTTGAATTTTCTTTTTTTAAGTGCTTATCTTTGATAACTTCATGAGAATATGTCTTTGTTTTAAAATTTGGTGGATGTACAGATCTTTACCTTTATATTTATACAAAGCATTCCACAGGAACTGCGCAGAAACCAGAGGTCGCTCAATGAAAATGGTTTCCCCCTTCTTGATGCTTCTTTTCGCAAAGAGACCCTTGCCCTGCGAACAGTCAAACAAGTAGCTTGAGAAAAAAGAATGTGGCAAAAATAATGAAGCAAATATAGCAACAAAACACTGCACTACAGCCTCTACTGCTATGTGTTAGTTAAAATAATCTTTTAAACTTAATTTGAGTTTGATTTATTAAGCAAAATATTCAATGTCTTCACTAGAGTTATAATCACATCCAAAATATGCTGGCAATTCTGACCAGAGCAGCAAATATTAGTGTCATCAGCAAAATGGATACGTTTTAATATTTTGGACACCTTGCACAAGTCTGCTGAATAAAATAAACATTTTCGGTCCCAACACTAACCCATGTGAAATGCCACAAGCAACGTCCATACATAAACAGCAGCAATTATTTAATATCACAAAGTCTTTCCCAATTACTGAAATAGCTCTCAACAGTTCATAACCACTCCTATAAAAACTTACACATTCATGTTTAGTTACAAGACACCATGCTGATTATTTGACTAGTGAGGGTCAAAACAGAAACATGCTAAAATGCCACCACTTTCAGCATCTATACTGCAGCAATAGAGCCTCTGAAAGAACGAGAACATCAAATCGATACGTTTGAAATACCTTATAACACCCCCATTAACAATATAAATAACATGTTTAGGCAAAATGTGTGATCGTGCAGCTTTCTTACTTTATTTTCTGTAACCTGAAGTCCAGAGTGTAATGTCATGTCATGCGGCAGTGAGCTGCAGCCGACATGCGAGCTAACAACAACGCTTCTCTGAGGCGCCATTAAACCACAGAATGCTTTCAGTCTGTTTAAATGGAACAAAGTAGGAAAGTCTCACCTTTAGGTTGTCTATAAACCTGACTTCCACGCTGCTGGTGACTTTAGATGGATCCACACAGAGGGAAAACATGTCATCCACGGGAGCAGCCATGTTTGACAACAGATTTGCCCTTTAAACCCGTTCAAGCTAACCTGTAAGAAAACAGACAGCGCCTCCTGCTGGTGGGGTGGTGACCAGCAACTATCTTAGAAATTTATAAATCAAACAAGGCACGTTATAAAACTTCTATAGCAAAAAGAGTTGAATACAGCTGATATATAATACCAGTTATACATACATAAGTATGTATAACTGTTTTTTTTATATATAAAATCAAGACAGCATCTCGCATCAAAGTAAACAGGAACATACAGGAAATAAATTTGTGTGTAACGAAATGCCAATATAATCCAATAATTAGTTCCAACCTTTTTTTATTTTCTATTTCAGACCTAACCTTTACCATCTTAGATTTTAAGAACAGAATTGTTTTACTTGTCAGCTTCTGTTGTAAGTCACTAGCTCAAACATGTCTTACAAAAGGCAGGAATTTTTTTTTTATCTAGATATGATTGTCTGTAAAACAAAATAATAATAATAATAATAATAATGCTGAAGGCTAACAAACAGATCATGGGGAAAACAAATCTTTAAAAATGTGACCTTTGCCACACAAGGGAATAATATACTGTAATAATTTACAACAACGCACCAGGAGCTTTCAAGGCAACCCCAGCGGCACATTTAGGACAATCCTAACATTTCCAGGAGGCATCCGGTATAGATGCCCGAGCCACTTCAACTGGCTCCTCTCAATGTGGAGGAGCAGCGGCTCTACTCCGAGCCCCTCCCGGATGGCCGAGCTCCTCAGCCTGTCTCTAAGGGAGTGCCCGGCCACCCTACGGAGGAAGCTCATTTCAGCCGCTTGTATGCGGGATCTCGTTCTTTCGGTCATGACCCAAAGTTCATGGCCATAGGTGAGGGTGGGAACGTAGACCGACCGGTAAATTGAGAGCTTTGCTTGCTTATCGGCTCAGCTCTCTCTTCACCACAACGGACCGGCAAAGCACCCCCATTACTGTGGCAGCCGCACCGATCCGTCTGTCGATCTCCCGCTCCATTCTTCCCTCACTCGTGAACAAGACCCCGAGATACTTAAACTCCTCCACTTGAGGCAGGAACTCCCCTCCAAGCTGAAGAGGACAAGCCACCCTTTTCCGGTCGAGTACCATGGCCTCGGACTTGGAGGAGCTGATCCTCATCCCAGCCGCTTCACACTCGGCTGCGAACCACCACAGTGCATGCTGTAGGTCTTGGCTAGAGGGGGCCAGCAGGACCACGTCATCCGCAAAAAGAAGAGACGAAATCCACTGGTCCCCAAACCCGACCCCCTCCGGCCCTTGGCTGCGTCTAGAAATCCTGTCCATAAAAGTTATGAACAGGACCGGTGACAAAGGGCAGCCCTGCCGGAGTCCAACATGCACCGGGAACAGGTCCGACTTAGTGCCGGCAATGTGGACCAAACTCCTGCTCCGCTCGTACAGGGACCGGATGGCCCCTAATAAAGGGCCCCCAATTCCATACTCCTGGAGCACCCCCCACAGGGCATCACGTGGGACACAGTCGAATGCTTTCTCCAGGTCCACAAAACACATGTGAACCGGTTGGGCAAACTCCCATGAACCCTTGAGCACCCTGTAGAGGGTATAGAGCTGGTCCAGTGTTCCACGGCCGGGACGAAAACCACACTGCTCCTCCTGAAGCCGAGGTTCGACTATCGGTCGGACTCTCCTCTCCAATACCCTGGCGTAGGCCTTACCAGGGAGGCTGAGGAGTGTGATCCCCATGTAGTTGGAACACACCCTCCGGTCCCCCTTCTTATGAAGGGGGACCACAACCCCAGTCTGCCAGTCCAGAGGCACTGTCCCTGACCGCCACGCAATGTTGAAGAGGCGTGTCAACCATGACAGCCCAACAACATCCAGAGACTTGAGGTACTCAGGGCGGATCTCATCCACCCCCGAAGCCTTGCCACCGAGGAGCTTTTTAACCACCTCGGTGACTTCAGCCTGGGTGATGAAAGAGTCCAACCCCGAGTCCCCAGCCTCTGTTTCCACCACGGAATGCGTGATGGCAGGATTGAGGAGATCCTCAAAGTATTCCTTCCACCACCCGATAATGTCCCCAGTCGAGGTTAGCAGCCTCCCACCCCCACTATAAACAGTGTTGGCGAAGCACTGCTTCCCCCTACTGAGGCGCCGGACGGATTGCCAGAATCGCTTCGAGGCCAACCGGTAGTCCTTCTCCATGGCCTCACCAAACTCCTCCCAGGCCCGAGTTTTTGCCTCTGCCACAGCCCGGGCCGCAGCACGCTTGGCCTCACGGTACCCGTCAGCCGCCTCAGGAGTCCCACAAGCCAACCACAGCCGATAGGACTCCTTCTTCAGCTTGACAGCTTGACCACCACCGGGTTCTGGGATTGCCGCCGCGACAGGCACCGCAGACCTTACGGCTGCAGCTACGGGCAGCAGCATCGACAATGGGAGTTGAATACATCCCCGGCCGAGGGCTCTGCCAGGCGTTCCCAGCAGATCCTCATTATGTGCTTGGGCCTGCCAAGTCTGTCCGGCTTTCTCCTCCTCCAGCGGATCCAACTCACCACCAGGTGGTGATCAGTGGACAGCTCAGCCCCTCTCTTCACCCGAGTGTCCAAAACATGCGGCCGAAGGTCTGATGATACGACAACAAAGTCGATCATCAACCTCTTGCCTAGGGTGTCCTGGTGCCAAGTGCACTGATGGACACCCTTATGTTTGAACATGGTGTTCATTATGGACAATCCGTGACTAGCACAGAAGTCCAATAACAAAACACCACTCGGATTCAGATCGGGGAGGCCATTCCTCCCGATCACACCTCTCCAGGTGTCACTGTCTTTCACCACGTGGGCGTTGAAGTCCCCCAGCAGAATAATGGAGTCCCCGGGAGGGGCACTATCCAGCACCCCCGACAGGGACGCCAAGAAGGCCGGGTACTCTGCACTACCACTCGGCCCATAGGCTGAAATGATAGTCAGAGACCTCTCCCCAACCCGAAGGCGTAGGGATACGACCCTCTCATCCACTGGGGTAAACCCCAACACGAGACGGCTGAGCTGGGGGGCAACAAGCAAACCCACACCAGCCCGCCGCCTCTCCCCATGGGCCACTCCAGAGTAGAAGAGAGTCCAATCCCTCTCAAGGAGATGGGTTCCAGAGCCCACGCTGTGCGTGGAGGCGAGCCCGACTATTTCTAGTCGATATCTCTCGACCTCCCGCACAAGATCAGGCTCCTTCCCCCCCAGCGAGGTGACATTCCACGTCCTTAGAGCCAGCCTAAGCATCCGGGGATCGGGCCACTGAGGTCTCCACCTTCGTCCGCCACCCAATCCTCTTTGCACTGGTCCCTCACGGTTCCCCCTGCAGGTGGTGGGCCCACTGGGGGATGGCCTCGCGTCTGTCGTTCGGGCTTGGCCCGGCCAGGTCCTGCGAGGAGCAACGTGGCCACCAGGCGCTCTCCGACGAGTCCCGACCCCAGGCCTGGCTCCAGAGTGGGACACCGGCTCCGCCGTACCGGCGACGTCACGTGCCTCGATATTTTGTTCTTCATGAGGGATTCTTGAACCACTCTTTGTCTGACCCATCACCAAGAGCCTGTTTGCCATGAGAGACCGTACCAGGGGCATTTAGGCCCCAGACAACATAGCCTCTAGGATCATTTGAGCACTCAAACCCCTCCACCACGTTAAGGTGGCGGTTCAAGGAGGGGAGAATATGATGTAAAATAAGAAAAGTATTTTGTGTAAAATTCAGTTTTTCTTTAGATAAACTAATTCAATCTTATCAGATTATTTGACCACTTATAAAGAATATTGTTTTGGTGGCTGTTGTAAGTTAAGCAACCTAACTCTGCCAATGACTCATTCAGACCTAAAATAGCTCTTAAACTCAAAGGATATTAGAAAAAAGTCTGTAGAACTCCCTTAAAATAAAAGTATGACTATAAAGAAAATTATAAATGTAATAATTGTCAAAAAATCTTAACGTAATTTAAACAACAAAAATTAAAGTTCAGCCTTACTGTCAATGAATTTGTTGCAAAGAGTGGTGGTGCTTTGATCACACCCTTAACCAGCTGAGGCCAAGACATATAATGTAAAATAATACATACACAGATTTTACATATATGACAGGAAACGTTTAATATGTTTGTGGCAGAAAAAAATTTAATACACAGGATTAAAAACAATCCATTTTATCTCTTATTTATGGTATACATACAGTACGTTTAAAATAATGCACCTAATGCATCTACAGCCGAGCTTGTATAACAGTCACTGGTGTAGTAGGACTATTAAGACAGGAAAAAAATAATACCATATTAGGAGTTGTGAATGCTGTTTCACATTACGTGGGTTAAAAAAGCTGTTCTATTTATATTTATCAGTTTATAAATCAGTAAACAGCTGCAGCAGAGGTTTATCATACCCCAGTAAACAGGGACAGACCTCACAGCTAAAACTCGTCGGATAATACATGACCAGTTAACATTTGTACTGACTATTCAACAATATAGATGTAAAACACATTTAAATGGTGATGAATTGACAAGTTAGACTAATTGAAGCATCCCTGATTAATTATATCCTTCAGAAACTACTGTTCTATTTTACAACTTTAGTTTAAGTTACAACAAAACGACCTTGTGACTTCACTCATTTTTGGAGATTAATTTTAAGGCAGTTGCACATCTCTACCAGGATGTCAATTAATGCGGAGAGTTCTGTGCATTAATGGTATTTGAGAGTTGCTTTTAGCAATATTAATGCAGGGGGAAGAATCAACAGACTGCGCAGCTGCCCTCTGCTCTACAAAACTCAATACCTTCTTTCATCCTGCTGCTTCTATCCCAGCTCGCAGACTTCACAGGCAGCTGTTCGCAGCAAAACACTGACAGATAAGCAAACATCACAGCACCAGCTGCCAGAGCTGTGATGACAGTTCAACACTTAGCAGGGGAAAAGATTATGAACATGGAAATGTAACTGTACTGAATGAAAGAAACACCACCCAGAACAAATATCATAGCATTTCTCCACATCTGATTTAAAAACAGTTCAGGAAAAGCTTCTTTATACCACTTCATAATGAAACCTAGAAGAAAGATTTTAATGGAACCCTATTTAAGTAGATTGTGCTACAGAAATTGCTGCTATACACCAACAGCATGTGCAGAGAACAATACCCTGTAAATATCAGAAATACATTATTGCTAAAAAGGGGTTTGAAAGTAAAAGTAGAAGGTTCTTGAACAGCTGTAGCAAAGGAAATAATCTCTAGGCTGTACTTCTGAATACACCGTGGCTCAGTGAGTGCAGCACTTCCCTGCATGAGAACAGGTTTAGGAATGTTGGGCAAATAGAACAACTCTAATAATTATGTCTCAGACAGCCCCCAAACCCTGCAGTAGGTTCTCAGTTCCAGTCAGTCATAAAGCAGTCTCAGTTTTGTGCTCGCGTCCCGTCTTTATCATAAACCCTTGTTGTAGGTCAACACTCTGCAATCCGTTGCCATGGCAATCTCCGGCTCAAGGCGAGACACCTCGATCTGCCAAAAAACAAAAGAAAAGAAAAGAAAAAACATCATACTAAATTGACTAAGCTGTATACCTCTGTGTTTACCCTTAAAAGTTATTTTAGTTAGATGAGAACAAAAAAACCCTGCAGGGGCTGTGGGAGCTAAGTGGAGTATATTTAATGTGAATATCTTCCCAGCTGCTCCATGAGCCATCTGGCCTTCGGAGCAGCAGAACATACTGTACCTGAGACATCTGAGGGAAGAGGCTGATGGCCACAGGCAGAGAGAGGCCGAATGTAACCAGGCACACAATGCTGTGGATGGGCAGCAGAAGTCTGCGGTTTCTCTGCAGGAATTGCAGCCTGTATGAGTCAGGACACGGATAAAAGGAAAAGTGAGCCTGCAGCGTGGATTGATCCTGGCTGACTACTGCAACGCTTGGAGTTATTTTAGGATCATTTGCAGATCTAGGGGAGCTATTTCACACAATTAGGGGGTGGAAAATTCAGCTAGAAGGAGCCTAATTAACCAGACAGCACATTCGTTCTTCTATTTAAATTTAAAATAAAATCACAAGTTTATTTTCCCCTCATTTGTGTTTCTGTCCTCTTTTTTTTTGTATTTTCTCTCGCTGTAGTAACTAACCACAGGACACCACATATGTTGGCTCCACTTCAGTACATGCACATGTTTATTATTTTCAGACCATATTCCTCCTGACAAGAGTGTCTAACAAAGAAATCAGAAACATAACATGAATATAAGAATTAGATTTAAAAGGTTAACTGAGTTTTTAAATGGTGTTAAACTAACAACTGATTAATGTTTTTTGAAGTGTAGCAGCAGACCCTGATAAAAAGTCAGGTGTGATGTAAAAGTGAGACCATAATAAATCATTTTCAAGCCTTTTCCACTTTTAATGTAATATATATTCTATACAATGTAAAAAAAAAAAAACTGTTGGTGAAATAAATATGTAATTAAAAGGTTTGCAGAGGTGTGCACACCTTTAACTACTTTGTTGACCCACCTACTGAATTAAGTTTAATATTCAATCTTCTTTGGGACCAGTCTGTTAGCATGTTACATCTTAAATTATCCAGGTCTCCAAATCAGATTGTGAGAACATCTCTTGTCCACAGCCCTCTTCAGCTGTCACCCCACACGTTTTCAGTGATTGTGTAGGGTGCTGCAGTTTATTCACAACCATCATATAATGAGGAACAAACGGTTTTGTGCGATTTTAAATACATTTTGGTTTTGGCTGTGAAGTTTTAAAAGTCACTTTAGCATGGCCTTTAGAAATGAATTTGTTTCAGCAGTCTTTTTTAAATGTATTTACAAGAAGTTTCAAACTAAGCTGAGTCCTTATTTAGGATATTAAAAATAAAAAAAGATCAATATTTCAGCAAGTGGAAGTGTGCCACTGCAATGTAGCTTTCCAGCATCTTATTCCTTCATTTAAAACATATTTTGTATTCTTATGTAATTTTTATGGTTTCTAAACCTGACTTAATTGGCGATTTTAAACCTGTTTTATAAAGTCAGTATTTTTTTGAAAAGATTAAAAAAACACCCGTGTGTTTCTGCACAAACCTCTCGAGGTAGGACATGATGATGGGAGGCAGGACAAAGATTGGCATAGGAAGGACCACACGTGTGAAGGCGGTCTCCATTATTGCCTGAGGAGAAACAAGATCGTGCAACGGTGTGATTTCAAATACTGGAGGTAAGTTGGATTTAGTTCTCTCTTTAAATAAAATAGATGCTGAGAGACTCTGATGGAGCAGAAAATGATAACTCACCACTTAGTCTACAGCATAAACACAAATACAACATAAAAAAAAGAAGCTTACGTGTCTAGCAGCAATTTTGGAGGATCCCACCACGCTGCCGTTGTTGTCCAGTACATCGATACCTTCAGACAGCTCATTGTGTCTCATCAGAGCTACGTTACAAATGTTTGCACTTGCTAAAGAGGAACAAGGCAGGCTTTAGAAAACATCAGAGTGGACACTTGACAACCAGGAATGCAGTCACCGATTAAAAGGAAAGTATGCTAAAAAAAACAGTAAGATTTTATATTAGGTACACATTTACCTTCATATGTATCTGGATAATAAAGAGAATGCATCTTCTACGAGAGTTTGCAGCTTTAACCATCAGAGGGCCACATAATAAATAGCCTCTTTATGACAGAGGGTCCTTTGAAAACCCACCTACAGCTGGGAAGGGGACAAATCTCTGTATAATCACTCTGGTGGAAGGACTCAGCTTGTTGGCCTTCTGAATCAGGGCATTCAGTCCCACCTATACAGAAAAAAAATCCAATTTACAAAAAATAAAAGGTGCAACTTATGCAGTTTTAATTAGCAAAATCTTTTCATCTTTGCAGTGTGCTAAATCTAATTCATTTTAACTTAAACACTGCAATTAGTAATACATCTAGACTTCTAACAACTACAGGATATTACAAGTAATGACATCTTTTTCAGTAAAGAAAAAAGCTAACTTACTGCAATAGAGACAGCAGTAGTCACAGCTCCAACGTAGCCTTGAAGAAACTTAGATGTGGGAGAAGGCTGCAGACAAAAAAAGGACAGGTTTAATTTTTTTTTAAATTTCTTAGGGAATAACAGTAATCTGAAAGAAAAATTAAGCCTTATGATATTGGGATAAAATAACACAAAGTAAGTACCAGGTTTTTACCTTTGTGGCATTCCGGTTGGCATAGTTCACACAGGCATTATGACTCTGGTTCAACCACTAAACACAAAATACAAAACACAAATGATCCATAATCAGTGATGAAGGAAAGAGAAAAGAGGTAGGTAGGTCACTCTGAGTGGCAAAGTTGACCGGATGATCAAAATGGATAATAAATGCTGTGATATGATGGTTCTAAAAAGTACGTGGACCTTTAAGTATTTTTTATAAATATGATGCAAGACTAAGAAATATTTTGACACAGATTTAAACATGCAGATAAGATGTTTCCAGGGTGATTCCATTTTGAGACAACTGTTTTGCAGTGGCCTGTTGAAAATTAAAGTATTATTTTCAACATTTTACCTGAACTCATAATGAATCTGACTGTATTGTAGTGGAGTGAATTTGACTATACAGAGCCTTGCAAAGGTATTCATTGTTTTTGAACTTTTCTGTATTTTGCCCAAAATATTTGCCCATTCCTCTGTGAAAAATTGCTAAAGCTCACCATCTCCGAAGTCTTCATACTAGTAACATCTAACGGGTTCTTCTGTTTATCATCCTACTGTATCAGTGCTAACCTACTGACCAGCCCGTCCCTACTGAAGGAAAGCATCCCCACATTATGACACTACCATGTTTTCCAGTAGGTATGTCCTCGAGATGTGCAAAATTAGTTTTCTGCTCCTCAGATTTGCAGATAGGACAAAAAAACTCAGCTCTGGTCTCATTTGACCAGGGCACCTTCTTCCACATGACTGATGTGTCCTCTGCAAGGCTTGTGAATACCTGCAAAGGATGGTTATTCTGGCATTCATTCAACTATGGCTTTCTTCTTGCCACTCTGGCACCAGATTTGTGGAGCGAATGGTTAGCAGTTGTCGGGTTTTACAGGAGTTGAGGATCTCTGCAGCTTCTCAAGACTCACCATACACCTGTTGGCTGCTCCTCTGAGTAATGTCGCTCTTGCTGGTTTATTGCTTAGGTCATCAGTTTAGCTGAATAGCCATATTTTGGTTGATCTGCAGTTGTACCACACTCCTTTTTTAAAGATCTCCATGACCTCTCTAAAATATGGGATGGAAATTATGTATGTAATGGAAATTTAACCTGAGTCTGACTGTACTAGATTTTACTGAAATGATCTGGACTAAATGGAATGTTTTTAAATCAAATTTGTTTGATTAATCTAACTGGATTTGAATCATACCTATTTGACTTTTGGTGCAATATGAATAAACCAAACTTAAGTCTGAAGGCTATGTTTGGGATTTAAATTGGGTTTTCTTTATCTGCTTTTTAAACTGATACAAGTCATATTTATATACAAATATGACTTGACTCAAATGACTCAAACGATTTCGGATACTTTAAAGCACCAAAGAACAACATGAGTATTTTCAGTACCTGCCATATAATGGTAGACATCACAGTCTGATTTGGGAGGAGAAGGCCTATGACCTAAATGAAACCAGGAAATAATAGCTTATTTTTTAACAAAATAAGTTCAAAGTTTCATTTAATCTGTTCCCAAACATGATTGAATTCATGATCACATACGTTCCGGTGAAATGTGTGACCAAAATGCATGGTTTGTATGCGAGACTTACAATTGGTGTTCCAAATGGTACATAACCTGCACAGTGAAAACATGATTTTCAGCATAAAAAGATGAAAAAAATGGTTCGCTTTGAGGAAATTATGAGAAGATCTTCATCTGACGGCATACCTGACATTCGAAATGGCATGAAGATCTTCTCTCCTGTGTCAGGGTGAATGATAGCCTGCGGCACAAAGCATGAGAGCTTCCTCATGCTGCCACAAGCTCAGGGAGTTTGAATGTATGAAAATGTGGTTAAGATGAAAAAACATATAGACTTACCTGTTTAATCTTCTGGGCTTCCCACAACTAAACAGGATAACCAGAATGTTGTTAAAGTAAAAATACAATGTCTCCTTTCATTTCACACTTTTTTTAAACAGGGAATGTAACATATTCTTGAGCTGGAATCTAAATCAAAATATTTTATGATGCGATCCATTTTGTTAATTGATTATTCCAGAAAATCCTAAAAATAAACTCTTTCTCACAGTCTTCTACAAAGGGATGAGCCTAATATTTAGTTTTAAAAAAACTGATCAATTAAGAATTTTGTTTTTGTGCTAAATTTAATTGACCTACCCCAAATCTTTGAGAAAGCAAACCTGTTTCATTGAGTTATTTATATTGTCCTCAAGCTTTCTCACCTGATCTGCAGACACTCCAGGAGGAAGTGTGCTGTATTTATAGTCATCAAGGAGTTTGATGCATTCTTTTAACTTTTTCTAAAAGCAATGAAAAAGAAAAAATAAAGTAAGCCATAAACAAACTGATTACATATGTGTATGTATATATAAATAAATACATGCACATACACTCACCGGCCACTTTATTAGGTACACCTGTCCACCTGTCAATCAGCTATATATGAAAGAGATAATGTTGTGTGGTGTATGAATAAAAAGGATGAAGTTTAAGTAATGGTTTTCAACTGTAAATGAAGTAAACGCTGTAACTAAAAGTTTGAGCAACACTGATGTAAGAATTAAAGCCTCTGTTTAAGAGGAAGTGTAACGTTGAGTGAGACAGGAATAGAGCAGATGTTCAGGAATTGGGGAAGTGAGAGCTGCAGCTTACAGCACAAGGCTGATGACTGAGGTGGGAGCGCAGGTCAAAGAAGAGGCCAGCAGACAGCTCAGGACTGAGGTGATGATGGCATGTCTGATATGGACACGACTCGGGGAAATTCCAGAAACAAAAGATCACCTTATGTCATGGGTGACCAATGGGACAGCCATGGCAACACCTACTGGCCAATGAGCACAAAGAGTTTGGTGGAAATGCTCTATAAAATGGGCAAGAATAGAGGAACTAGTTGGTTGTTTCCTCACAGAAGACCAGCAAACAAGATCGGAGAGACGCTACAGATGAATCAGAGGACCAGAGACACATCCCAGCTGATCGACAGCATTAATAAGAGGATCAACCCGTTTGCCTTAGAAGGACTGTGCCTCAAGATTAAGAATCTGATTTCATCTAAAGCCTTTTTATCCAGACAACAGAAGTGAACTTGATCGGTGAACAGCTGATTGCTTTAAGTTTCAGGCTTCTGGAAGTCCTGAATCAACCTCATTTATGTCTCCAGGTTTCCTTCAACTCTTCAGCCTCTGGAAACTACTGTCTTCGGAGACATATAACAACAAAGATCCTGTTTAACCATCGCAGCCTGGAGCATCAGTGCCTGCCACTTAAAGGAAGAAAACTGAAGATTAAGTCGTATTCCCTTCAGGAAATCACTCGTTGTTACCAGAAGAAACATCTCCATCAGGTGCATGGATGAGCCTCCGTCTTCAAAGCCTCTCCAAACTCACCAGTTTCAGCATCAGGGAAAGACAGGTTGAATTGATTGATTCATTTCTATTATTGAAATTATTTTGTGTTGCCGAATTTAAGCTGATACTGACCCCTGCATAAGCGTTACTAATTAAAGAAAGCATATAAAATTCCAGTTGAATCGTGGACATTCAATTAATTGAGTCACCTTATTTTTGGTTTTTCATTGGTGGTAAAAAGTCTTGTTGCCTGGTTCTAAGAAATTTTAGGAGGTTTTTATAAGTTGCCTTAGCCAAGTTTGTTAAAACAGCGCCGTTGGGGCTCGTGCCGAGTCACTAAAATTAACCTAGCCCATATACCAAGAGCCAGTTGTAAAAATAGGGAATGAGCAGCCGTGAACAAAAGTGACTGTTGAAAGAGTAGATGACTGCGATAGGCTACTCAGTCGTCCAGACCTCCAGTTGAAGAAGGGCGAGACTTTTGTATGAAGGCTGTCAGAGGCTAGGCGAGTCATTTCCCGACACCAGCTTAAACAGAACATTCAGTAAACCTGCTTAGTAAAACCTTTCAGATTTAGGGAAGTCCGTACCCGTTAGATGGAGAGCTGGATTGAGCAATCCCCTTAGACATAGGGAAGTAGGAGGGAGGGGTTAGCTCATTGGACAACGAAACCTTGTATCAACGGTTCAGGATGGTGGTGGTGGTGTAATGGTGTGGGGGATATTTTCTTGGCACACTTTGGGCCCTTTAGTACCAATTGAGCATCGTGTCAACGCCACAGCCAACCTGAGTATTGTTGCTGACCACGTCCATCCCTTTACGACCACAGTGTACTCATCTTCTGATGGTTACTTCCAGCAGGATAATGCGCCATGTTATAAAGCACAAATCATCTCAGGCTGGTTTCTTGAACATGACAATGAGTTCACTGTACTCAAATGGCCTCCACAGTCACCAGATCTCAATCCAATAGAGCACCTTTGGGATGTGGTGAAACGGGAGATTCGTATCATGGATGTGCAGCCGACAAATCTTCAGCATCTGTGTGATGCTATCATGTCAATATGGACCAAACTCTAGGAAGAATGTTTCCAGAACCTTGTTGAATCTATGCCACGAAGAATTAAGGCAGTTCTGAAGGGAAAAGGGGGTCCAACCCGGTACTAGCACGGTATAACTAATAAAGTGGCCAGTGAGTGTAGAAGCACACACACACACACACTACTGATCAAAAGTTTTAGATACTCTTTTTCACTTAATGGGTCTCTTTATTTTCATGACTATTTACATTGAAGATTCTCACCAAAGGCAACAAAACTATGAATGAACACACATAGAATTATATAGTAAACAAAAAGTGTGTAATGACACTAAACATTTTTACATTTTAGATTCTTCAAAATAGCCACCTTTTGCTTTGATTACTGCTTTGCTCTCTTGGTATTCTTTCCATGAGCTTCATGAGGCGGTCACCTGTAATAGTTTTCCAAAGAGCCTTGAGAGATGAGCGAAGGTTAATATTTCAGTCATCAAAGCAAGGGCAGCTATTTTAAGGAAACCAAAATATAAAAGAGAGAGAGAGAGAGAGAGAGAGAATTAAACCTATATCATTCTAACATAAAAACAACTGACAACAAAAATGTTAAAACAAATATTATGTGTTAAATGTTAAACAAATGCAAATATTTGCAAGAAAAAACCTATGTTACCAGGAAGCTTTACCTCTGTAACAAACAGGGTTCTGGGGTCGATGATGTCAACAAAGTGTCTTAGACGTCCAAGGAATGAAGTCTGGGAAAACAGCACACCACAGGTCAATGTTAGTATCTTCTAAGCTCGATAAATAATTGATACTTGATTAAATATTTTTTTTATTTTTCAGCACATCTTTAGGAAGTTTCTTGTTTGGAAATACTCGTCAAAACAAAACCTGTTGTGGTACTCTAAAACATAAAACAATTGCACAAAAATTAAGGTATCACAACGCTTTTCGTACAAATGTTTCTGTAACTTCCTGCAGGAAAAATAGTTCGTTGGCTGGCTCAATGAGAAGCTCAGAATAAAATCATCATGTGTCTGCAAGCAAATTATATAAGAGAATATTGGAAAAGATTAAGAACATTTTCCATACACTTGAAAAACATGGAAAACAATCTGTGATGGTACACTGAAGACACACTTGGCACAACCCCTCCACACCCTGCCCTGCCACCCAAGTAACACACATCATAAATTGTCATTTGTTAGCAATCATTTACTAAGGATTAGGCAGCAATTTATTAAAAATATATGGTTTGTCAAAATGTGAAACTGTTGCTGTATTTGTCAGTTATATTCCAGAACAGAAACCTTCTAATTATTAAGTGTCAAAACAAGAAATGAAATAAAGCTGAAAGCTGGGACATCTTGTTAAAATCAAATTGTGTTCTTCATGAAAATGTTAAAGAGTAATGAACGGACATCCAGACTTCATAAAGAAGATACTGTTATTGCCCAGTGTTCAAGTACTGAAACTCATCCCAATAATTATCAAGATTGATCTGTGGGGAAGGCTGAAACAAAACACAACAGTACATTTCATTGTAAGGCTCTAAGCTGCTGGTCAAGCATTCTGTGTTTTTCTGTCTCCATCAGCATGCCAATTGCTCTATGAAAAGACCCACTAACAGTTTTTGCCAAGAGTCTCTTTGGCAGCCTTGTTGAGCCAAAAACATGGCAGCAGGATTCAGTCAAATTCCCTCTGAGATATTATCAGTTATGAAGAGCAGAAAACACAGCGCAAACAGGGTGACTTTTTAATTAACTCCTTAACAGCAGATCCTAATTGAAATGACTGGGACATTTTGTCAGCCCGCACCAAGACTGCAGATAGACCATCATTCCTTGCTCTGGTTTTTTTATCACTGCCGTCACTACACATCTCCTCTCCTGACAGGCCATATGTGCTGCAGTGCTGTTTTGTAAGAGAGGTTGAGAGAGCGCGGATCCATGTGAGGAGCCGGCTTTAATTATGCATGAGTTCCAGCTCCCCTGAGAGAACACAACTAGGCTAGCAAAGATGGAATCCTGCATGGAGCGCAGACAAAAGAAACAAGCAAGATTTGTGCTGATTCAAGAGTTGGCCTAATTTCCTCTCCTTTGATGCAAGCCCCAAGAGGTGTTACAGCGACTTTATTAAGCTGTTATAAACTGAAGGTGGATCATTACAACAGTTTTGTCTTGATCTTCAACTGGGTTTGAGCAATGAAATGCACACAAGAGCAGCAAGAAACACAGAAGCAGAGAATCATGAATGAAATTAGTATGATCCTCATGATATATTCATGATCAAAGAAATGCGATTAGTGAACACAGACCACCTCATATATAAGATCTAAACATCCAGAATAAATCAGGATTCCCGTGTTGATTATTTTCCAAGCCATTTTCTTTTTCTTTGTGCTGAATTTGTGTCTAAAGGAATTGTGCATCACTTTGAGCTTGACTTTGACCTATATTTTCAGTTTTACTTCCAATTGAACCTATTGTGTGTGAAACCACAGGGATTTTAGAGCTCTTTTGTATTACTTTGTGCTTCTTTTGTAAGATGTGATTTTTTTTATTTTTTTTTTGCATTGCATTACAGGAGTTCTGCAACCCTTAGCTGTCAGTTTGCATTTTATTGCAACTAAGGTTTTCTTTCATGAAGGTATTGAAGGTACTGTTTCATTGAAGCACTCAAAAATCAATTACTTCATGCAGAACAAAGTTCACAAGACCAGAACTTTACTGATTGAATTTAACCAGAAGTGCCCCAGGAGGGATTCAACAACTACATAAACGTTTTGTTAAGGTGTTTGCAATGTTGAGGCATCTTAAGGCAACAGTAACTAAATTCAAATTTCTTTTTAAAGACAGTGTATTCAGTGCATTCATGTGACTTATATGAATAAAGTCTGAAACGAATAAGAACATGCTATATTATTTACCTTACGAGTAAAGCATTTTTAACAAAAAATAAAAACCCTACTTTTTCAATGCTCCTTTAGAAGATTATCGATATGGATATAGAAGGTTACATTACCATCAAGCCAAGTGCAAAGTAAAGCACAATCTTGTCTAAATGAATCCAATCTAATGTAGCAGCTGTAAGGGAATTAGTTGAGCAGTGGTGTGTGTGAACACTGTGTAATTCACCTTTAAGAAAACATGTACCTGCAATATTATTATTGAATACTGTGATGGCGATAGAGAATAGGAACAACCTTCATTTTCTCTCACTCTTCTCTTTCTTTTCTATCACAACAACGTCTGCCAACACACTCTGCAGGTTTTAGCATTTCTGTCACTAAAATCTATATACAGTGTGAACATCAAGGACAGAGGCTCCATGCAACTGTCCTTTGCAATTGTAATATTGTAAATATTGAATAAAAAAGAGAACACATCCCAAGACTAACCCTTGAGGAACACCCTTCTTCACCTCTAAAGCTGGAAAGGTGTATATACTTATTGACACTGGGTTCTCCTCTTCATCCATCTATTTGACAATGGATGTCTATTGTTAAAATGTAAGTATTTATGACTCAAAAGACTAAAATTAGGAGATTTTTTTTCAGACAAATTTTAGAATTTTTTAATTATCTGGCAAGAGTTTTACAAAATGAAACAATGGCACATTTTTTGGTTCAAATGATAATTAGATAATGAAGAAGAATAACTGAAAATTTATTATTTGATGCTAAAAAAGAGCAGATAAAGTCTTAAGGTCTGCATGTACAGTTCATGCTGTTGCCAGTCTGCAGAATCAACCTGTTCAAATTGAAACTTTAGTGTTTTAGACTGGATAATTGATAAAAAAAAAAAGATTGCAGAAATATGGAGAAAACTATCAACTGGTGTGATAAATAAATTAAACACAAACATGTCTTTGCATTGAAGCAATCTTTGATAAGAGTAGCATATAGTTTAAAACTCTGACATTCAATGTATGAAAGCATGGAACCTCAATGTAATAGGCCACCAAATACTGCATCTAAGCCTTAGCAATTGCAATAATATAAAGGCTGGTTTAAATCTTATCTGTCTGACAGATTCCAGTTTGTTCATGTAAATAATAAATCATGATAAATCATGTGCGGGAGGTCGAGAGATATCGACTAGAAATAGTCGGGCTCACCTCCACGCACAGCGTGGGCTCTGGAACCCATCTCCTTGAGAGGGGCTGGACTCTCTTCTACTCTGGAGTGGCACACGGGGAGAGGCGGCGGGCTGGGGTGGGTTTGCTTGTTGCCCCCCAGCTCAGCCGTCTAGTGTTGGGGTTTACCCCAGTGGATGAGAGGGTCGCGTCCCTGCGCCTTCGGGTTGGGGAGAGGTCTCAGACTATCATTTCAGCCTACAGGCCGAGTGGTAGTGCGGAGTACCCGGCCTTCTTGGCGTCCCTGTCGGGGGTGCTGGATAGTGCCCCTCCCGGGGACTCCATTATTCTGCTGGGGGACTTCAACGCCCACGTGGGGAACGACAGTGACATCTGGAGAGGCGTGATCGGGAGGAATGGCCTCCCCGATCTGAATCCGAGCGGTGTTTTGTTATTGGACTTATGTGCTAGTCACGGATTGTCCATAATGAACACCATGTTCAAACATAAGGGTGTCCATCAGTGCACTTGGCACCAGGACACCCTAGGCGGGGGGTCAATGATCGACTTTGTTGTCGTATCATCAGACCTTCGGCCGCATATTTTGGACACTCGGGTGAAGAGAGGGGCTGAGCTATCCACTGATCACCACCTGGTGGTGAGTTGGATCCATTGGGGGAGGAGAAAGCTGGACAGACTGGGCAGGCCCAACTGCATAGTGAGGGTCTGCTGGGAACGTCTGGCGGACCCCTTGGCCAGGGATGTATTCAACTCTCACGTCCGGGAGAGCTTTGACCAGATTCCGGGGGATGTTGGAGACATAGAGTCCGAGTGGACCATGTTCTCCGCATCTATTGTCGATGCAGCCGCCAGTAGGTGCGGCCGTAAGGTCTGTGGTGCCTATCGTGGCGGCAATCCCCGAACCCGGTGGTGGACACCGGCAGTAAGGGATGCTGTCAAGCTGAAGAAGGAGTCCTATCGGCTGTGGTTGGCTTGTGGGACTCCTGAGACGGCTGACGGGTACCGTGGGGCCAAGCGTGCCGAGGCCCTGGCGGTGGCAGAGGCAAAAACTCTGACCTGGGAGGAGTCCAGTGAGGCCATGGAGAAGGACTACC
The DNA here is from genome assembly GCF_021462225.1 of Girardinichthys multiradiatus. Taxonomy (NCBI): domain Eukaryota; kingdom Metazoa; phylum Chordata; class Actinopteri; order Cyprinodontiformes; family Goodeidae; genus Girardinichthys; species Girardinichthys multiradiatus. The sequence goes on along the minus strand of NC_061815.1, from coordinate 35,408,758 downwards.
GGTTGGCCCCGAAGCAATTCTGGCAAACCGTCCGGCGCCTCAGGAGGGGGAAGCAGTGCTTCGCCAACACTGTTTACAGTGGAGGTGGGGAGCTTCTGACCTCGACTGAGGACATTATCGGGCGGTGGAAGGAGTACTTCGAGGATCTCCTCAATCCTGCCATCACGCATTCCCTGGTGGAAACAGAGGCTGGGGACTCGGAGTTGGACTCTTTCATCACCCAGGCTAAAGTCACCGAGGTGGTTAAAAAGCTCCGCGGTGGCAGGGCTTCTGGGTTGAATGAGATCCACCCTGAGTACCTCAAGTCTTTGGATGTTGTGGGGCTGTCATGGTTAACACGCCTCTTCAACATTGCGTGGCGGACGGGGACAGTGCCTCTGGATTGGCAGACTGGGGTGGTGGTCCCCCTACATAAGAAGGGTGACCGGAGGGTGTGTTCCAACTACAGGGGAATCACACTCCTCAGCCTCCCTGGTAAGGCCTACGCCAGGGTATTGGAGAGGAGAGTCCGGCCGATAGTCGAACCTCGGCTTCAGGAGGAGCAGTGTGGTTTTTGTCCCGGCCGTGGAACACTGGACCAGCTCTATACCCTCTACAGAGTACTTGAGGGTTTATGGGAGTTTGCCCAACCGGTCCACATGTGCTTTGTGGACCTGGAGAAAGCATTCGACTGTGTCCCTCGTGATGCCCTGTGAGGGTGGAATCGGGGGCCCTTTACTAGGGGCCATCCGGTCTCTGTACAAGCGGAGCAGGAGTTTGGTTCGCATTGCCGGCACTTAGTCGGACTTGTTCCCGGTTCGTGTTGGACTCCGGCAGGGCTGCCCTTTGTCACCGGTCCTGTTCATAACTTTTATAGACAGGATTTCTAGACGCAGTCAAGGGCCGGAGGGGGTCTGGTTTGGGGACCAGAGGATTTTGTCTCTTCTTTTTGCAGATGACATGGTCCTGCTGGCCCCCTTTAGCCAAGACCTACAGCACGCACTGGGGCGGTTTGCAGCCGAGTGTGAAGCGGCAGGGATGAAAATCAGCTCCTCCAAGTCCGAGGCCATGGTTCTCGGCCGGAAAAGGATGGCTTGTCCTCTTCAGGTTGGAGGGGAGTTCCTGCCTCAAGTGGAGAAGTTTAAGTATTGCGGGGTCTTGTTCACGAGTGAGGGAAGAATGGAGCGGGAGATCGACAGACGGAACGGTGCGGCTGCCACAGTAATGGGGGCTCTGTGCCGGTTCGTTGTGGTGAAGAGAGAGCTGAGCCGAAAAGCGAAGCTCTCGATTTACCGGTCCGTCTACGTTCCTACCCTCACCTATGGCTTTGGGTCATGACCGAAAGAACGAGATCCCGGATACAAGCGGCTGAAATGAGCTTCCTCCATAGGGTGGCCGGGCACTCCCTTAGAGATAGGGTGAGGAGCTCGGCCATCCGGTAGAGCCGCTGCTCCTCCACATTGAGAGGAGCCAGTTGAGGTGGCTCGGGCATCTATACCGGATGCCTCCTGGACACCTTCCTCGGGAGGTGTTCCAGGCACGTCCCACCGGGAGGAGGCCCAGGGGACAGCCCAGGACAAGCTGGAGGGACTATGTCTCTCGACTGGCCTGGGAACGCCTTGGGCTCCCCTCGGAGGAGCTGGAAGAGGTGTCTGTGGAGAGGGACGTCTGGTGCGGGGCAGCAGACCTCTGCTGAGTCTGCTGCCCCCGCAACCCGGTCCCGGATAAAGCGGAAGATGACGAGTACGACAACGATGATAAATCACCTTTAAACTCCAGGGTTAATTGTGGTGTACCACAGGGTTCAGTACCTGGGCCAATTCTCTTTACTATATATATTCTTCCAATAGGTCAAATTATCAGAAAGCATAGGATACATTTTCATTGTTACGCTGATGATACTCAGCTTTACTTATCCATAAATCCTGATGAGCCCAACCAGTTAGATAGACTACAAGCATGTCTTGAAGACATAAAAACTTGGATCACTTTAAATTTTCTGCTTCTAAATTCAAACAAGACAGAAGTTGTCGTCTTTGGACCGGAGTCTTTAAAAAACAAAACTGCTTAGACAATCACTTAACCTGGATGGTATTAAATTGACCTCCGGTAATAAAGTAAAAAACCTTGGTGTTACTTTTGACCAGGACATGTCATTTAAATCCCATATTAAACAGGTTTCTAGGATTTCCTTCTTTCATCTCCGGAACATTGCCAAAATTAGAAATATCCTGTCCAGGAATGACGCTGAAAAACTAATCCATGCATTTGTTACTTCAAGGCTGGACTATTGTAATTCTTTACTATCAGGATGTCCACAAAATGCAGTTAAAAGCCTTCAGCTGATTCAAAATGCTGCAGCAAGAGTTCTGATGAAAATTAAAAAGAGAGATCATATTTCTCCTATTTTAGCTTCCCTTCATTGGCTCCCTGTTAAATCCAGAATATAATTTAAAATTCTCCTCCTCACATATAAAGCCCTTAATGATCTAGCTCCATCATACATCAAAGATCTGATTGTTCCATATGTTCCTAACAGGGCACTTCGTTCTCAGACTGCAGGTTTACTGGTGGTTCCTAGAGTCTCTAGAAGTAGAATGGGAGGCAGATCCTTTAGTTATCAGGCTCCTCTCCTGTGGAACCAGCTCCCAGTTTTAGTCCGTGAGGCAGACACCCTGTCTACTTTTAAGGCTAGGCTTAAAAATTCCTTTTTGATAAAGCTTATAGTTAGAGTGGCTTAGGTTATCCTGAGCTATCTTCCTTATTGTTTACCTCCGTCTTCTTCCCTCCCTGTTGGATGGAGTAAGGGGGAGTCAGGTTTAGCCTAAACTGGCTCAGTTATGGTTGAGGTGCAAACACACCCTCCATTTCTGCTACCTGTATGACCCCCTCTCTTTTCCAATGGTTATGGTCAATCTAACAGAGAGAGGTATCCCAATCATTGTGGTTTTTAGTATAACAATGACCATCAGTGGGCTCTAGATGGACAAACTGTCTACTTTTAAGGCTAGGCTTAAAACTTTCCTTTTTGATAAAACTTATAGTTAGAGTGGCTTAGGTTATCAGGGAGGGAGCCTTCCTCCCTCCCTGTTGGTTGGAGTAAGGGGGAGTCAGGTTTAATGCTCACCCTCTACTGATGATCCACGTGGCCCTGTCTTTCAGTGTTTAACCCTTTCTCTCTCCTACACATAGCAATTGACTGAGCTTTTACTGTGACTAACTCTATGTGCTCTCTTTCAGACTCTAACCTTGAAAACTGGCTCAGAGTTTATCTGTTCTGTCTTTCTAGGCGAAACGACTAAAGGAGCTACATCCATTAACATTTACTTTTCCTTCCCATAGAAAGTACTCCTGGATCAGTGCTTCTTTGTTCTCTTTGTGCCCCTGCTCTGTTCTCTCAAACCCCCAGTCGGTCGTGGCAGATGGCTGCTCACACTGAGCCTGGTTCTGCTGGAGGTTTCTTCCTGTTAAAAGGGAGTTTTTCCTCTCCACTGTCGCTACATGCATGCTCAGTATGAGGGATTGCTGCAAAGTCAACGCCAGTGACTGTCCACTGTCTCTACATGCTCATCCAGGAGAAGTGAATGCTGCAAGTCACTGACTGGATGCAATCTGCTGGGTTTCCTTAGACAGAAAACCTTTTTATCCAATTTGAATAAATAACTGAATCTGACTGCACTGTTCAATGGTTAGGATTAATTGGAATGTATGTACCTGACTGTTGTAAAGTGCCTTGAGACAACATGTGTTGTGAATTGGCGCTATATAAATAAAACTGAATTGAAAAAATTTAATTTAAATATTGCTATTGCAATTACAATAAAAATGTGAAATGTTTCCAAGCTCTAAAAACATAGACAAAAAAAGAAATGGTCTCAGGAACATGCCATGAGGAATACCCAAATTTACCTCTAAAGTTGCAGACTTTTAATTATCTGTTGAAACAGGTGAAGTTTTCCCATCAATCCATTGGGACCATTGATGTGTTTTGTAAAATTTGACGTATTTTAGCCTCAGAAGTCTTCAAAAAGTCATTTATATACCGCTTTAAGAACTTTCCCATCATCAAGCTGTTGAACAAAAATGGCATGGCAGCAATTTTGTGGTTTAAATAGTTATATAATGTATATATAGCCTTAGATACCAATTTACTCAATTCACATTATACATTACCATCTGATTACTGATTTGCCTACAGTTGCTGTTTATACGCATTGCTCTGACGCATCCTCGGTTAATAAGCAAACTGAATGGGTTTCATCAATCAGTCAACTATTTATCAGTTATGAAGAGCAGAAAACAGCGCAAAATTGTGACTTTTTTATTATCTTTCATTATCTTATAAGGATGACCAATATAAAAGAATTTCTTAAGGAAAAGTGAGCGCAGATAAGCTTAAGGACTGATTTCTTCAGAAGACTTTCAGTTTGCAGAATATATCCGTACATTACAAAAAAAAAAAAAAAAGAAGAAACTTCAGTTTCTTTTGCACCGGATGTATTTTAAAAATGTTGCAGAAATTAGGAGAAATCCGGCAATTTGTGCATTTTTAAAACAAATATATAAAACACGAGCACACCCTCTGCTTTTACTGCATATTTGATAAGCTGTTGCAGACTATTCATTACAGCCATAGTTCCACTTAAGTCGATCAAACTCCAGACAAATCTGATCGCATTCAGAAGTTTTTGCCTTTTTTGCAGGAATAAAATCACCGACGCTCATCGGAGGCAACTTTCGCCGCAAAGAGTCAGCATCCAGAGCGGAGCGATGAAGGCGGAGGAACAGGATGTTTTTCCAACAGAAAGCGTTAAAAACAAAATGCCATGAAACCGAGTGGTTCACGGAGAACACAGAGCTCCTACCTGATCGTATCTGGGTCTCCCGAGCTGGAAAGCAGGACATGATGCAGATTCCGCCATGACACCAAACTCTTTTTATTTATTCACGAACTGAATCATTAAAACGGATTTTTATAGTCGAGCAACTACAGTCGGCGAGCGCGAGCAACACGGGCGAAGCAACGCGACCCTACGCCTGCCGGGACTTGTAGTTTTTTCCTTTGCCTTAACACTGGCAAAGTTGATGCGCATGACTACACATCCCAAATAATCGATAAGCTGAAAGTCATTGCATAACTGTTCGGACTGATCTTGGGAGAGATAACGACTGATGCGCTCATATAGGTGTCAGGTTGGCCCTATAATTACAATGTGAGGAAGTGTGGCCTCAAGGAAGAGAAGCGATAATAAGACCTGGACACCATCCATGAGGAACTTAAGGAGAAGCCTGCAGTGATTCCAATCACCTCAATCACCACATTGTCATTACGTTTAATGATAGACTACTTACTCATAATCTACTACCAATATTTATATTTTGATAAATTATTTTTGCTTTTTAAAAGTATTAATACCTCTTGAATGATTTTTTCATCTTGCATGATAGCGAAATGGAAGAACAGGGATACCTGATTTTCAATGTTTTTTACCACTAAAAATCTGAAAAAATGTGTTGTGCCTTTGTATCCTGCCTCCTTTTGTCGGATACCCCAAAATTAAATCCAGTGCAACCAATAAGTCAACTAATTAGTAAATAGAGGCTACCTATCCAGATTTCAATCTCCCTATAAATACAGCTGTTTTGTGAAGGCATATAAAGTTATTTGGAGCACATTAGTATACAGGTCCTTCTCAAAATATTAGCATATTGTGATAAAGTTCATTATTTTCCATAATGTCATGATGAAAATTTAACATTCATATATTTTAGATTCATTGCACACTAACTGAAATATTTCAGGTCTTTTATTGTCTTAATACGGATGATTGTGGCATACAGCTCATGAAAACCCAAAATTCCTATCTCACAAAATTAGCATATTTCATCCGACCAATAAAAGAAAAGTGTTTTTAATACAAAAAACGTCAACCTTCAAATAATCATGTACAGTTATGCACTCAATACTTGGTCGGGAATCCTTTGGCAGAAATGACTGCTTCAATGCGGCGTGGCATGGAGGCAATCAGCCTGTGGCACTGCTGAGGTCTTATGGAGGCCCAGGATGCTTCGATAGCAGCCATTAGCTCATCCAGAGTGTTGGGTCTTGAGTCTCTCAACGTTCTCTTCACAATATCCCACAGATTCTCTATGGGGTTCAGGTCAGGAGAGTTGGCAGGCCAATTGAGCACAGTGATACTATGGTCAGTAAACCATTTACCAGTGGTTTTGGCACTGTGAGCAGGTGCCAGGTCGTGCTGAAAAATGAAATCTTCATCTCCATAAAGCTTTTCAGCAGATGGAAGCATGAAGTGCTCCAAAATCTCCTGATAGCTAGCTGCATTGACCCTGCCCTTGATAAAACACAGTGGACCAACACCAGCAGCTGACACGGCACCCCAGACCATCCCTGACTGTGGGTACTTGACACTGGACTTCTGGCATTTTGGCATTTCCTTCTCCCCAGTCTTCCTCCAGACTCTGGCACCTTGATTTCCGAATGACATGCAGAATTTGCTTTCATCCGAAAAAAGTACTTTGGACCACTGAGCAACAGTCCAGTGCTGCTTCTCTGTAGCCCAGGTCAGACGCTTCTGCCGCTGTTTATGGTTCAAAAGTGGCTTGACCTGGGGAATGCGGCACCTGTAGCCCATTTCCTGCACACGCCTGTGCACGGTGGCTCTGGATGTTTCTACTCCAGACTTAGTCCACTGCTTCCGCAGGTCCCCAAGGTCTGAAATCGGTCCTTCTCCACAATCTTCCTCAGGGTCCGGTCACTTCTTCTCATTGTGCAGCGTTTTCTGCCACACTTTTTCCTTCCCACAGAGGTGCCTTGATACAGCACTCTGGGAACAGCCTATTCGTTCAGAAATTTCTTTCTGTGTCTTACCCTCTTGCTTGAGGGTGTCAATAGTGGCCTTCTGGACAGCAGTCAGGTCAGCAGTCTTACCCATGATTGGGGTTTTGAGTTATGAACCAGGCTGGGAGTTTTAAAGGCCTCAGGAATCTTTTGCAGGTGTTTAGAGTTAACTCGTTGATTCAGATGATTAGGTTCATAGCTCGTTTAGAGACTCTTTTAATGATATGCTAATTTTGTGAGATATGAATTTTGGGTTTTCATGAGCTGTATGCCAAAATCATCCATATTAAGACAATAAAAGACCTGAAATATTTCTGTTAGTGTGCAATGAATCTAAAATATATGAATGTTAAATTTTCATCATGACATTATGGAAAATAATTAACTTTATCACAATATGCTAATATTTTGATAAGGACCTGTATAAAAAAAAGCATTATGAAGACCAAACAACTCAGTAAATAAGTCTGCAATCAAGTTGAGAAGATATTTAAAATAGGATTAGTCTATAAAACAATATCACACTGCTCAGGAGCCCTTGGTATATATCGGCACCACTCAGTCAAGACCTGAATGGTTCCCGTGGTCATTGGTGCTCTTGGAGCTGTCACCCTAAATTCGGGGAGTGGCTACAGCAGACTCCAAGAACAACCTCTGAGATTTAGACTGATCATTTAACTTAAACGAGAGTTTTTAAGACAGTGAGAAGATTAGTCCACACAGACAAGGGGGTAGTGATGTCTTATGGATGGACCCTAGATTTGATTCAATTGGGATTGGAAACACTACATCACCACCACATAGTTTTACATGTGCCTAAAAGCTTTTACAGGTTAAATGGAAGAAAAACTGTCTCATCAGGATGTATGTTTAATATCAAAATTTTATTCAGTGTATTTATGTACATTATTATTATGCCATGTTTATGAAAAGTCAAATTGTGATGTTTTAAAATATTAACAGAAAAAAATGAGCATGCTCACATTAACCTAAATTTAAGGTTCAAATTTAAATGTAAAACCATTTCTGTGTAACGGTCTGCTGTAATAAAAAAAACTAAAAGTGCTCAAATTCAAATGGCTAATTTCAGTGTCTCTCAGTGACCTTCTGTTGACCCAGTGAAGAACATTCAATCCTGGTTGCAGTAGAGTATCAGCAGATGTGTAAATATACTTTCAATTAAAGTACACAAAGGTCCACATGTCCTTCATCAACATCTGTCTGATACTTTTATGACAAACAGGTAAAGAAATTAAATCATTCTTTGTCTGTCTGCTCAAAACCGTAAAACTGATAGGAGCAAAATTTTAAAAGCCCTTGCAGGACTACTTTCAGATTATGTAACCTGTGATGGAAGTGCTACACACGGTCTCTGCAATCAAATTAATTTTTTAATCAAATATCAACCAGGGTGCAGAGTTATGACCGAGAGGGCCATTATAGATAAAATAAAATAAAAATCTTAAAGTAGAGATGCCTATTGAGGAGGTTAATGATTACAACTGCAGGCAGGGGCGTCCCCTAGTGGACAAAACTGATCATGTCTGCTTCAGTCTTCATAGTGTACATCCAAACAGTGGTATCTGCAGGATACATTGCTAGTCAGAGGTTTATACGCTCATCGCCAGTAATGTCATATTAATGCTAAACAATTATATTATATTAATTTTAAAAAGATATAGAAGCATACATTTTAATTAAAAGTGAATTTTCTCTAATCTACACAGGTTCTAATTTTTAGATTCAGACTCAAATATGTACATCTAGCCCCACCTATCTTCAGTTAAGTTTCCCTTTAGCAATCAGAAAAGAAACCACACACTTTCGGTAACAATGAGAGAGGACCTGGCATAATTTTCAAGTGATATTTGACACATTCTTATCAGAAATGGTAGATCTCAATAGAAGTGGTTTGGTTTCTGGCAAAGAAACTGCTTTTAATCATAGTTCATAAGTTTCTAATAGAGTTAAGGTCAGGAATTTGGAAAGGCCATTAAGGAAAAACTTCCAAATTTGCTTTTGGATCATTGACCTTTAGAACTGTGTCCAAGGGTGAACTGTTTGACCCAAAATGTCACCATAAGATAAAAGGATTTAGTTATAATGTTCAAAAACATATTTGGAATAAACAAGTTTCAAACTGATCAGAAACTGGAAATTACTAGAACACCTGCGATACTGTCCACAAGTTTTATATCAAACTGGACCTAGGTTACTGACCAAGAAAGAAAGAAGCAATGTTAAAAAACGAACAAGAACATTAATGACAAGTTGTATATTTTGGGGGGCCAATCTAAGGCTATCAAAACCAAGAACATTGTGGTACTGTCAAGCATGGTGGTGATAGGATCATGCAAAGGATCTGTTTTCCTACCAGTAGTACAGCTGCATTTCAAGTTTTTACTTCACATCATGCAAAAGCTAGATGGTTAAAACATTGGACACAGGTGTTCGAACAGAACAATGATACAAACAACACATCAAAACTGGTTCTGGATTGGATAAAGTAGGTTAACATTAAGCTTCAGGAATGGTCTTGATTTCAAACCTGTTGTACATTTGCAGGTTATGCTTAAAGGCCAGACCCATGACAGGAAGCAAAAGAATTTAATGAACTTAATTTAATCAATTCTGTCAAGCAAAGATATATATAAAATTTAAAAAAAGCAGCCAGAAATATACCAGTTTTTGATGGCTATAGAAAATTGTGTGCTTCAATCAATCAATCAAATTATATTTGTATAGCACTTTACAACAATCACTACTGAGCCAAAGTGTTTTCCATTAATGAAAGAATGAATGCACAAACAAGAATAGAGACAAAAAAAAAAAAAAAACAGCAGTTCTAAACAGATACGTTTATAAATCAGCTTTAAACAAAGATAAATTAAACGAACGGTCACTCCACTAATTGGATTTTGACCTGGGGGCTTCCAGAAAATGTTGATCAGCAGACCGAAGACCTCTGACTGGATTATGTGCTTGTAAAAAGTATTTCCTGCCACCTGTTAAAAGACACTATAGGTATGGGGCTTAAGTATATATGTGAGTCTGTATACACAATTTAGACCCTTACAGATGAAAGAAAATGTACAATAAATTCAAACTTGTGCACCTAACTCTTGTTTAAAAAAGAAATCGCTGAAGTTGTGTGTTGAATAACCACTCCACCCTGGAAAAAGAAGGGTTCAAACGCATCATTAAAAATACCAAATTAATATAGCATTGCTGTGCATGATGAGACAGTGTATATGGGTAATGATCAGTGTAAAAAATCAAACTTCTGTTCATGTGCACTTTATTTTACTACAGTTTTGCGGTCATATAAAGCATAGCAGCTAGCTACAGTGGTACTTGAGATTGGTATTAGAATACAGTATCATGAAAAAAGTAAGGTAACTTACAATACTTTTATTAATGAGTCATAGTTTTTTTTACAGTACAATATGACTGTTTCTGTACAAGTACATAATGCAACAAAACTTAATCATCACTGCTTCAGTTCAAATTTGAAAAACAAGTTTTTAATAAAACTTTAACAAATAAAAAAAATCTAACTCATAAAAAGGAAAAAACTTTGTCCTCCACAGCCTTTAGTAGTACTAAATGTTTCTTTGATGTTTGTGAGTTCTTCTTTTTGTTGTTTTAAAATTCTTTTGACAAGAAACCAACTAAAGTTAACCCTTTAACACACCCTTAATTCCATAAAATAATCTGAATATTATCAAAACCAGATTTTTGCCAAAAATCAAACTTTTTACTTTAAAGACAATTTGAGTCTAATTGTAAATCCTACAAGAGCTCATTTAGACCACTTCCAAAATGGATTTCTTTAACCTGCATTTATTTTAAGCGCATGCAAAAGCTGCCATTTTTTAAAGCTAAACTGGCAATATCTGACTACTTTAAGGTATTCTATTACAGAGAGCTGTGTGAAATAATCATTTGTGTCTGCTTTCATGTAAGCTTCTGCTCATAGCATGTTTTCAGCTTTCTATGTGTGCCAATTTGAGACCGTAACCAGCATGCATGCAAGGTGATATTACGTCTACATCTACAAGGCAGTAGTATTAGCAGTGAGAAGACCTGGATGATTGTGAGACCAAACCCATGGAGCTTTTCTTTAACTTAAACTCCAGAATAATACCTCCTATATGAATTAACAAGAATCTTTGATACTGTACTCATTTCAAACACCGGCTTCGTCATTACTTGTGCCTTGAGCGTACTTGGAGCAACGTGGGCGTCTGCTCCATGATCCGCAGTAATAGATTATCAATGTAGTCCTCCAAGTCTCTAACCTGCGCCTTGACTTTCTTCAGCTCTGACTCACACTTCTGCAGCTGCGCCCCCTGCTGCTCGGAGGCTGCCTTCTGCGTCTCCATGTCCATCTCCTGCTGCAGCAGCAGGGAGATGAGTTCCATGTTGGTCAGGAGCTGATACTGAGCCACTCTGTCTGCAGTTACATCCTGCAGATGGAGAAATTGGATTTTATTCGTTTACCCTTCTGAATGAAACATATATATCCCATTCTTTTTCAAATTCTCTAACCCACAATATCAAAAAAAATCTGCAGAGTCCAAGATAAAGCTCTCAGGTTTTTTGTACACTGTATTTTATTTAAGCATTATTTGGTCTGAGCTCAGGCTCCACATGTCTCCGTGCAAGCTGTCTTAAAAGATCCTTTAAATAATCTTTCTCATTGTTTATTTATCTACTCTGAACAGCTTGAAGATGTCCCTTAAACTCATCCAGATTGATGGCCAAAACTAAAAGTCATTTTGATGTTTTCTGTTATTACACACCTTTAGGTAAGTGGCCACAAATTAACAATTGTTATTTATTTTATGTCAATTATAATATGATAAACGGCAGCAAGCAGCTACTTAAAAATCATATTCCTATGGTAACCATAAGAGTGTTTTTGACCTGCTCATTCCACATTTCTGTGTATTATTTCATTTTTAAAAAACCTGTGGTTTTATTAACCTAACTTGGTGACCTATGGGTTTTATTTCATTACATTTTAAAATGCAGTAGTTTTGAACTGAAATAAAAAGGTGTTTCTTTTTTTCTTGTTTCAGTAAAATGTTAACATTTAAAATAACCTAACATTTTAGACAAATATAATTACAAAACATTTTATAAATTAATGTACTCCTTTATGATGAAAAAATACTGCTTGTCAGTCGGGTTTTTGACCATACACAGCACGAGACTGCATTGGTAAAAGTCTTATTAGCAGTACATCAGAAACTTCTGTCTTGATTTTTCTGGATGTTAGGGCTGCATTTCACACCGCTGATCATAACATCTTGACTGACACATTGGAAAAGTGAGTGGGATTGTCTGGTACTGTGCCAAACTGGTCCAGATTGTATTTGACAGAACAACACTACTTTGTGTTATTTATTAGTTATAAATCTGAGCAAACAAAGATCACAAATGGAATCCCTCAGGGCTCTGTTATTGGGCCACTGATACTCATCCTCTTTTTTCAGTACCTTCTTTTCAGGTTCAGGTATGGCCTGATGGGTGGAACGCCCTGGGTTTATGGTAGATTTGAGCTTCTCAAGAACTGAGCGACCCTCCTTCTTCTCAGGCTGACTGGATGTTAATGGTTTCACTGGATGAGATCTGAAAAGTAAGGAGGTTGGGACCAGCACTCCAACACTAACATACTGCAAGTTTACAATAATGTATACCTCATACTGCAGGACACAGTTGACAGTGAATGTTTTAATGAGTACACAACTAGTAAAAGCAGAATGTAAAAAACCCAAATAAAACACCTGACTATGACAGAATAGTGGTCAAAAATAGGGAAAAATAATATACACTTCATACATTTTAGTCAACAACAATGAGTAGATTCTATAGAAAACTAAATCTTGGAGTTAAATATAGACATACATAGAGAAGTCGGCAGTTGACCAGAATCCCTAAATTTTTAGCTTGTTTGGCCCTTACCGCTGGCAAACCAGTTAGAAACTCAAAAATCGAATGATTCTCAGATCAGAGCAAGAACATAACTTGCGCGATCAGGCTGCACTGACAAGTACACTTTTCAGTGTTCAGTGCATTTACTGAGGAAAAGACCAAAGTTCTTTTAATATTAGTAGAGTGCTTACAAATAATATCACAAGAAGCACAGAGATGTAGTATACTCTTTAAAAGGATACTGTGTTTAACAAGACAGGTTTGCTCTTTACTCTGATAAAGGCTGATAAAGAGTGAGACTTTCAGCAGACAACAGGAAGGTTGAATGAATTACAATTTGTTTTAATTTTTTGAGGTTTTAACGTCGGGTTGTCATGAAACATGCTGGATTTGGTAATGTTGGCAACCTCTTAGGAATGTCAGGATCTACATTCTCTAGGAAAAATTGCTGTTTTAGTAATGCCAGCTGTGCTAACAGTGCTAATAGCTAAGGGAGGATACCAAAGAGTAAAAATGGAAACATAATAAAGTGTTTTTTTTTAGTTCTACTTTTAGTGCCAAAGTTTGACGCCTTTGAATCTTAGCAGTCCAAACAGTACTCCTAATTGTCCCACCTTTATTTATTTTTATATATCAGTGTCCATGTATTTCTTTTGTACATAGCGAAGACTTGAATCTGCAATGGCAATGGTTCTACTATGGTGTCATTACTCTTTTAGGGAAACCCATTTGTTCCCATAATTATCTAGCATAAATCACAAACTTAATGCAGTGCAATGTTTAAGGAAGCAACAAAATCCCATTAGCCAACAAGAAACCAAAGATGAGATGAATTACATAAACACATAACAAAACCAGAAGCAATGCAGCTGCTAGCATCCAATCAAATTGGATGTAAAGGAAAAAATATAAATATATGAATGTGACAGAAATCAAAGAAAATACACAGCATAAGAAAAAAAAACAATAACAGCAAAAAAAAAAAAAAACCATCCCATTTTCATGTTTTGTTGCCTAAATCTTAGAAAAAAGGCAATGTCCTAGTGTGAGGAGTCTCACCTGCTCTCCTGATGGGGCAGGCTGCCAGCAGGCTGTGTCTCCTCAGGTAAAAGTGAGTGCCGTGCATCAGTCAGGGGCTGGTCAGTGGTGAAGGTGGTAGACAGCGAGGGGTTGTCGGTGGACATAGCCAGCAAAGTGCTGACTTTAGCAACCGACCCTGTGCTTGAGGTTTGTATGAGGGGGCAACGGACCAGGGAGTCAGCTAACAGGGGGAGTGTAAAAGGGGTGGAGGGAGAACAGGACTTATGTTCTGGCAAAGATTTCCCAATCTTTGTTTTGGAAGGGGTTCTGCAGTTTGGTGCAACTTTTGCATGGAGATCTTCAAAGCTATTTGTTGAGGCGTTTTCTGTCGCACATGATACTGTGGTGTCGAGTGAACATTTTTGGTATATTGTGTTGGACGCAAATTGGTGTGTTTGGTCATTGATAGAGGTTAATTTAGGCTTATCTGGCTGTTCTAAAACTTGTAAGGAAGACAGCATTGATTTAGTTGGCTGATAAGTCAACGGTCCTTCACTGACCTCTGAAATGTTCTGGACAAGGGATAGAAACTGCACAAACTCTCTGTCTCCATACATGCTCTGGTTGCTTGGGCTGTCACTGCTGTTCTGTCTGGATGCTACCTTTGGTCTGATTCGTGCACTTACAACTCCTGAAAATGATTCTGTCTGCTTAGGTCTTTTTAGATTGTCTTCTAGGTTGCCATTATCATCACAGTCTTTCTTTGTCTTTTCAAAGTCATCATTACACATTATTTGCTCACCTCCTTGTCCAGTTTCAACATTTGATGAGTTAGATGTGGGATTTGTTTGTACTAAAGCAACAACCCCTTGGCTCTTTGACCCACAGGGACCACACAATGCTACATTAGTTAATTCGCATGGACAGTCTTGGCCGTTGTCTTGGCAAACTGGTGGTACTTTGCAAAGTTTTTTAGAAAATGCAGGTATTTCAAAAGAAGAGTTTAGAGTGGGTATGTAGGTGTCCTTCAATTTGAATATGTCACCAGGTGTGGTCTCCCTGTGGTAAATTTCTAACTGTGAATCTTGTGGCAGAAAGTTCTCCCCTGGATTGTTTTTAAAATTATCGGCTACTTCTGAATGAGTAGATCCATCTGAGTCAATAAAACTAAAGTCTGAATTGTTCAAATTCATGTTAAGATCTTCTAATGTTAGTGAGAAAGATATGTTGTTGTTAAGGCAAGTGGATTCGCATGGGCTAGATTCTTCTGTTTCCTCAGCCGGAGTATAAGATATATTTGGTACATTGGGGGGAACAATGGACATAATGCTGAAATGGTCACTATCAAGAAGCCCTTTAGACCCGGAGTCCTTGAATGGGGTCTTATTTCCTGCATTTTCCTTAGCATTCATTGATAAAGGACTATTTAGTCCATAATTTCCCCTGCATGCACGTCCATACAAGTCTTGCTCAAACAATGTCCCACCCCAACAGTCAGCTTCATCTTCCAGAGGTTCATACTTGAACCTTTTGGGGTTCTCTTCTGACATGAGTCCAAGTGAGGAGTTGTTTGCATATGGCTGGGTGTGGACGCCTAGAGACTCTGATGTTCCGCTGCTTGAACTTGGGTTGGGAGAAGGGTTCTCTCTTTTCTCACCCTCCCTGCCACGTTGCAAAGATGCCACACCAGTCTGAGAGAGGAGATAGGCTTCTTTATGGACCGCTAGCTCCTGGCCTCTGTGCAACCAGCCATCTGAGAAGATTTCATTAACAGAAGTCCTTATAAATCTCCTTGGAGGTAAAGGTGGAGGCTCGTCATCGCATCTTTGCGGTTCTTGTGCATAGTTACAGCAAATGTTATCCACTGGAGAAAAGCTATGTTTACAAGATAAGGTTGGACTGGTTCTGGGCTGTTCTGGAGGAAGTCTATCTTTAGGGGAGTTGAGCCTACTACAGGCAAAAGCATCAAAAGATTCCTCCCATTTTGATGTGAAGCAAGGGTTGGAGTGAATGGGGGAGTTAGGTGTGGTTCTTTTGGGCAGTAATGCAGGTAGTGATATCTGCTTTGCAACTGGCCGGGGGCGCTCCCGTTTTATGGAAACCCTATTTTTGCCGCCAACCTCAGGATCAGTGTCTGCTAGCAGAGTGGTGTAATGAAAGGGGGGTGAGCCAGAAGAGGAGAAGGGAGCAACAGAAGGCAACTTCTCTAATTCTTCTGTTATGAGCTCCTCAAAAAAGGGGTTGCGCTGCATACATGGCAGGAAAGGGTTTGAAGGGGAGAGGGGGGTTGAGGAAGGAGAAGAGGAAGGGGTGAAGAGGTTGATGTGACTGTGATTGTCAGGTGAAACATGATCAGAGGGAGAAGCAGAGGGAGAGGACCAAGGAGGCAGAATTGGGGAGCAAGAAGAGTGGGAAGGGGGTACATCTGAGCTGCTTTCTACTTTAGGAGAAACTTCCAGCCTGTGGAGGAAAATAGGGCACAATATTCCTAATGGTTAATGACGTGCCAGGTTACCAGATGGGGAAAATCATTTTACAAAAACAGAATACTAGCTTATTATATAGGATAAACTGTCAGCTTGAAGACACCAGAACATAAAAGCAGAATCGTGAAAACATAAATAAAAAAAAGCAAAGCCCATTTGCAAAATAATAAAGCAAAGAAAGAAATAAGTGATGTACAGTAGCAATTCAAGCTCCAGCTAGACTTTCAGATACTGTGTTGGTGAGTGTTGGGGGAGTAACCATGTGCACGTGATGCAGCTTGGAGTGAAAAACACATGGATAAAAAATATGGCAGTGTTGATATGCCAAGTATGGAAAATACGAATAGTGATGATGATCCCGCACGGTTCTAAAACGGCCAGAAATAAGTAATTCTGTTTTCACATGAGCACATAGCAGAACAAACACTTCACTCTGACACCCATTTGATTACTCAATATGCTCCAATCGAAACTAAATTTGTTTGTAACTGTGACAAAAACATGAAGGATCCTGACTCACCTTGGCTTGTTCTGGGAGTCCCCAGAGCCAAACCAGCCTCTGAGCCTTCCCTCTGATGAAGCAATAGCCTGGTTTAGGTCTGACTTAGCAGGCAGAGAATCACTCCTCCCTGCAGAGAACGTCTTTCTCAGTTTCCTTCCTTTTTCAGGTGAACAACCTGCTGAAGATACGATTGGCATTGCTGCTTGAACAAGGCTGTCTCCAGTCTGAGCTTCTTGAGCTGAAGCGTCTTTCTCTTCCTCCTTTTCCTCCTTCTTCAGCTTATCGAAGGACCAGCGTCGTCCGTCTGCAAAGGAACTTTTGTCCTCTCCTCTTTTTGTTAGATTCTGCAGAGACCGAGACAGTGGTGAGCATTTCTCCAACAGAACCAGTTTGGACGGAAGCGCTCCAGAGATTTTTGGAGTCGACGGCTCTGAATCATAGACATGGCTTCCATTTATACAAAGAGACGACTTGGACTGACTCATGGTCTGACCCTTGAGAGACTCCACTGCAACATTTGTTCGAGGGAGGGCTGTGGTGATCCTCCTGGCTTCATCACTGAAGGCACGCTTGTGCGTAAGAATCTTGGTGGTATGCTGACTGGTGAGCACTGTCAAAAAGAAATAAGAAGTCTATTTTAAGATCAAATATTAATTGTTTTTAAGGTGTACTGGTTAGAGGGATTAACTGGTTAGAGTTTACAAGCTGCTCTGCTTTCTGCTAAGAGCAAATTTGTATAGATTTGACCTTTAATCTACTTCAACTGCTTTTCCTGGTCACTTAAGATGTCCTTGCCAGACTCCTTTTTTTTTTTTTAGGTTTTATTTTTAGGTTTAGTTTACGTGTATTGCCAAAACTATTGGGTCATCCCTTCAAATGATTAGATTATGGTGTTTCAAAGCTAATCCAGTCATCAAGATTGCTTCTACACACATTTGTGAAAGAATGGGTCACTCTGAAGAGCTCAGTGAATTCCAGTGAGCTACCATGAATAGATGCCATACATACATGCAATAAGTCCAGTCGTGAAATCTCCTTGCTACTAAATATTCCACAGTTAAATGTGGGCTCAGCAGATACTGAAGCACACTGTGAACAGAAGTTGCCAACATTCTGTAGTCAATAGCCCCAGACCTTAGAATTTCGTGCAACTTTCTATCTTTGCCTGAGAACAGTACACAGAGGGCTTTACAGGTCCTTCTCAAAATATTAGCATATTGTGATAAAGTTCATTATTTTCCATAATGTAATGATGAAAATTTAACATTCATATATTTTAGATTCATTGCACACTAACTGAAATATTTCAGGTCTTTTATTGTCTTAATACAGATGATTTTGGCATACAGCTCATGAAAACCCAAAATTCCTATCTCACAAAATTAGCATATTTCATCCGACCAATAAAAGAAAAGTGTTTTTAATACAAAAAACGTCAACCTTCAAATAATCATGTACAGTTATGCACTCAATACTTGGTCGGGAATCCTTTTGCAGAAATGACTGCTTCAATGCGGCGTGGCATGGAGGCAATCAGCCTGTGGCACTGCTGAGGTCTTATGGAGGCCCAGGATGTTTCGATAGCGGCCTTTAGCTCATCCAGAGTGTTGGGTCTTGAGTCTCTCAACGTTCTCTTCACAATATCCCACAGATTCTCTATGGGGTTCAGGTCAGGAGAGTTGGCAGGCCAATTGAGCACAGTGATACCATGGTCAGTAAACCATTTACCAGTGGTTTTGACACTGTGAGCAGGTGCCAGGTCGTGCTGAAAAATTAAATCTTCATCTCCATAAAGCTTTTCAGCAGATGGAAGCATAAAGTGCTCCAAAATCTCCTGATAGCTAGCTGCATTGACCCTGCCCTTGATAAAACACAGTGGACCAACACCAGCAGCTGACACGGCACCCCAGACCATCACTGACTGTGGGTACTTGGCACTGGACTTCTGGCATTTTGGCATTTCCTTCTCCCCAGTCTTCCTCCAGACTCTGGCACCTTGATTTCCGAATGACATGCAGAATTAGCTTTCATTCGAAAAAAGTACTTTGGACCACTGAGCAACAGTCCAGTGCTGCTTCTCTGTAGCCCAGGTCTGGGGAATGCGGCACCTGTAGCCCATTTCCTGCACACACCTGTGCACGGTGGCTCTGGATGTTTCTACTCCAGACTCAGTCCACTGCTTCCGCAGGTCCCCCAAGGTCTGGAATCGGCCCTTCTCCACAATCTTCCTCAGGGTCCGGTCACCTCTTATCGTTGTGCAGCGTTTTCTGCCACACTTTTTCCTTCCCACAGACTTCCCACTGAGGTGCCTTGATACAGCACTCTGGGAACAGCCTATTTATTCAGAAATTTCTTTCTGTGTCTTACCCTCTTGCTTGAGGGTGTCAATAGTGGCCTTCTGGACAGCAGTCAGGTCGACAGTCTTACCCATGATTGGGGTTTTGAGTGATGAACCAGGCTGGGAGTTTTAAAGGCCTCAGGAATCTTTTGCAGGTGTTTAGAGTTAACTCGTTGATTCAGATGATTAGGTTCATAGCTCGTTTAGAGACCCTTTTAATGATATGCTAATTTTGTGAGATAGGAATTTTGGGTTTTCATGAGCTGTATGCCAAAATCCTCCGTATTAAGACAATAAAAGACCTGAAATATTTCAGTTAGTGTGCAATGAATCTAAAATATATGAATGTTAAATTTTCATCATGACATTATGGAAAATAATGAACTTTATCACAATATGCTAATATTTTGAGAAGGACCTGTATGTAATGGGTTTCCGAGGCCGAGCAGCTGCACCCAAGTCTTACATCGCTAAGTGCAATGCAAAGCATGGCATGCAGCAATGTAATGCACAATACTGTAGCACTAGAAACGTCTTCTCTGGAGTGATGAATCATGCCTTTCTGTCTAGCAATCTGATGGGCTAGTCTGAATTTGGTAGCTTGGAGAACGCCCCTTGCCTGGCTGCAGTCTGTCAAATGCAAAAATTGCTGCAAAGGGGATCACGGTGTGTTTCAGGAGTTGGGCTCGGCTCCTCAGTTCCAATAATAGTAACTCTTAATGTTTAAGCATGCCAAGACATTTTCACTCTCCCAACTTTGTGGGATGGCCCCTTTCTGTTCTAATATGACTGTGCAGCAGTGCACAAAGCAAGGCCCATAAAGACATGAATGAGCAAGTTTGGTGCAGAGGAACCTGACTGGCGTGCACAGAGTCCTGATCCCAACCCGATAAAACACACATGGGATGAATTAGAGCAGAGACTGTGAGCCAAGTTTTCTCATCCCACATCAGTGTCTGTCCTCACAAATGTGTTTCTGGGAGAATTGTAATAAATTCCCATAGACTCACATCTTGTTTGCCTTATTATTATTGCCAGTCTTATTATGTCTAAAATGATTGTTGACATTTCTGCTACGTAAGCAAGTTTCTAAAGCCTAAATAATTCACTTTAGAAAAATAAAATACATTTTCTAATGGCTATCTGTAACAAAGATTGCTCGGTGCAAAGGTCAAGACTTCATCCTTCAGACTGATTTTTTGTATAACTGATTGATTAGCAAGCTAATCAGGCTACAGCTGTGTACTTCTAACACAGGTGGACACCTGTTGGATTTAGTTTCTTTGCCTTAAGCATGGAATCACGATAAATAGTCCAAAATAACAGATGTTTCCACAAGCAACTACTTAGAAATGTATTTACTTTTCAAACACGGGGGCACTGTTGAATTCCAAGTAGCAACCAGTGGACCTGAATGGAGAACATTCAAACCAACAAGCAGAGACTGAGGCCTTATCTCATAGGACAAGGAGTAAAAGAAATGTATTTACATTTGATTTTTTTTTTTACTTAAAATACGTAGGTATTGGTATACGTAGGTTGAATAGGTATTTACTAATACTTATTCAACTATATAGTTTCAAAGACTTCTAATGAAACCAGCTGAACTACTCAGTAGATTCAGTTGTAGCAGAAGACTGGTCTGTACCCTGACAAAAACCCCATCACACTCAGCTATTGATAAAGAAATGCCTTTAATCAGATTCTGTAGCAGTATATATCATTATCCATATAGCTACCACACAAAGAAGAAGATCTAAAGAGTTATTTTTAAATTTAATTTATTGTATAATTTGGTGGCTTTGTTTTTGTTTTCAGCTGAAAAAAACACTTCTAATTTCCAACAACTATATTTAAGATTAACTTATTTTTGAGAAGTGGCCAACATCTAGTATTACCAAACAAGGAAACATTGTTAAATTTTATGAACAATTCAGCAAATAATTTCACAGCCTACCTTTTTTTGCTAAATCTGTTTCTCCGTAATGGGCATCGACTCTCACTTTGCTTGTGTAAATGGGGGAGCTGGGAGGGTCTGAGAGCAGATCCAAACTGAGTGGAGGGCCGAGGTTATCACTGGCCATGGAAGACATGCTGCTCTCTGAGGCCAGAGATGAGCAGGACCTGGTGTCAGATGACTTTCGCAACCTTCCCTTGAAGAAATCTTTCATTTTGCTCCTCTTCTCCTCTGTTACATCCACCTCTTGTGACTCCACCACACCACCTCCCTCTTCTCCAAAGGGTTGCCCCAGTGACCCTGACAACGCGGCATACCGGCCCGGCAAAATGGCTGAGGAAGACTCCACATCACCCCTCTTCCTCCCCGTGACGCGATCCTTGAGCTTGCCGAAGGCAGAGCGGGGCTTGTCCTTCATGGTGAGGTCGAACATGCTAGCCGTCATGTTGTTGCGGGTGAACTGGACCGTCACCTGAAGTTCACCGCGTTCCTTCTCTTTCCTTCCCACCTTGGAGTTCAGCTTGAACCATCTACAGAAAATTTGAAACAACAAAAAAATGAATAAGAACATCTACAATAAAATGTAAATTTTCTCTCAGCAGAACTTTCCAATTATTACAAAACCTATAAATGATGCTCAGTGATGTGTGCTTAAGTTCTACCATTGGCAAATTCCTTTAAAAGCCGTACTACTGTAAACCACTACTCAAAGTTCTCAAAATCCACCCAACAACACCAATTTCAGCTAGAAAAAAAGTAAACATCAACAGACAAACTGGGTCAACCAATGAATTCAGTCTTTGCTCTGTTCCACCCTCTCAGTCTTGTGAGTGGACCCCAGAAAATGTAACGGAGCCAGAACGAACAGCAGGAATTCAACGAGCCTAGAGGGAGGAGGAGACTCAATGAAAGCCAGATGTTGTCTTTTCACTCTATTCAGCTACTTTCACATAACAGAATAACTAAGTCACATGTTGTATTAAAAACACTGCTAATTCACTATCACTCACAGTTAACAGTTCAAGCTGATCATAACCAAAAAATTGATTTTTATTTACCTTGACTTTCAGTTGAAAGCAATAATTTTCATGGTGTTCTATCACCTGTTTCTACACGTGACACATTGCTTTTGTTTATTGAATTCAAACAATGAAGCCATTGCAGAAAAGACTTGTAATTTAAGAAAAAGGTTTCCTGACCGAGAAAAGTGAATACTTGCATCCACCTAACTGTCCTTCTTGACTTGTGAGCCAAAAATGCACTGACTGAAGACATGGGTTTGGAGGGGAAACGACCTCTAATGGTGTTTTGATTGAACTGGTGAGGTTGATACTCTGCAAAGCCATTATAAAATAATTTTATATAAAACACTTTTCAAGACCTGACAACCAGTAATCTAAAGCACAACTCCAATAAAAAGATACTGACCGTATCCACAGCCTCTCATTTTGCGTGCCAGTTGGCTAATGTTCGACATTGATTTTCCAGAAACTTTTTTATTCTTTAGCTACAATTCAGAACAACCACTGAGATTTCAAATGATTTGCTGTAATATTTAGTGACTTCAGTGTGTATAAATAGGTGTAAAGTGGAAGGAAAATTATAGATGATCAGATTTTTTTTTTACTGATAAAAATATGAAAAGGGTCGTGAATTTGTATTCAGCCCCTTTACTCTGACACCCCTTAATAAAATCCCAGGGAACCACATGCCAGAACATTAGTGGAGAGCCAGCTTACTGAAGACCAAACAACACAGCAGACTGGTAAGAGATGAAATTGTGGAGTAGTTTTACGCAAGGTTAGGACAAAAAACAACATCACAAGCTTTTAACATTTCACACAGCAATTGCCAATACTTTCTACATAAACAGAAAGATTATGGTACAACTGCAAACATATCAAGACATGGCTGTCGACCTAATCTAACAGGCTGGCCAAGGAGAGCATCAACCTGAGAAGAAGCCAAGGGACTCATGGTAACTGTGGAGGAACTGCAGAGATCCACAGCTCAGAAAGGAGAATATGTGGACAGCGCAAATGTTAGTTATACACTCTACAAATCTGATCTTAATGGACAAGTAAAATAAGATAGGCATTGTTTAAATAAAGCCGTGAGAACTGCCATTAGCGGTTTAACACAAGTCATTTATATACAACAAACGGGGAAGAGGGTGTTCTGGTCACAGGAGACCAAAATTACCACCATCCACACATGATGGTGGCATCATCAAGCTCTGGGGATGGTTTTCCTCAGCAGGTATAGGAAAGCATATCAGAGTTGAACATGGAGAAGTTCTGGAAGAAAACCTATCAGAGGCTACACATGCCTTCACCTTCTAGGACAACAGCCGTTAACACAGCCAGTGGCAAAATGAAATGGGTTAGATCAAAGCATATTAAACCATTAAAATGGCTCAGTCAAATTCCAGACCTAAATCAAATTGAGAATTTGTGGCCAGACTTGAAAATGTTGATGTTCACAGATGCCCTTTATCAAATCTGACTGAGGTTGCCATGAAAAATAGGCGAGAATTTCAGTCTCTAGATGTGCGAAGCTGGTTGAGACATACCCCAAAAGACTTCCAGCTACAAATGCTTTCACAAAGTACCAACTCAGTGGGGCTGAATGCAAAATAATGCCACACTCTTCAGATTTATATTTGTAAAAGTGTTTGTATCATGTATTTTCTACTTCACAATTATGCTCTATTTTGTGTTAGCATATCACATAAAATCCCAATAAAACATGTGGAAGATTGTGGTTATAATGTGACAAAATGTAAAGAAAAAAATGCCTAAGGGGTATACTTTTGTCAAATGTACTGGCCTTATCCACAGCTTCTTCTGTTCACTGTCAGTAAACTCATGTTCAGTTTATGCTGAAACATGTAATTTTATTTAATAATATTTTGCTGATGTTCACTTCATTCAGGGTTTAAGGGGCATTTACTGGAATATATGTTCTCTAAAACCACCTTGGTCTTACATAATTAGCGTTTTAAACCTTTTCCCAGCTGCTAACTATATATTTCTGTCACAGTCTTGGACTATTTATAAAACAGCAGCATAAAGTATAAATGTGTCTTAATCTGAGCATGCAAACTAATTAACCTTTTATGTGAAGCAGTGGAGTGGATTAGAAATGTACTTTTTCCATTAAGATGGACTTCATGGCCAAGATGAAGACTTGTGCGACAGAAAACTGCAACTCATCTTGTTTATTTGCGGTGCATTATGGGAACCTCTGCTACATCAGTCCATAGGTTCAGGTCTTAATGAGACTCTGTTGCTTCTGCAGCTTGCATCCCTGTCCGCTCTGCAGAACAGCAGTTCTGGTTCCCCTCCTAAACTCGCTCACTGATGATAACCGGTTAGCTCAGCTGATGCACATGACTGATCATCACAAACTCTTCTAAAAATAGTCCTCCTCGCCTAAATTAAACACTGTCTGAAAGTGTGGGGACTGAACTGAAATTAAAACGCAACCTACTCATCTCTGGGACACACTCCGTCGTGAAATATCTGATCCAAGGGGATGATGGTTTGACCCAGAAACACGTCCAGCCCGATGAGGACCCGGTGCATGACTGTGAGGACCAGGTCTCCGCTCCCCGGGGGGTAGGCGAACCGTCCGCCCTCCTCCAGGATCCCGGGGAGCAGCTCGAAGCAGCACTCTTCGTTCCACACGGGCACCTCCGCCTTCTCCACCAGCCCGGTGGTGTACTTCTCCTTCCCCACCTGAATGATGGTGTAGAGGTAGCGGCTGCCGTGCTTTCCCTTGGTTCGCAGTCCCCTGGCGCGGAGCACGGTGACATTCACGTGAGTGGGCACCCACCGTTGATCGTCGTCCAGATCTATCAAGGACATCATCTTGTACCGTTGCCCCCCACTCAACACACGCAGTTTCACTCACTGATGTGTCTGATCAGCTGATCGGGAGGTCATACCCCCCGCCCCTTTTTTTTTTTTTTTTTACCGAGTTGCGCAAAAAATATCTCTGCAGAAAGAAAAATCTCCAAAATTCCGATGAGCGTCAGTTTGCAGTTTCAGCCTCTCCCTGCTACGCAAAATCAAACAATGCAAATCACGTTATAGTGTAGCAGTAATCATCTGCTCCCGTTCATGTCGCATCATCAGTGAGTTGACTGTCCAAAATCTGCTCATTGTGTGTCCACGGCCCGCCCTCCTCCACCACAGCAGGCCCGCATAGAGGAGAGAGATGCCGCAGAGTTAAAGAGAAACACCCAACCAAAACCGCCACTGATCCACCAAGAATCAGGAGAGCTGCCCTGAGCTTTCAAACTGTACACACAGCCTGCACTACAAAAACGACGCGTGGTGGGTATTTAATATGCAATGCACTATAACTGTTATGTTCATTAAATACATTTTTTTGCAACCAAATAGTGAACATTTTATTAGAATGTGAAGATTTTAGTCCTGTCAACTGTTAATCATCCTTTTCAGCAAAGAAAAGTGAAGTCGATGAGGTTAAGTGGCGTCGTTGCCTTGCAACAAGAAAGCCCTGGGTTTGAATCCCGGTCAGGGGTGTTTCAGGGAGGATTTTGCATGTTTCCAATCTTAATGCGTTTTCGCCAGGCACTCCAGGTTCCTCCCACAGCCCAAAAACATGTCTGTAAGGTAAATTGGTTACCCTAAATTGGCATTAGGTGTTAGTGTGTGTCTCTGTGTTGCCCTGCAATGGACTGGCGACCAGTCCAGGGTGTACCCCACTGGTGATAGGCACCAACTCCCCTTTGACCCTGACAAGGACAAGTTGGTATAGGCAATGGATGGATGTACAGTGTGTCTCGGAAGTACACACACACACACCAGTTATAAGTTCAGGTTTATGTAAAAAACGAGTAATTCAAAAATGAACAAATCTGTTGAGAGGAAATGTTCAAAATATTTAAAAAATGGCACAGTACCTTGTTAAAACAACCCTGCAAACCCTTAAATTAATACTTTGTTGAAGCACCCTCTTATACACTTTCAGCATTCAGCCTTTTGGAGTTCACACCTACAGCAATTATGGAGGAGAATAAATACCTGTGTTCACCTGGACAAGTGCAAGGACGTGCACAGATAGACGCTAGGTGGTGCTAGAGCACCTCCCCTTTTATCCTTTGGAGAAAAAAGTGCCCACCTGAAATTCATTTTTTTTTTTTTTTACAGTGTACAGTGTGCGGCCCAAGGTAAGATTTCTGAATTTAAAGGCCTATAATACACAAACATACGTGCCCCGCCTCGTGTGTCTCTCAGCGGAGACGGGCTGCGTGCAGAGCGGAGAGTTGGACGTGCGCTGGTCCAGCTTACTTCTTCTCTCCTTCCCTCCGCCGTCAGATAGAGCCCTGCCCTGCCGGCAGGCCGGCTAACCATCCAGGAAACAAACAAAACAAATATACTTGCTTCCTAAACTTCAGATGAAAAAGTTAAAACTTCACCTGCCACCATTTTATCTAAACAGAACAGGCCAATCAATGGCACCTTTACTCGCTATGTCTTCTATGGCCGCCACCAGGCGCCAGGAGGATGTCTACGATTTAACTCTTAGATTAAATTAGAAGAAATAAATAAATTCAAATGTATCTCAAAGATGTCGGTATTACATTTGCTATAATGGTCCATGATGACTTCTGTTTGTCTCATGTTTTTTTTTTTTTTTTGTATTACAAATACAACCAAATGAGCTGGTTAACATTACAATTCATATACTACTAAAATACCTTTAATAAAGTTCAGTAAATGTGGGGCATCTAGGCTAAGTTGTATTTTCTACTTCTGTGTGTATAAAAATGATGATGTGATCAGAGTTTTTTAATTTCTAAATAGCAGACATCTTATCAGTTCTCAGGACTTGTAATGTCATTAATTTTTATTCTCTAAGAATATTTTTTGTCATAAATCACACTGGCTACATGCAGAAGTATAGATGATTCTTCTTATGATCATATTCTCTGATGTTGGTTTCATTTTGACTATAAAGATTTTATAACTCATTTTCTGAGTATAGTTGATTTACGCTGTAGAATGGTCACTGGTTACTGAAGATAACTCATTTAGTGTGACCTACCTGGTAAATTTGGCAGTGTAACCTGCTTTGCTACAACATAAGGTTATTTGGTGCAGAAGACATTTTGTGATAAAAGTACAGAATGATATCGTCAAGACAAACACGTTGTGCTCAGTGTGTAAAAAGAAAAAAAAATGAAGGATAACAAGTTTCAAATTTGACTCAGGACATTCAGGTTGTGAATCAATAATCTAACTTTAAATCAGTCTATGATCATTTTGTTACCTTATTAATCTTGAGAATTTTGTCAAATGCATTCTTGTTTTGAGTTTTTTTTCCTAGGTGGTCATTTCCCTTCAACCCACAGGACAGTTTGTTTTGGGGGTGCTTAGTAATACATATAAATTATGTTCATGTTGTGCCTGTAATAAATCTCACACTACAAAGGCAACCGACAGCTCCATGTGCCGCACAAGGTGCCCTTTTTTTCCACTTGAGCACCTGCCCCCCAAAATGTCTGTGCACGCCACTGGACAAGAGACAGAACTGGACACGCAACAGTAAAACCGTATCCACAAAGACATAGAGCAGACTGTACTTCTTGAGAAAGCTTAGGTCACTGTTTGTAGCAAAATGTTGCAGACCTTCCAATAAGTCTGCTGTGGAGAATGCAGTCTTTTCTGCCATCATCTGTTCATACAGAGGAAGGCATGAGGAATGAACTAACTTACTCCTGTACAAAGTTGGCTTTCTTGAAACTGCAGGGCCACCTGGTGGATTTCTGCAGCTCAGACTGAAAAACTTCATAATCACCTACTGAAACCTTCCAGATGGAGGAGCTGTAGTCTCATCCTGGCTCTAACACTGACATGGCCTGCTTTCAGAGGGATTTTCCCAAATTGATTTGATTGTGTTATAGAAAAAAATAGGCAACAATACTTCTCCACTATACAAAGGTGGTCAATTACTCTTGTAAAAACTCCTCACTGAGAACAGTTATAGGTGACATATGCTCACCATGACCAACAAAATCTTGGTTGAAGGTAATGTGAGGTAACTATCAGTAAAATGCAATGAGAAAAAATAAATGATGGCTAGAGGGAGAGTTCAGCATTTTTGAAGTAAGGTTCAGAAAGGCTGTGAATATAACACCTGCAGTACAAACTCTTTCCATCTTCATTTAGTAAAATAAATGCCAGATTTGTGGAGTGGACGACTAATTCTGTTGAAAGATTTTTACACCTGAGTGTTGGATCTCTGCAGCTCCCCCAGAGTTACCATGCTCCTTGAGGTTCCTTCTCTTTCTGATTAAATTTCTCCACCACTTACCCCTGACCTGATTGGTGTGAGTCATTGTTCTCCATGACGTTGTTTGTTCACTAATGTTATCCAACAAACCTCAGAGTCCTTGACTGGACAACTGGATTTATACTGAAATTAAATTAAACACAAGTGAACTAAATTTACTAATTAAGTGAATTCTGAAGGCAGTTTATTGTTTTGGACTTTATTGAGGGGTGTCAGAGTAAAGGGGCTATATAAAACACATTAATGTTTGTTGTTGTAAAGTAACAAAATATAAAAAGGCATTGAACTTGAAACAAAATGGTTGAAAGTAGCTCAATGATCAGTTTACTTATATAAACAAGTAATTCGACAGGGAGGACTTTTCAGCTTCAGTTCTTATTTTATTCATTGGAAATAAAAAAAACTTTTACTGAATATTTGTAAAAATTGGTTTCACAGTGTTGATAACAGCGACTTTGAGTAAAGAAGTACATAGGAACAAACGCACACATTCAGAACAGCAACACAACAGCACAATCCAACAGTTTAAGGTTTCTCTGGCACTTATCTACTTGGCTTTTAAAGAGGGAGACATTGTATTAAAAAAAAAAAAAAGATAAATAAAATTGAACAATAACCATACTTTATATTACACAATTTACAGAGCACGTTTGATGGGTGACTTGGCCTGACAATGAGCTACATTCAGATGTAGAAAGCAATGTCACAGATAACACAAGGAAAGGTGTTCAGCATGAAATGTTTTTTTTTACGTATTTAGTGCCTTACGTATGTTTGACCACAGTCAGACCTTGACAAGTGCAAATAACAGGTTATGAAAGAAACAAGTGCTTCATGTGTTCTCGTTCAGAGGAAGTGGAAATTTTCAGTCATTATCAGGAAACAATACGTCACATGATGACACATAGCTTTAACATTTTACCATCTCAAGGTCTTCTTACACATATAAGGCTTTATTACGTGGCAATTGCCTTAAAACAAAGATATTTGCTGTTCCTGGGGAAGAAAAACTATATAAAATCAAGAGGTTTGAAGTACAGTTTATTGTCATCTTGTAGTTTCAGACACAAATTTCTGTTTGATTGTATTCATGGAAAAAACTCAGGAATACATTTCATATATATAATTCATTTGTCCGTCTTTTGTTCCTATTTTACGTTTTAAATACAAGAGGTTTTTTTTTGTACACTGCTGCCCATAAAGTTGGAATAAAATGAAGTAAGTGAAATGCAGCTATAACAGGTAAACTCTTCTCGGAAGACTTTCCACAACGTTTAGGAGTGAGTTTATGGGATTTTCTTCCCCTTTCTTCCAAAAGCGCATTTGTGAGGTCGGACACTGATGTTGGACGAGAAGGTCTGACACAGTCTCAGTTATATTTCAGCCCAAAGGTGTTCTCTCAAGTTCAGGTAAGGACTCCTTGTAGGTCAGTGAAATTCTAATACAGGACATCGGCTCTATTGGACCTTGCTTTGTGCATTGGTACACAGTCATGTTGGAAAAGAAAGGGGCCATCTTAAAACCATTCTCCCAAAGTTGGGAGAATGAAACTGTGCAAAGTGTCTTAGTATTGTAAAGCTTTAAGAGTTAATTTTTCTAAAAAAAAAAAAAAAAAAAGGGGGACAAGCCTTACTCCAGAAAAACAGACGCATACCATAATCTCCACTGCACCAAACTGATGTTTTACACAATGCAATCAGGCAACTGCCTGAATGAACAGGTCCTTCTCAAAATATTAGCATATTGTGATGAAGTTAATTATTTTCCATAATGTCATGATGAAAATTTAACATTCATATATTTTAGATTCATTGCACACTAACTGAAATATTTCAGGTGTTTTATTGTCTTAATACGGATGATTTTGGCATACAGCTCATGAAAACCCAAAATTCCTATCTCACAAAATTAGCATATCATTAAAAGGGTCTCTAAACGAGCTATGAACCTAATCATCTGAATCAACGAGTTAACTCTAAACACCTGCAAAAGATTCCTGAGGCCTTTAAAACTCCCAGCCTGGTTCATCACTCAAAACCCCAATCATGGGTAAGACTGCCGACCTGACTGCTGTCCAGAAGGCCACTATTGACACCCTCAAGCAAGAGGGTAAGACACAGAAAGAAATTTCTGAACGAATAGGCTGTTCTCAGAGTGCTGTATCAAGGCACCTCAGTGGGAAGTCTGTAGGAAGGAAAAATGTGGCAGAAAACGCTGCACAACGAGAAGAGGTGACCGGACCCTGAGGAAGATTGTGGAGAAGGGCCGATTCCAGACCTTGGGGGACCTGCGGAAGCAGTGGACTGAGTCTGGAGTAGAAACATCCAGAGCCACCGTGCACAGGCGTGTGCAGGAAATGGGCTACAGGTGCAGCATTCCCCAGGTCAAGCCACTTTTGAACCAGAAACAGCGGCAGAAGCGCCTGACCTGGGCTACAGAGAAGCAGCACTGGACTGTTGCTCAGTGGTCCAAAGTACTTTTTTCGGATGAAAGCAAATTCTGCATGTCATTCGGAAATCAAGGTGCCAGAGTCTGGAGGAAGACTGGGGAGAAAGAAATGCCAAAATGCCAGAAGTCCAGTGTCAAGTACCCACAGTCAGTGATGGTCTGGGGTGCCGTGTCAGCTGCTGGTGTTGGTCCACTGTGTTTTATCAAGGGCAGGGTCAATGCAGCTAGCTATCAGGAGATTTTGGAGCACTTCATGCTTCCATCTGCTGAAAAGATTTATGGAGATGAAGATTTCATTTTTCAGCACGACCTGGCACCTGCTCACAGTGCCAAAACCACTGGTAAATGGTTTACTGACCATGGTATCACTGTGCTCAATTGGCCTGCCAACTCTCCTGACCTGAACCCCATAGAGAATCTGTGGGATATTGTGAAGAGAACGTTGAGAGACTCAAGACCCAACACTCTGGATGAGCTAAAGGCCGCTATCGAAGCATCCTGGGCCTCCATAAGACCTCAGCAGTGCCACAGGCTGATTGCCTCCATGCCACGCCGTATTGAAGCAGTAATTTCTGCAAAAGGATTCCCGACCAAGTATTGAGTGCATAACTGTACATGATTATTTGAAGGTTGATGTATTTTGTATTAAAAACACTTTTCTTTTATTGGTCGGATGAAATATGCTAATTTTGTGAGATAGGAATTTTGGGTTTTCATGAGCTGTATGCCAAAATCATCCGTATTAAGACAATAAAAGACCTGAAATATTTCAGTTAGTGTGCAATGAATCTAAAATACATGAATGTTAAATTTTCATCATGACATTATGGAAAATAATGAACTTTATCACAATATGCTAATATTTTGAGAAGGACCTGTAATCTATTCTTGACATATGGAGTGTATATCTTCTGAAAACTACACTGATCAACCTCTGTCAAACATCTTACAGTAAAAATTAAACCATCAGTAAAAAGAGGAAACTGTCTAAAAACAGAATTACCGTATTTTCCGCACTATAAGGCGCACTTAAAAACCATTAATTTTCTCAAAAAATGACAGTGCGCCTTGTAATCCGGAGCGCCTTATATATGGATCAATTGGTTAATTGGTTGATCCATACTGGTTGTACACGGCGCTCTGTCAAAATGTTTCAGTACGACTGGTAAACTACACAGCCGCACCACTTGCAGCATTACGGCTACCGTAGTCAGGGGTGTCGCCGAAGTAATAGCGGTAAACACCTGTACTGTGCTTACTCCTAGTCCAACACCACTTGTGTGTGTATAACGACCCCAAAATTGCACCTTTCAAGAGACACGCTTACGATGCTGAGTTCAAACTCAAGGCTGTCAGCTACGCAGTCGAACATGGGAATAGAGCAGCAGCGAGAGAATTCAACAGTTAACGCTACTATATTGTGAATGTTCTAACGTTTGATTTAGTGCATCAAACTGTTTCTTTTACGTGTTTACTGAATCAGGGAAAAGTTCCCTTTCACATTTTAACTAACGTTTGATTTCAACTTCAACTTCATAGACTCCAATGCATTCCTAACGTGCGGTTGGCTCTATTCAATAGAATTCTATGTAGAGGAGACCTTACCATGAGAGTGAATGGAGTTATCAGAACGCTGGTTTGTAGTGTATTAATAAAGTTTGACTGACTGACTTATCTGACTGTTTTGTTGACATTCTCTTTAGCACAGCTCCATCTAGTGGATGCATAACGCAACCCCAGTCAAACGTTTGACTGCAGTAGCTTCTATTCTATGCGCCTTATAATCCGGTGCGCCTTATAGTGCGGAAAATACGGTATTCAAACTTGATTGGCAACAGTGTATCAGAGCAAGCATTAGTGGTATTGTTGAAACATCAGACAAAAACACAAACGAAAGCCAAAGGTGAATTCTGCTAATTACTGGACTGTAAATAGGTAAGACACAGAAAACTTTGGTTGAAGTTGTGCTGTAAGGTCGCCCTGAAGTCCAAAACAACCGAACCAAAAGAAAAGAACTGGTTTTGATATTTGATTTCACTGAAATGTTCTTTTTCTTCAATGCAGGTTTTATACAGTTTTACACAAAAATCTTTGCTAAAAATTTATTTTTGTTTCTACACTGATATGTTTTGCTAAACACATTTAGAGAAATGCTTTTTGTCTTTTGCTTTGTGTGTTTTCTGGTTTGATTCAGATTTTTCTTCTAACGATGTCACTGTGAAATTGCTGTTTCGCCTTATTACATGGTTTCCTAATTTATAATTTTTTTTTCTGTTTTGCTGTAATTTTGACTTTATTGTGTTTCATATCTAGCACCTGTGCATCTACTGTAAAGCTCAGAAGCAGTTACAGTTAAAACCAGATATTAATATCCAATGAATAAATAAGAGATACAAAATAAGAGATTGTAAGATTCTGATAGGTTCATTCACAACTTTAAGTTAAATGGAGGCACATATGTTGGATGTATTTTAAGGCAACACCTCAAACAAGGTGCTTCCTTCCATCACAAAAAAGTCAGAACAACCAGCCGAGATATCTAAAAGAGAACTGTGGACTTTCACAAGTCTCATCCTTTGGGTACAATTTCCAGATGCCTGAAGGTTCCATGATCATCTGTCAAACAATTATAAATAGGTATAAACACAGCAGGAATATCAAGCCACCATACCATTTTGAACAGATGTGGGTTCCATTTCCCATAAATGACTGTTTTTGGTGTAAAATGGGCAAATCAAACTCAGAAAAGAACTTATGAAGATCCTGGCTGAGGCTGATGATACTGAAATTGAACTGTTTGGCCATAAAATATATTGTTCTATTTGGAGGAAACTTGAAAATAGGATCCCAACTGTGAAGTATGGTGGTGGCAGCATCATGTGTGGCTGTTTTGCTGCTGGAGGGACTTTTGGGCTCCGAAAAATAGAAGACAAAACATTATGATAAAATACTAAAGCAATTTCCCAAGATATCTGGCAGGAATTTAAAGCTTTGATGCAAATGGGTCTTTTAAATGGACACTAAACATGTCACCAAATGAATTGCAATCTGGTTTTAGGGAAAACAAACTCAATGTTTTGAAGCGGTCATCACAAAACCCTGATTTCAGTTCCATAGAAAAGTTGTATTCAGGGCTGAAAAGGTGTGTGAGGAAGACAACAAGCAAACCTGACTCAGCTCAGCCGGTTCTGACAGGAGGAAAGAGCCAAAATACAAGCAAACTATGCTCAGAAGCTTGTGGAAGGATCCTCAAAACATTTGACTCAAGTCATTCAGTTTAAAAGAACATTCCACCAAATTCTAAGGAAATCAATGTAAACTTCATACTTTGGAGAAAGTAATCAAAATATTCTCTCTTTCATTATCCTGACATTTTGCATTTTTAATTTTGGTAAAACCAATGGACCGAAAAGAGGAATAAAAAATGTTACGTGTATTGTTCTACAATGTATGTAAATATCTGGTTTCAGCTACGTGCAACTACATCTAAAATAAAAAGATAATTTTTGAGTTTGGCTGTAAACTTGAATTAAGTCTCCAGTGTTGACCAACATGTTCTCCTTTGACTTAAACGGAGAAGAAATGAAAGTCAATGTGCAGCAGAGTGGATGTGATGTTTTCAGAGGCACTCCTGTTAAACATCACGGATAAAACAGCTTTCATACAGATGCAAACAGTTTAAATGCTACTTTCAGTAATGAATATTATCAAGGTGCAGCTTTTTCTGCAGATATACAGTAAGTCTAACATAGTTATGCCAGAAATTTCACACAAGATATTCTCTGAAACTCACTTAACCCTAAACAAACAAACTAAACAGAACAAACCCATGGACAGTGAAATAAAACGGCCATATTTAAAGTAGTAAAAAAAAGAAACCTCAAATTGTCGTTAATTTAAAACTGCCAAGAGTCAAATTGTGACCAAAAAATAAAAACCAAAAAGGTTATAAAATTATTTAAAGCAAATTGTGACTGAAAAATAAAACCAAAAAGTTTATAAAATTATTTAAAGCAAATTGTGACTGAAAAATAAAAACCAAAAAGTTTATAAAATTATTTAAAGCAAATTGTGACTGAAAAATAAAACCAAAAAGGTTTTAAAATTATTTAAAGCAAATTGTGACCGAAAAATAAAAACCAAAAAGGTTATAAAATTATTTAAAGCAAATTGTGACTGAAAAATAAAACCAAAAAGGTTATAAAATTATTTAAAGCAAATTGTGACCGAAAAATAAAAACCAAAAAGGTTATAAAATTATTTAAAGTACGGGCTGGAGTTGTATTCTGTATAATACACTTTCTCTGGAATGTTTTTAGGTAAAGGTTGGTGTTTCTGGATATGTTGTTGTACAGCTACATAATAAGCTTTATTATTTTCTGTATAACTTCAGTCCGACTGGCCGTTCTGGCAACCTTTCAGAAACAGCTCATCCTGCGACAGATGTCCGTCGAAGGCGTCCATGTAGAGGCTGCTGGTGCTGCTGCCGCTGCTGCCCAGGAACGTACCTACAGCCCGGCCTTGGCGGGCGTGGCCGACGGCATCGCTGAACACTTTGTTGATCTGCTCCTCTGAGGGCATCCACCAGTCTGGGTTTGAGGCACAGTGCATCCGGATAAACTCTGGCAAGATTTTAAATAAAAGTAGTTTTTTTGGGGGGGGGGGTTTCACAGGAATTCAAAGGGAAGTTTTAATTTCAGTCAGGATTTGACATAATTAAGGCTTCAGTTCATATTTGGTGGAGGAGGATGAGAAGAAACTGGCCAAAAAACACAGTCTATCTAATGTATGTGTTTGTTTTGCTACAGTTTAAAAAAAAAAAACGAGTTTTAGGTTAGTTTAGTTTAAGTTTAGTTTTATAACTTCTGATTATCTGGCATTTTTATGTCTCACTCTGCCAGCTTGATATTAAAATAAGATCTGAATATATATACTACTACATGGGATAATAATCATATCTGATTATAATACAATGGTACTATTATAATAACAAAAACTTGTCCATTTAGGATGTCAAAAACATTAAATGCTCTCCACTTACAAGGAAGTTCTTTAAAAAAGGGGAATGCCATGATAAAACAAGTGTTCATAAAAAATATTCTGAGAATAATGCTGAGATTTAAAGATTTAAAATTGCATTTGAACTTTATTAAGTCTCCTTTCATGAGGGAAAAATAATTCATAAGGAATACAAATAAAGTAAAAGAATTAATTTTCTATTTAGAATTCAGCTTTGTTGTTTGCTTTATATAATATATATATAAATAAACATATAGCAAAAAAGAAACTGAGACATGACCATGCTGAAGAAAAAGAATGTAAGAGGGCATCATCCCCTTTATGAGCTCTTAGTATTTTGCATATACTGTACGTTTCTTTCTTTGTTTATTTTCTGACCTACCATAATATTACCACCACAGGAATGACGTCTGAATTAAAATATTTCCTCAAATTGCACAGAATTTCCTTTTATATAAAGGGAGGTTTCAGCACCTTCACCTTTAGTTTCACTTACAAGAGTAAACACAATCAGCATTTTCAACAGCAGCATGCAGTGGCAGATTTTATTGTGGGTGATGTGGCTTTTTGGCCAGGGCGCCATACCACAGGGATTTTAGTTAGATCTTTCTTCACTCAGATTCTCAGATCCACAATTTGATTTATTTATTTTAATTTATCTAACATTTATTGGCAAAAACACAAAAAGGTTCTTTTTGGCATTTGGAGCCTTGAGACAAGTGTGAAATGTTAATTAGAATATATAGATCAGTCAAATCTGGACAGATATTTTACAGGGATCACAAATGCTCTCAGTTTTCCTTAAAACATTGTTGAAATCATTATCTAACCTACCAATAAATCAATTTATGTCAGTCAATTAAAATCAGATCAGACCAGATCCATTTTCCATAGTTCTTAATGTGTTAAATAAGTTACCCAACAAAATGTTTTTTTTGGTTATCAGAGAGGTGTTTGGTTGTGCGTCTGGCAGCTGAAAGAGGTTCTTACCCAGGGTACCACTTAGCCCCGCCTCCCCATCCCTACCAGAACTGTGACAGGATGCAGGTGAGGAGGTTTTTCTAGCTTTTTTGTGCAATAATTTAAATCTGTTCCATAGGAGCATAGCTCAAACAGTGCACACAAAATCCAGAATCCAGAAAATGACTGACTGACTGACATATTTTAATGTTTGGAGTTTTTTTTTATAATGAATTGAACTGTATCGAAGCTCTCCTAAACCTTTCTTGCGTGCTTCCCGCAATTTGGGACACCAATATTCAGGTGCAAGGAGCCGTAGCATAGCACGGTAAGATACTTTTTGTTGCCACCAAAACAGTAGCAGGACACCATGTGTATACATTATGTTGTCAAAAGCATTACAACCACCTACTGTAAGCTACAGTTGCATTGGCACAAAGCCCTTTATGGCCACTCAAAAGACCTCAAAAGACATATCTGTAAAAAAATAAACAAATAAAGGACTATTATTACTGCCAAAGGCTTCAAAATGCTGACACATTAGTCTTCAGAATAAAAAAAAAACACTGATATAAGAGGAGAAAACCTGGATTTGTGACAGTTGTGTCACACTTTAATTTTAAATATATGCTCTAAAATCTGATGCCCATTGTTGTTTGCAGAAAATAAGTGACTGCATACTCTCCTAAATCAGCCGAGAATCAGGCGACGTACCTCTGAGGCAGCTGACTTTGATGGGGTTGAGCGGCCGTCTCTCCAGGTTTGGATCTCCTGAGTGCACCGAGCGCTTCCTTTTGCCCAAACCGCAGGAGAACTTGAGCTCATCCGTGGTGAAGACGTAGCGGATCAGGTAGCGCAGGAGCCTTCTGCCGTCTTTCTTTGAGGAGTTGACGGCTTCGTCCCACTGCTTGTTGGTGATGAAGAGCGGGTAATTCTCCAGGAGCTGTTTACTCCCCTAAAAGGAAGAGGAGTTAAACTCAGATGGAGTTTGGGTGTGACAACAAACCAGATATATGACTCATAGATTAAATGACAAACCTCAAAAACTGTTTGTTGTTCTTCCTCCTGCAGAGATACATCTTTTAATTCCATATTGTCACACTGCTTGAAGATGGATATAATGTTATATTTTACTCCTTATCATACGGACAATCCTTTACAACAACAAGCACAAGTCTGACTCACCTCTCTGAGCTGCTCCTCTGACATTGGCTGGGCCAGCTGGTGGTGAAACTCAAGAACAGCCTTGAAGTAGTCAAGGGCATTTTGACAGGGAACTGTAAAAACAAAAAAAACTATAATAAACAATCCAAAAAAAAAATCCCTGAAACAAGATGACTTGATTTAGTTATCCTGCAAACATGTCCTTAGATGACTTCCTTTACTTGTCTTGTAAATTCTGAGAAATAACTTATAACTTATATTTCTTCCATCTTGATTATATTGTCTTCAGAACTGCAATTCCTATTTGAATGTCCTCTCCTATTGATCACAGAGGTAAAGTGAAGATTCCTCTTATATTGGTTAATAATATAAATATTGGTTGTAATGTAAAGCTGCATTTTCTGTTGTCACAGCAGATGTATAATGATTCTCAATTCATTTTCAAATATCACTGAAAATGAATTAATCTTAGTAAGTGAATTCAAAAAGTGGAACTCATTTTATAAAGAGATCCAAACCCGCCTAAATGTCATGGACCATTTCACCATGACTGTGAAGACCATCACATTGACATTACAGAACATTTCTTGTGTTAGAAATAATTTAGGGGCTTTCATTAGGTGTACATCATAATATGTTGAGTATGAGGGATTGCTGCAAAGTCAACGCCAGTGACTGTCCACTGTCTCTACTTGCTCATCCAGGAGGAGTGAATGCTGTAAGTCTCTGACTGGATGCAATCTGCTGGGTTTCCTTAGATAGAAAAACTTTTTATCCAATTTGAATAAATAACTGAATCTGACTGCACTGTTCAATGGTTAGGATTAATTGGAATGTACAGGGGTGGGACAATGAAACTGAAACACCTGGTTTTAGACCACAATAATTTATTAGTATGGTGTAGGGCCTCCTTTTGCGGCCAATACAGCATCAATTCGTCTTGGGAATGACATATACAAGTCCTGCACAGTGGTCAGAGGGATTTTAAGCCATTCTTCTTGCAGGATAGTGGCCAGGTCACTACGTGATACTGGTGGAGGAAAACGTTTCCTGACTCGCTCCTCCAAAACACCCCAAAGTGGCTCAATAATATTTAGATCTGGTGACTGTGCAGGCCATGGGAGATGTTCAACTTCACTTTCATGTTCATCAAACCAATCTTTCACCAGTCTTGCTGTGTGTATTGGTGCATTGTCATCCTGATACACGGCACCGCCTTCAGGATACAATGTTTGAACCATTGGATGCACATGGTCCTCAAGAATGGTTCGGTAGTCCTTGGCAGTGATGCGCCCATCTAGCACAAGTATTGGGCCAAGGGAATGCCATGATATGGCAGCCCAAACCATCACTGATCCACCGCCATGCTTCACTCTGGGCATGCAGTAGTCTGGGTGGTACGCTTCTTTGGGGCTTCTCCACACCGTAACTCTCCTGGATGTGGGGAAAACACTAAAGGTGGACTCATCAGAGAACAATACATGTTTCACATTGTCCACAGCCCAAGATTTGCGCTCCTTGCACCATTGAAACCAACGTTTGGCATTGGCATGAGTGACCAAAGGTTTGGCTATAGCAGCCCGGCCGTGTATATTGACCCTGTGGAGCTCCTGACGGACAGTTCTGGTGGAAACAGGAGAGTTGAGGTGCACATTTAATTCTGCCGTGATTTGGGCAGCTGTGGTTTTATGTTTTTTGGATACAATCCAGGTTAGCACCCGAACATCCCTTTCATACAGCTTCCTCTTGCGTCCACAGTTAATCCTGTTGGATGTGGTTCGTCCTTCTTGGTGATATGCTGACATTACCCTGGATAACGTGGATCTTGATACATCACAAAGACTTGCTGTCTTGGTCACAGATGCGCCAGCAAGACGTGCACCAACAATTTATCCTCTTTTGAATTCTGGTATGTCACCCATAATGTTGTGTGCATTTCAATAT
This sequence comes from Girardinichthys multiradiatus, assembly GCF_021462225.1. Lineage (NCBI taxonomy): Eukaryota > Metazoa > Chordata > Actinopteri > Cyprinodontiformes > Goodeidae > Girardinichthys > Girardinichthys multiradiatus. Next base: position 35,368,816 of record NC_061815.1, on the reverse strand, counting down.
TTTGAGCAAAACTGTGCTCTTACCCTGCTAATTGAACCTTCACACTCTGCTCTTACTGGTGCAATGTGCAATCAATGAAGACTGGCTACCAGGCTGGTCCAATTTAGCCATGAAACCACCCACACTAAAATGACATGTGTTTCAGTTTCATTGTCCAACCCCTGTATGTACCTGATCTTTGTGAAGTGCCTTGAGACAACATGTGTTGTGAATTGGCGCTATATAAATAAACTGAATTGAATAATCTAAATACACCACTGTTTGCGATGACTCTATAAATGTTTCACTTTTTGAATTTATTTACTTGACTAGATTAACTTTATGATTACATTTCTACCCATCATTCTGCAATGATGCCTTATGATCTATAATCACATGTGACTTTCCTATAGGGTTACTAGAAGGATGGGTATTGACTTTCGGAAGAATGGAAAATATTGCACATGTAATACTGTTTCACTACAAATGTAATTTCAAATTATGGCTGCTTTACAACTAACATCTGAACGTGAATGTCTGCCAGGACCCACAGGCCCTCAAACTAAAATCCACTCTGGCCTGAACTGTTCCCACATTTTCATTTAAACATGCTTTCACTCATGATCATTTGAAATATTAGGGCTTATAATTGTCTGTATTATTTTTCCTATGTTTCACTCTCATGCTTTGTCTTTGTGAAGCAGTTATATATTTGTCCTATTGCATAAATAGTCAGTCATTTTCTACCGCTTATTCCATAGTGGGTCACAGGGAAGCTGGTGCCTATCTCCAGCAGTCTATGAGCAAGAGGCAGGGTACACCCTGGACAGGTCGCCAGTCCATCACAGGGCAACATACAAACAACCATGCACACACTCATTCATATACCTAAGGGCAATTTAGAGTGACAAATTAACCTAACAGGCATATCTTTGGACTGTGGAAGGAAGCTGGAGTACCTGGTGAGAACCCACGCATGCAGAGGGAGAACATGCAAACTCCATGCAGAAAGAACCCCAGACGGGAATCAAACCCAGGACCTTCTTGCTGCAAGGCAACAGTGCTACCAACTGCACCACTGTGCAGACCTTACATAAATAATAGGACTAAAAATATAAGCTATCTAAACATCACAGGAATTAACAACAAAACCCTAATGAGGTTCTGGCCATGATTACAAAACCTGGAATGTTCTCTAGTTTGTTCCGGAGCTCCTCATTCTCCTGCTGCAGACATAGCACCTCCTGCTCCAGCTCCAGACAGCGTGGGCAGCAGTTCTCCTCCTCCTCGTCTTCTTCCGGCAGCGTGGACGATGGGTGGCCGTAAGACTCTGACGGAGCTGGGGACCCCCAGCCTCCCAGGGTGTGTCTCGATGGAGACACCTCTGAAGCGGGCTCCGCAGGAGCACACTGCTCACCATCGAGACCCGCAGCCAAACGTTGCTGAGGCCCAGAGAGCAGGTAGTTCTGTAGGGAGTCTGTGAAGATGCGGAGGACTGCAGAGGTCTGTTGCTGGTTTGAATGGCTTTGTTGGGCTTCTTCCTCTGGATCTGTGGTGGAAGAGCTCTCCTGGGGTTTCAGCTTCCCCTGTGAGGAGCTGTGGAGCCCCTGAGCGTCTCCTCGTCCATCTTCCAGCTTGATGTTAGAGCTAAGGGAGGAAGAGGGAGGCTCCAGGAGACGGCCGTTGTTGAGAAGGTTGAGGACTCGGCTGCACTGCTGGGCGAAGGCATCTAAGATGAGACGGTTCTCTGTGGAAGAGGAGGGGATCAGGAGATGTGAGAAGCAGAATCTGTCTATTATGGTCAGTTTCTAGTTTTATTTGTTGACAAGACTTCTTATCTGAAGGTGAAAGCATTATAAATTACAGCTCAAAAAGTGCAAAACAAGATTATGGCGCACATCCTTTCCATTCCATTCCCAGATTAAACTCGGGGACGCAGCCAAAAAGACATGGTAACTCTGGAGGAACTGATCAGAAGCTGGACAGAGTTTATGGTAAGATGAATGGAGCTAAATAAAGAGTGATCCTGAAAGAAAGCCTTTTGAAAGATGGAAAAATAACGTGTAACTGTAGTTGAGGTTCACATTCAAACAAGACAACAACCGTAAACATAATAAGACAGCTAGCGCTACAATCGAATACTTTAAATCACAGCATATTCATGCATCACAATGGCCCAGTCAAAGTCCAGTTCTAAAGCCAGATGAGAATCTGTGGCAAGACTTGAAAACTGTTGTGCACAGATGATCTTTTTCCAATCTGGTTGAGAGGAGGATGTTAGCCAAGCTCACATCCATCAAGGACATAACCTCTCACCCACTGCACCGGACTGTAGAGGAGCTGAGCAGCTCCTTCAGTGGCCGACTGAGACACCCTCAGTGCAGGAAGGAGCACTACCACAGGGCCTTCATCTCCACCACAGTCAGACAATTCTGCTGTATAATAACTCATTTAATAACCTCTGTATTTGTAAATACCTGCAATCCTTGTCACTTTAGCACAATCACCTCCACTACTTATTGTACATATTTTATTTTATTCTATTATTACTACTTGTTTTTGCACATCTACCTTGTTCTTCTTTGATTGCACATTTTTTCATAACTATCTGCACCCTACTTGTGTGTTACTAAGAGCTGCTGTATCAAGTTAATTTCGTCATTGTGAGATCAATAAAGTCTATCTTATCTTATCTGGCTTGACTTGAGCTATTTTGTCAAGATATAACCCAACAGACTTGCAACTGTAATTTCAATGAAGGATGGTTATACAAAGTATTGGTTCAAGGATGAATAAAAATGCACGCCACATGTTTCAGATCGTTACTGGGAAAAAAACTAACTGAAGTATGAATTCTTTTGCTGGGTATTTGATGTTACAAATTTAGATGACTTGCACAATGTGTTGCTCTTCTTTGGTTGTGAATAGTCTTTTGAAAATTTAGCGATTGCTTCATCTGCTAATATACTAAGTAAGATGCTACTTCCTTTTCCTTCTCTTTTTGAGCTAATGTGTTCTATAAAAAGCCTTCTGTGGGCTGCTTTGTTCATAGAAATGTCAGCTTGATTATGGTGATTTATTCAGATGTCAATAAACTCTAAGGTCGCGGTATCTGTTGTGACCAGGACAATCAGCACATAGTTATGGTCCAGATTCAGGCCTCAGTGCGCATATTTCCCTGGTAGTCTGAACACGTCTCAGTGAAATTAATCCACACACCTCCACATAATGATTATGAGTCTGTCGCTGCAGACAAAACACACAAACAGACACTCGCAGAAACAGATGAAATAAGTTCTGGGCGCCCGCTGCGGCGGTGCCACTCGCTCAGACGTATCTATCAGCCAAGGACAGATGTGTCACATTTATTAAAATGTGTGCTATCTCTGTTTACCCGTGGAGATGTGCCTGATATCATTCGCCCTCATCCCTTCACCCACCTCCTCACAATCTCCCCCTCCTCTCCTGGTCTGTGGCACTGTGAGCTGGGAACCTCATAAAATTTCATTAAAAACACCACGGTCGGCAGAAGCAAATTTATGAGGCCCATTTGTTTTAATCACGCCTCTTTGGGAAAGGCTTTTCAATGCAATTTGGGTTATTGTGTGCTGAACTGATTGCAGGTTCTAGGGTCTCTGCTGCTGCTCTTCATAGAAAAGGACACTCAGTTTTTCCCCTACAGCAAAGAGAAAGAAAATAACCTGTCTCATTTGTGCAGATAAAAGCACGTTGATGTATCATTATCAGCTGAGGAGTCGAGCATCTTGCATTGCCTGGGCAGATTGAATTTAGCATGCAAAGTGCATGTCAAAACATCAGCAAACAATAGGACCAGGTTCAATTGATCTTAAAACACACTATTAACATTTGCAATAAAAAGATTTATTATGCACCAGTTTGAGCTGCCTAGAGTCTGTCTGAAAACTTGACTGTAAAGCTTAAAAAAATAAACAGCATGCAGAGCCTCTGCTGCCTGCCGAGATAACCAGATTAAAATCTGATTACAGGATGCTGTCTAATATTTAATTTTCAAACTGCCAGGATAAGGTTCATCGCTTTCATCTAAATGTTGGCTCCCATGGACCAGCCCTCCACATGGGGAACACATTTCTTGCCTGTATGCAGCCCGTTAATGAACAGCAGCTGAGGAAGAAAAATAAATAAAAATGAGCAGGGAACAATGTGTTTCAACAGGATGATGGTGAGAACCCTTAATGATGCACAGAGAAAAGGGGAGAGATGCAAAGAGTGTAATTTTGTGCACATAAAATGGAGATTTGATCACGATTGCTCCCATTACACGAGTAAATCAATCACTGTTTGACAGGAGGAACAAAGGAAGAAATGGAAAATATGAGGATTAGGTGATGCTGGCTTTTTCTTTCAGTTTATTGATTCTGCCTACAGCTTAGGGGCCTATGTCTTGGAAGCAAACACAAAATATACACAATGAATCAAAAGAGAGAGCCGGCCTAAGGCATAAGCAAACCAAGCAGCTGCTTAGGGCCTCGAAACCAGATGGGGCCATAGGGAGAATTTTGTTTCTGAATAAAACATTTTGTAGGTCAGTAAGTGAATGTTTTAGAAGTAGACTGGCTGTTTTTACACACCACCTTTTTACGTGGTGTACGATAAGGAAAAAATATTTTAAACTACATCACCATGAGGAAAACTAATTGGTTTCCACAACATTTTCTGAGCTTATTTTTTCTTTTTAGAAAAAACAAGATGGAGGCGCATTCTGTTATTGTTGTGTTTTGTCGTTTGCATCTTTACTCCTTATCAGGTCTGCACAGTGGCACAGTGCGAAGCACAGTTGCCTTGCAGTAAGAAGGTACTGGGTTTGAATCTGAGCCTGGGATCTTTCTGTATGGAGTGTGCATGTTCTCGTCGTGCATGCGTGGGTTCTCTCTGGATACTCTGGCACACCCCCACAATGTAAAACCATGACAGTTAGGTTAATGGGTTATACTAAAATAAACATTGTCCTTAAAAAGGAATGTGTCTCGGTGTTGCCCTGTGATGGCCTGGTGACCTGTCCAGGGTGTACCCTCGACCAATGGAGATCGACACCTGGGACCTGCCAAGGATAAGCGGGTATAGACATTGATATTGTCAACATAGATGCTAAGGTCTCCCGCAATGATTAAGCAATCATAATAAACACATATCCCAGATATAAGTAGTAACTGTCAGCTGTCAGTTGTGTTCTTTCTTGTCATCTACTGTAAATGGCTGAGGCTTCTGTTTTTTAATTCACAGAATAAACAAATGTTGGAAAGATTTATTAAGACAAAATCCATCAGCCTTGAAAAGATGTCTGCGTTTCCTGAAAATGTTGATGTTGTCGATAAAGTTCACCGATTTTGCAACACATGCATCTTTAAGCCATTTTTTAAGCATCTGCAATCTGCTGAATCTCTCATCTCCACGCCAAACTGGCGGCAGAGGTTCACTAAAAATCACCTTGATATTGAGACCATGAACTTTGTTCAGCAAATGAATAAAATCCTCTTTCAAGATTTCCGACTGTTGCTTTACAGCATCAAGGCCTACTGAGTGTATGATGAGGTTTTTCAGTTTTTTGTTGATCCGTGATCATCAATATTTCTCTGAGATATCAGACACCGTTATTGACAAAACCAGGTACTTTGGTGTTTTTATTGCTGCAAAAGTATGAAATCTCTTTCATGCCTTCATCACCCACTATTAGGGTTTGTGGCCAAGTGGCTGGCTCTTTCTGAAGACACTAAGGAGGAAACCCTTTAGAGAGCAATCTTGTCTCAAACCTCTTGTTGGTGTTTGAAGATTAACTTTCAATCGGGGAGTCAAAGCCTAGTGGAAGTGGAGCAAACATGTTTTCTAGTGGAATATTCGTGTTTTTAGTTGGTTTGCTTCTATGGTTTGTTGTGACCACAGTCCGCAGCTGTTTTCTTCTTGGTGCTTTTCTCCGCAGTGTTGGCCGAACTGTTAAATCTAGGTGCAGGTTTTGTCCATGCAGTCTTCCCAGATTTAAAGGAAGGGATTTATTCGTTGGCTTTGCGCCAAGAGAGTTCCAGGGAGGACATTTGGTCGGTTTAATCTCATTTACATCAGAATTATGTTTCTTGAAACCCTCTTTTGGAACTAAGAGCCCTCTTTTTTCACATATAGGTTTTAAAAATCACAACTTCAATTTAAAAGCATCTGTAATTACTGTAGAATACCTCTATCCATGTAGAATAATCCACACTATTTAAATTGCTTTTCCAGCTTGTCTCAAAGTGGTTCAAGGGCACATCAAAAACCCTCTTTTTTGTGTTTTCACAGATAAAAATACAGATTTTTTAAGCCTTACATTTGGTTTTAAAGAATCCCTGTTTAGTGGGAGACGGTGGGAACTATTCAGTTGAGGTTTACTCAGTCTAAGTATTTAAGACATTAAACAGCAGATGATTAAATGTAGTCCAGATTTCTTAAATAAAAATGAAACAGAAAACTACCTTTAGTTAGATGCCAAATCATAAGCAACAATTAAAATACTATCTTCAGTGTAATTAGTGCTAACACTGCTCACCAAATGGGGGAGTGTATTGTCATCAAATTGACATAAATAAGCAATAAGAAGACCCCAGGAGGACATCTAACAGATATTTTTTCTCCTAATGGTGCCCCCTTAGTTGCATCGCCCAGGGCTGAAACCCATATCTTTATAACAAAACCTCCTCTGGCTTTTGGTTTTGACGTGCCACCAGTCTGGACACCCCTTAAAACACCTTCTGGAGGTGCGAGCATGGATGGTATAAAGGGGATGAAAAATTCTGCTTAGGGCCCCGTAAAGCCTTGGTCCAGCTCTGTCTGAAAACAAGAAAACTGAACTCGCGTGTTTTTAAAAGAAAGATAAGAGACAAAGCAGAACTAACAGGGTCCACTCTAGACAAGTTTCACACCCACCTGTGCTGATACCGTAGGTGCAGTCCGGAGATAACCTGGGCTCCGAACCGCTGCAGGAGCGTCGCTGGGAGCCAAGGAATGCCGTTGCCGCTGAGGTGGATGTCGGGACCCTCCTGCTGGGCCTGGCCTCACATGGGAGACGGTGGTGCTGCTGGCTGCTGCTGATAGCGACGCTGCATTGGTGGAGGTGCTGCAGCCGCTGCTGTTGCTGCTGTTGCTGGGAAGGATGAGGCTGCTCGGGATGGAAAGTGAAGGGATGCCCGTCGGGAAACAGAGGCAGCTCCACCACAGCGGACCGGTCAAAGCGCGACTTGCCCGCGGAGCGCTTGCTTTGGAAGGGTTTCAGGGTGCTGTACGGACCCCGAAGCTGTCTGCACATCTTCGGGGCGCAGGGCCCTTCATCTGCGGGTTGCATCTCTCCCTCCATACCGGCCGGGTGTCACGCTACTCTTTGTGGCGTGCTGGCTTGACAGCTGATGATTGAACGATCCGACCGCAGCTGTCTGGCTCGGTTTCCCTTCAGACACACACATGCACGGCGTGAAGCTGCTTTACTGACAAGTGGCCGCTCCAATCCCCAGTCGGGAGCGCACACCAAGACTCCTCCAGAGGGTAATACAGGCGGGACTTCTTTGTAGCCAACATCCCCACCGAGAACAGCGGGGCGCTGTAGCAGTTGTAGCTACGATATGGAATTACAATAAATAAATAAAATAAAAAAACCTACAAAGAAAGGAAAAGGCAGTGGCCATTTTGCTCTGGAACAAAAATGATCAACATAAATGAGAGAACTGGATTATCAAATATTAATGAAACAAGCCTAAAGGTTATTCCTACGATAATGAAGATCAAGAAAAGAAGATCAAGAAGAAAGAAAGAAACTGTCTATTATCAACCATATAATTCAACTGAATCAATTTGTCTTAAAAATGTACTGCATGTTCATGGTCTGATTAATCTCGCCTTAAGTCACAGCCCACAGACGAGCATCTTAAACACGTATGTGTTTATATCTTCAGCCTGTTGTAGATTAATGTTTGTCATCGGCTGTTAAGAGACAGCTAACAGCTGCCCAGAAGCCTCTAGGCTTAAAACTTTGTATCGCCACAAGGGGGCGCCGCCTCAATAGGTCTAAAACATGAGGTTTTCACCCACTGCTGCTAACCACAGGTTTTCCGTTCAAACAGACCACACTGGTCAGCTGTTTTTACGCGTGTGAGTAATTTTTACAGCATATAAAAGTTATTGGTTACGTTGACAATAAGACAAAGGTGTAGCAACTCTTCAACTTTTTTATAGAAATTAATGTAAATATAGGCTTTTTGTTAAGTTGAAGAAAAATCACACAGTAGGCTACACACAGGAACAAATTTCAAAAGCAAAATTAATCTCAGAATGCCAACAAAAGAAGCAAAATGACCGTAAAATACTGAAGTGAAGAGCAAATGAAATCAGAGCTGCACAAATCTGCAAAGAGAAATAAAATGACCTCAAGTGAATAGGATGAAAATCACCACACAGATCATTTTTTTTTGTCATATTTTGTAACATTACAATCACAAACTAGAATGCATTTTATTGTGATTTTATGTGTTAGATCAACACAGATTTTTGCATAATTATGAGGGGTTCTTTTTTTTTAACACATAAACATTTTAATAATTGTGGCTGCATTTGTATCTAGCCACTTTTAACCTTAATTGGGACAGAGCATACATGTGCTTTTTCAGGAGGGACAGAGAAATTGGACAGAGTTGATGAGAAGATGGATGGAGCTAAATAAAGAGTAGTCTTGTAAGAAAACCTTCTAGATAGAGGCTGTAAAAGACCTAAAACTCGCACGAGGTTCGCCTTCCCAATAAAGTACACTGAATGTTGTAGTTGTATGTGAAAAAACGTTTACTTTTGCAAGGTACTGTAGCTACAGTAACATATCAACTCAGTTCAGTTCAATTCAATTGAGTTTTATTTACATAGCGCCAATTCACAACACATGTCGTTTCAAGGCGCTTTACAAAGCATATGTTTAAAGTGCTACATGTGGAAAGAAGGGCAAGTTTAAATGAGAAAATTGGTAAAGATATAGAAAACTGAGTCAACAAAAGAAAGAAAAAAAAAACACTGCAGGAGACAAACTGTCACAAAACAACTAAGAGCATAAAAAATACTGCCGAACAAAAAAAAAAACAACTAATAAATATATAATTTTCCTTTATGGAGTGAGATTTATTCTCTATAAGACAATATATTTACTCAAACAGTAGAAGTGTTGTTGTGAAACATCTCTGCATGAGTGAAAGCACAAACTGCTGTCAGGGTTTTTCACTTGTTTATAGGCGCTGAACTGAAGCTCATCTTCCATTTATAACAAGTTAATTAAGACGACTGTTTCAGTATTTAGGCATCAGCATATAGACTGCTTCTGTCGCTAAACCACGTGAACGCGCACGTCCTAATGAAGTGGGCTGCCGTGCGCGCCTCCACAAGTCCCGATTCACAAAAGCAGCAGATCTGAGAGGCGCACACACAGCCCTGCTCATCCTGCTATACCGAAGCGGTGAAGAAACCGGAGAAGTTCGGCATCGTTCTGTTGGGTTTTCCCGTCTCCGTTTGGACCTCAACTCACCACAGAGATGAGACTTTTAAAAGTCACTTAAACCCATTTTATGGATTCTGTTCACTTCAGAAGCAGCTGATGTCCCACAGCTCATCGGATGCAGCAAATATGGCATAATTACATGCATTGGGTTCAGTTTCGCGTTGGGACATTCATCCCAGCTCGGACCCCGTGTCCAGGCAACTAGGGCCGAACAAGAGGCGAGGCGGTGGGAGGAAGGGGAGCAGTGAACCCGGAGCGGCTCAGCGGGATGGTGCGCCTCTGGAACTGTCTGCTGCTGGGATATCTGACCTGGAACCTGCGCATATCGGACGCTCAGGGGGAGTACTGCCACGGCTGGCTGGACACTAACGGGAACTACCATGAGGGCTTTCAGTGCCCGGAGGACTTTGACACCACGGACGCGACAGTGTGCTGCGGCTCCTGCGCTCTGCGCTACTGCTGCGCGGCCGCGGACGCACGGCTGGACCAGGGGGTCTGCACCAACGACAGGGAGGTGGACAACACGGAGTTTGCGCCGCGTAAGTCCGGAGTTAGGAGAGTTTTTATTGTCCAGTACTCTGAAGTACAGTGTCATTTTCAAACTACTGAAATCTGTTTTTATTATAGTATTGTAAAAATAGTATTCTGTGGAGCAGCAATGATTAAATAGTAATAATATCTGCATATTAAAAGTTTTCAACGTTTTCCAATAAGTTGACGTTATAGATGTATTTATTAAATTAGTTCTGGCAGATCTTTCAGGAGAGGTCAGAGGTCAGCGGAGAGTCAGGACAAGGCAGAACAGGTTAAATTTCAGAGCCATACAACTTTTTTTTTGGGGGGGGTGGGGTGGGGGTGGGGTTCAACAAAAAGACCACCCTGCAATCCTTTTAAATCGTAACAAAAAGAGGATTATTGTAAAAATGTAGTTGCAGAATCTCAATCCAACTTAACTTTTAGGTTCTGTTTCTTGCAAGTGGTTTCTCGTCGGCTTTGAACTTTTAGTGAGCTGCTCAAATTCAATTAATTCATGCTGTTTTAAAGTTGTATTTTCAGCATTATTTTGGCAAAGGAGTCTATTTTCCAAACCACCTGCTTTCATCTTAGTTCCAGATGCTTTTACCTCAGCACACTTTAGGCTGTTACTGGTGGAAAACCTGGATACGCTCTCATGATGCTGCATGTCTGCTTCTCAGTTGATGTTCATAAAGCACACAATTTTAAAATATTTTTCAAAAGAAATTAAGATGAAACTTGACGAAGTGGAGGTTGACTGGTTTCCAGAGTCCAGACCAGTTCTTGCACAAGCCTGCACTTTTGTGCTGCCAAACATAACTCGTTTTTAAGCTGAACTAATCACAACATTATTGTACTGGAAGACATTTCTGCAGCTTTTACAGACCGTGCTGAGGCGTTGCATTAGCCGCAGTGAGCTGTGTAGGTTTTAATGCTCTGCTGCCTAAATCTCAGAGGTTTTATCACTTTTCTTTCAATTTCCAGAAAGGAAACGCGGATAATTCCTGAACTGATTTCACCGTGTGTCTCATAAAATAAAAAATGCTCACAGATTTCCTTCCTGAGCGCAACCAGGCTTCATGAAGGGCAACTTGAGCTGTTTGTGTGTTCAGCAGGAATGTGTCCCTGTTTTGGTCAAAAGACTGCAAGGATTTAAAAAGAACAGCATGACATAAAGTGCTTTTTATAATAATGCATTTGTTTGGATAAAGTTCTTTGTGTACAGCTTAACTTCTTTGAAAAATTATCCATATCCCTTCGACGTCACATTTTATCATATTATAGCCACAAACCTTTATGTATTTTGCTGGGATTTAATGCAATAGACCACAAACTAGCATGTTATTTGGAAATGGATGGAAAAGATTACCATGGTTTTCAACAAATGAAAATCTGAAAAGTTAGGCTGGTGTTTATGTTCACTCCCCTTTAGTCTGACATCTTTAAATGAAAACTAACCCAGTGGCAGTTTTTGATATGGGCCTTATGGGCAGTTGCCCAGGGTGTCATTAGAAATTTGAGGAATGACCACCAAGTTAAAAAAAAATATGTCAGGTGTTGCTTGAAAGCATTTTCTATTGCTTTTATGCATGTCCAGTCAGTGGGGAGTAGGCATCCGCATCTGTTGAGAAGTGAACAAAAACTCAGTCCTACAATGTGATAAACACACTATCCCACAGTGAAACATGGTGGTGGCAACATCATGCTGTGGGGAGGCTTTCTACAGCAGGGTCGGAAAAGATGATCAGAGTTTAAAGGAGATAAATACAGGGCAACCTGGATGGAGAACCAGTTAGGGGCTGCAAAAGACTTAAGAGTGGGCAGGTTCCACCTTTGAACGGGGAAACAATCCTGAAGCTAAAGAGCAAAACCTTCAACTGAATAGTTTGAAACAAAGCAGTATTCAGGTGATAAAATAGTCCAGATAATTGAGAATCTGTTAACAGAATTGAAAACTGCTGTTTGCAGACACTCTCATCCAGTCTGTGAGGTTAAAGCTATTTTGCAAAAAAGAACAGGCAGAAAATTCTGTTTCTAGATGTGTAAAGTTGGTAGAGATGTATACAAAAAGCCCAGCAGCTGTAGTCACAACTAAAGGTGGTTCTAAAAAGTACTGGAGATTGGTTGCACTGGATTTTATTTAGGGGCTTTAGAATAAGGGAAGGGGGACAGAATACAAATTAATTTGACAATATTTCAGACTTTTACTACTAAAATATTAAAGATAATTTTCTTCTACTTCATAATTATTTACTAGATAAAATCACATGAAATACATTGACGTTTGCGGTGGTTGAGACAGTAAATGTAGGAATACTTCTGCAAAGCACTGTTTTTATTAAGTGCATATCACCAAGTCTAGTTTCTCCAGTGAGCGAATATAGGTGCATATAAGCAGTGGATACACTTCTATAACCTGATCATGAAATAAAAAAGTTTCAGAAAAGTGTCTCAAAAAATAGAAGGGTATTTTTTTCTTTACTATCTGACAGATATTAAGGTTTACCATCATGGCTGTAGATCTAACCTGCCTCGTCTCCTCTCACTCAGAGCCAATCTATGTTCCCTTCCTGATGGTGGGAAGCATCTTCATCGCCTTCGTCATCATTGGCTCCCTGGTGGCGGTCTACTGTTGCACCTGCCTGCGGCCCAAGCAGCCCACCCAGCAGCCCATCCGCTTCTCTCTGCGCAGCTGCCAAGGCGAGACTATCCCCATGATCCTGACCACGGCACCTCCGAGCCTACGTGCTCCATCTCGACAGTCCAGCACGGCCACCACCAGCTCCAGCTCGGCCGGTGGTGGTAGCTCCATGCGGAGGTTTTCTCTGGGGGGTCTGGGCCAGCAGCAGCATGGCTGCCTTGTGTCCGCCACAGTTTCCTCCTCAGCCTCCACTCCCACACAGACTCCACAAACTCTACTACCTCCACCACCACCTCCCCCCTACACATCGCCACCAGCGCCGATAACAGGAGGCCTCCAGCACCAACAACTGCAGCTCCACCAGCCCTCTCACCCCACACAGAACACCAGCTTCCTTCTTCCTCAGCAGTATTTCTTCCCCCTGCAGCCTGATGCCTTCACAGCATCCAAGGGCTTCACTGACTTTGGACAGAGCTGACAGGGATCCCAGCAGGGGTCAACAGGGGCTTTGAAGGAACTTCAGGAGGGCAGAGCATGAGTCAGTGGGGACAAACATGGCTGCCCAGCTTGTGATGTAAAGGACTCAGGCCAGGAGAATGAGTACACAGAGCAACCAACACAATAACAGGACTGTTGGGGACCATTTCTACTATTTTATGCACTTTTATAGTCAGCAGATCCCTGTGGTCTAACTAAAATCTTGTCCAGCTTCCTCAAAAAAACATGTTATGTTGTTTAATAAAAATATGTAATACAGCAGAGAAAAAAAAAAGACGTCTCAACGTAAAGATAAGTTTTTCTTTCTGAGGAAATGTGAGATGATTCCCTAATGTACGCTAATTAAAAGCAGTTTATTGTCAATGCTGTGGGTGTACAGGTGAGGTTTGTCAACCATTTGAACAAAAACAAGACTAGTCCTCATGGGTCATTCATATGAAATATTTAGAACGCCCTTTGATAGCTGCCATATTTTTTGAACATATGGATATTTAAAACAACTCTACAATACATAAAAAATTAAAATATTATAAAAGATATACCTAAAAAAAAGAAATAATATTTTAAAATTGTCTGTAAAATGTAATACTGCCGTTTTTCCAAGAGGAATTAAAAAGGACACCCCCACATTTACTCCGACCCGAAATTACACACAGCCGTTTCACATCAGATAAACATGAGAACATCATTTCTTATCATTCGGAAGGAGGTTTGTCCTGTTAAAACCGCAGACATTTAGTTTGGTATCCTGCAGACTGTTAAAGTGAGAGTGAACACCATGAGGAGATTCAAAGAGCTAACAGAGACAGCCAACAAGTCTGGTGAGGGATTTAAAGAGGTCTCAAAACATTTTTAAATCAGTTGTTCTACTTGAGGGAAAATATTCTACAAGTGGAGGACATTCAGAACAACTGCCAACATACCTAGGTCTGGCCAGTCAAACAAGTTCACCCTGAAAGCAGACCCTAAGATGCTAAAAGAAGTCTCCAAAAACCCTAATATGTCATTCAATGACCTACAGCAGGCTCTTGCTACTGTCAGTATAAAAGTGCATGCCTGTGCAAGCTGGACTTTCATGGGAGGTGTGCAAAGAAGAAAACGTTTGATCTTTGGGGGAAAAACAGGAAGGCCAGAGTAAGACTGAAGTTTGCAAGTGAGAACGTAGACACAGAGCAGACTAATTCTGTTTGGGAATGAAATCATCGTGTAAGAGGGTACATGAGGAGAAAGCAAGACTTGCTGTAAAAAAAAATTAAAGCTAAAGCAGAACTGGACCCTGCTGCCTCGCAAAACATACCAGTAAATCAACAAAAAGTGGCTAAGAATTTAGTAAAGGAAAGTCCCAGGGAGAGTCGAAGTCCAGACCTTTAAGTTATTTTGAGATTATTTGGAGTAGCTTGAATCAGACAGTAAATGGAAGAAACCCCTCAAACATCTCACGGCTGGAAGTGGAGTGGAGCAAACTTTCCTCAGACCGTTGTCAGGAACTGATAGATGGCTACAAAAAGGTTAGCTTTCCACATGTGTGAAGACCTTAATGTGTGAAGATGTGTTATTAAAGGACTTAAAGAACTGAATATATAATGGGGGTGGTGAGTGCTACAGTGGTAAGGCCAACACGGCAGCTCCCTACCTGCAGCTTCTTCTTGCGCCACGCTTCACGGCAGGAATGCAGAGCTCAGATCCGTCATTGTCAGTGCTCAATGAGCATAGCATGGTCAAGAGTGTTAAAAACAACTCCCTCCAGAAACAGGTTTAGGTTGCAACAGCAGCTACAGGATAGGCTCCACAAAGACCTTTCTGTTCCCTGGTTACCTGACTGTGAAACAGATCCGCATATAGAGGATACTTAAAATTACAGCTTTTATTTCACAAAATGCATCTTACAGAATGAGTTTCAGGCTGAACATCTGCAACAAATTTAATGTCTGTCCCCTGAAAGGAAAGTACAAGTTGGGAACACATTCCTTAGAAACTCATTAGAAAGATAATTAGTGCATTTGTGAGGTTAAATAAAAAGTCACCCTCTTTGCAGGAGTTCGTTCTGGTTTAGGTAAAAGAAAGTGGGAGTTTTATGAACTTTTGCCTCTTTTCTCAATCCTAAACCCCTGAAAACGTTTTAGAAAAACCACAATAACAAGATCAAGAACGCATTAGTTAGGATTCTTTAGATTTTCATGTAAATAAACCCTGTTGTTAGGATTTGTGGTCATTTTTCCAACGAAACCATGTATTCACCACCATGGTTAACAGCAGCCACAATAATTCATCTAAATTATGTCAAACAAAATAAGGAACAGTTTGACGTCTCTTTATTTGGGCCATCTTTAAATATCACAGGAAGTCAAGGAACAGAATAATTTTTACTGACGTCTTTATTACGGCGACCTGGGTTGACAGACCGCAATCAGATACATCAGATACATCAGATCTTTTGCTCCTTTCTGAAAATGTGGTCTCTCAAAGGAGTTTGTTAAAGTTTTAAATCATTTGAAGTGGCACACGTTCTACTTTGCCAACAGGACAGCATTGTCCCACCAGTGATTTAGATAAAAACAATTATTTTAGGTTTTCCCCCCTCACTGAATAAACTGAAATTAAAGTTTGGATTCTTCTAGAGGTTTCAGTGTGAGATTATGCTGCTACAAGATTAATTTAAGGCTTTTCACACATCTTTAACAGTGGTGCTGATAAATGTGGTCAAGAACTGTACATAAATAGACCTGGACCGGGCTTACGAAGCACAGGACCAATTGAAAATCCTGATAATGATGGGTCTAGAGGCCCAAACAGCAGTAAAATGGATCTTTTTTTAGATTATTGAAAGAGTGTAGATTCATCTGTGGGTTTTTTGTAACAGTAAGTAAAAAACCTAAATAATCAATGAGTAAGAGAAAAACTGTTTTCTTTGTTGTGGATTAATAAAAGTCTGGAACCTCAAATATTTTTTGGTACTCAATTTGATCTTTTTCCATATGTACCCAGTAAAGAATAACTGAACTAAACTTCATTCTTTTCCACAATATTGAACATGTGCTGGAACATAAATGTTGCTTGATAAATGCTACATCCATTTTAGTGTGAATTACCTAGAGGCCTCTTCAGTTAACGTGCTATCCTTGGATCACTTCAAAAGATGGCAACCATTGTATTTTTAGAGCAAATACAGCCGAGGCTAACACAGGGGCCTTTAGTATGAAACAGGGTAATTAATCTGGAGGCTCATTTGTTACATTCCTTGTGAGATTACACAATTGATACTACAGCAAAAATGAATCAAAAGTCTGTATTTGGTTTATAATCTTGGATTTCCTTGTGGTGTTTGTCCTCCCTTTCCCTGCTACTGTTGCTTTTATAGATACACCAATCAATGCAGTGTGATTAAAAAATAATCGGATGAGGGTCAGGGTCATTTCTACAAGCCTGGAGCACATTTTGTTTCCTGTTTTATGTGTTAAAGCGTGGGAAGAAAAAAATAGAATCTGCAGGTCCAACCACAAAGAAAACCAGAAATCGATATCGGCCAGGAAAAGCCTAATCTATGCAGCTGTAGTTGCTAAGCCATAGATGCCACAGTGATGACCATCTGTACATGCACAAGAATCAAACCGTGTGTTTTGCACTGTTCCTCCATGATTGTAGAGTTTATTTCAGTAGTCCTTCATGGCAGTAAAAGACAACACTTATTAGGTTTGCAGTCCCAACATGCAGAACAATCATTGAACAAAAGAACAGAACTGAATCGGACATTAAAAAGAACAATTTAAAGGTGCATTTTTAATCATCTTTTGCAAAGTGATCAACACTCGAGGGAGATCCAGAGTAGTACAGTTAACATGTCAGAGAACAGTTTGTGTTATCCATTCATGCAGCCCACGACCTTCACAGACAACGTTTTATGTTCTAGGCAGAAAAGAAAAAGCGAAAGTCCAAGCCTTCCACCACGACGACATCCACATTCAGCTGCTTGGAAAATTCCAACAACCAGTTTTTACGCTATTAACGAGCAGAAAACATGAAAAGTATCTGAAACTCAAAACACAAAAGAGCATTCCTGTAGAGCAGAGGTACGTTGTATGAAGAAAAACAAGTTAGAAACATACACACTGTTTAGAAATTAGAAACTAGATCATATTAACAACTGGTGGAATGGTACATTTAGTGTATTGTGCAACACTTTGTGTAAATGCGAACTGAAACTCACACACACACACACACACAGCCTCTCACAGTCATCCTGCACACAGACTCACTCACTCCTCTGTATGGGCCATGCAGCAGCACACACATATATAAATTAGAACTATACCTGAAGTCGTGCAGAAGGACAACTGGAGCGAGCATCAACACACACACACACACACAGAGATAATAAAAGAAACACAACAGGACTCCCAGTCTCACAGAGGACACATACATGCAGTCCACTCACACACACATACAGCACATGCACATGCAGGCTATGAAGTGACACGCACAGTCAGAAATCTGATCTCCCATAGGGAGAAGAAAGCAATCACACAGACACTGATCAGTCGAATATAAATAAAACAAGCTGGACTAATAATATTCATATTAATAATAACGAGACATTGAAGAAAGCTCAGTTTCCACATCAGATCTATTCTACTCTGCCAAAAATTAAAAGATACAGACGATTCATTACAAAGCCAATCAATGCAAAAGTCGTAGATCTCCAATATAAAAATACAAATTCACAAAAGAACTACAGAGACAAAGTAGTTTTGATACTGTCGTGGAGTTTCCTGGCTAATATTTCTCTCCCTTAAGCTAATGGCACTTATGTTAGAAGGGATAAAATCTGCATTTTTATGGGAAACACTACCACTATTGTGAGCTTACCTTCAGCTCAATTCTGAAGGAGCAGTTTTTAACACTGCAGGAGTGCAATACTGTGGAGTTCAGACAGTGGTCTTGTCTTTATTTGAGTGTGTGAGAGAGAGCTTCCAAGTAGCACTAAATTATTCTTGGCAATCTTCTTCTTCTAAGAGGGAAAAGTTTCAGGTAGGCACCGCCGTGATTGTTGAGACAGGAGTGATGTGTGGAATGCGATTCTAGGTCGAGAGCCAAGCTCCGGCTGTTAAAAGAGGAGGAAACAGGAGTACTGTCAGCTTTAAAATAAAAATCTAAAACAATTAAAAGACCAGGCACGGTATCTACATGTTTAAAAGCTGAAACTAAAAACCTAAATAAGCGCGAGCTAAAATAACAAACAGGGACGAAGGCATGAGCAGATGTAAGGCGTCACACGAAATGCTCACTTAAGTGCAAAAAGAAATGAAAACATTACAAACATTTGCTCTGAAGTGGTCTGGAGAACATTTATCTGCGTTTGGTATAAAATTGTCCAAATTCACTAGTACTTGGACGATTGTATACACGACTGCTCTTTGGCAATCTTTTACAAGTTTGATTCGTCTGAACTGCCCGCTGTCCTGTGGTTTTACCTCTGTACTAACAGTGTTTAGGTGTGGTTTATTACAATGATTTTAGGCTTTGTGGCTCAGTGCTAAAAAGCTTTCATTCAAAAGGAAGGAAGAAGAAGTTCGCTCTGACAAAACTGAGCGAGAACAGTGAAGAACTTCAGACCAAAAAACGCACAGTGCTCATCAATTCTGCTGGACACACAAACACAGCTGATAGTGAACACAGTTGGTCTCCTGCCTTGTGTTTTTTTTTTTTCTTCCACAATTTTCAAAGAGTTTTCATTGTTCCTCAGTTCATCTATTAGTCCATAGTTTTCCTTCAGTGCTGGAAGTTTACACTCCCACCACCGCCTCTTTCTGTTAAATATCCCCGGCGGATGACGGCAGCTGTGGCTCCAAACGGTCCGGCTGGGAACAAGAAGGGCGGCGGCTCACCACTCGTTGGTCCTCTGTTTGGTGGTGTCGTACGCTCTGATGACCTCAGACTGAGACACCACTCCGTTCTCGTCTTGAGAAAAGGCGTAGCCGTCTGAAAACAGAGCGACACATTTAAAGCTAAAAAGAAGCAAAGATTGAAAACACAGGGCACAAAATGAACAAGAGCCTGGAGTAATTATCTGGGGAAATACTAGAGCTGCCACGATATTATGGTTGAATATTTTGATTAACTTACACTTTCCTCACTACTCTCTGTGAGGTTTAGCATCTTGGTCCCTAATATCTAATGTTGAAACCACATATATTTTATCTACAGGGTTTAAAAACCCCAAACCTTTTTTCGCACTATCTCACTAGATCAAAACCCTCCAGTTTTAGGTCAGGTACAGTTTTCAAAATTATTTCCACTAAATGCCAGATTTGTTTTTGTTTGATTCAGATTAATTTCCACAGTGTTTGGTAAAATTGCCTTTAAACTGTATGACTTGGGTGAAAGGTTCTGGGGATCATTCCACGAGCTTCCCACAATAGTTTGCTGGAATTCTGGCCCATTCCTCCTGACAGAACATGTGCGCCAGAGGCAGGTTGGTGGGACACCTTTCCAGATCTATTTACAGGTTTTCCGTATGACTCAGATCAGAGATTTGTTATGGCCGCCCTAAACTTGACTTTGGAGTCCTTAAGCCACTTTGTAACTAATTTTGCTGTGTGCTAGGGGTCACTGTCCATTTAGAAGTCCCATCTGTGCTCATGTTTCAAGTTCCTGGTTGATGTCTTGAGATTTTGCTTTAATATTTCTACATCATGTGGTTTTCCTATGATGCAATCTATTTTGTCAGGAACATCAGTCCCTCTTGAAGCAAAATACCCACAGAACATGATGCTGCCACCACCGTACTTCAAGCTTTTCCCTTTTTTCCCCAAATATAAAAATGGCCATTATGGCCAAACACTTCAGTTCCATCAGACCATTGGATGTGTCGCTTAAAATTAAGGTTTCTCTTCCTGAGTGGATTCAAAGATGTAATCTAGCTTTTTCACTGCTTTTGGTGAAATGGCTTCTTCCTTTCTGGGCAATTATCCACAGCACTTGTTTTGCTTTTGATAATGACACAATGACTGCAATTTAATATATTGTGCAAGTCTAGCAAGTACGTAAAGCTATTTTGTCAAAAACTACAACAGCTCCTAAGAAAACCATTTTTGAATTAAATTACTGAAATAAAATAACTTTTCAAGGCTTTACTAACTTACTGAGCCCCTGCAGGTTTTCAGTGTTTCAGTTCAATGATGTTAATAGGTTTAGTTACCTTTGTACAGATAATGCACATAAACAGCTCCTCTTAGTTTTATTTTAATAATTCTTAAATAATTTATTAACTCAAAGGAGACAAAAAATGCTGGCAGTTTTAAATGTTTATCTTTTGCTATGTTTGTATTTAAGAAGCAGTAACACTAAATTTAAATAAAAAGATAAAAGAAAAAAACTTTATCTAATCTCTCTTTGTTTTTGGTAAAATAACAGATGGGAAAATCAACATAACTTTTTAATAATGAGCTCTTTAAAAGAATAATAAAATTATTTCAGGCAGACATTTCTGTTAAACCTGAATAATGTGGTGAATCTGAAAAACACAAAATCTCCCCACACGGTTCATCTGTACAGTAAAGCTGAACTATTATCTACACCTTCACTCCCCTACAGGGTCTCAAGTGACCTTTGGCCCCTGACTCACCTTCAGGTGTCAAATGACTCGCTCAGTGCCCGGCGGCCAGCGGGCCTGTTCAAAGGACCCCGCTGAGACGAGTGCAATGTGAGGGAATAACAGCGCAACATTTCATCATTTCATCGTTATCTGGCTTTACTGAGCTTAACTCAGGACACACTGAGGCACACGGCGAGGAAGGAGCGAGAAATAAGGCTACAAGGAGGAGAGACAGGCGTCTATCGAGGAGCTACAGAGGGACTGAGGCTTAAATAGGGATGAGGTGTGAATAATGAATCAAAAAGGTATCACACAACAACGATTTCATCCCCACCTATAGGACAAACAAAAAACAAGCTGATCAGACAAAAGACAAAAAAGAACAGAGAAACACACAAAACAGAAAAATAAAACCCATGCCTAAGGAGAAAGTGGACCGTTTGACAGCTAAAACTGAATGTTTTGAAACTAAATGTAAAAGTACTTTATTCTGATTTTGCACTGGGGCCAGATTTCTCTCTGTTATGAAGGAAGAATTGTTTCAATAACAGATAATGACCTGAGCTTATGATTAAAAACAGAAAAGGAATGTATAAACAGTTTTTTGGCAAACTTACTGCTCTATGATTTAAGTCCAGTCCCAAGAGAAATAAACAGTATTTCAGCAGATTACTCTATTTATCAGCAGTGAGCCATGTGACAAGACAGGGCTAAGAAGCCTTATAAGCTAATATGCAGCATCAGCAATGCTATCTGAAGTAGCCACCTTGAGTATATGCCAATCATTTATTTTTTGTTTGGTCCAAGTTGATTAAAGGATAGAGATGTAAAGACTTTTCAAACAACCCAAATAAAAAAATGTTCAAACTGTCAGGCAACGTCAGTAAAGAAATTACAAGCTTTACATAGCTTGCAACTTTCTTTATGAAAATAATTATAATGAGTGTTGATGTGTCCCAGTGGAATGAGATAAAAAGGCTCCATTAAAACGCATCCCTGTGATAAAGGATAATGAGGTATTTGGGGGTAAACAAATAACACCAATATGCACCAATAAACCGCCTGGTGATCAGACCCTGACAACTTTATGCCCGACAAGCCCTCATATCTGATTCAGAAACTAACATTTCACCTGTTTTCTAATGAGGGGACACATCATATCTGGTAGCACTGATGACAACATTGAGTATTTTACGATCAGTAAAAGCTATTAGTTACTATTAGTGTTTTAAAGTTACACAGTTATTACATCAAAGTTGGTCCGTTCTATATCTTTAAAAAGTCTAATTTCTATGTGTGACAGATCATGTAGGTGTACAATGTTGACAGACCCACTTACTCTACAGGGAATAGACCCCGAGATCCATATCTACAGTTAGTAATGCTGACCGTTTATAGTTTGAAAGGATTTTGTAAAATAAAATATATATCTTGTGATAAGGCATTATGATTTGTGCATAAAACAAGTTGGTGAGCTTTAATTCGTTCTCCAGAAGAGCAAAGAAGATATGCCTTAAATCATATATTTGGCTATTATTTGTAGACTGCTCTGTCTCTAACCTTGGAGGATTTTACTTAAATTTTTATAACAGAGAGAGAAAGCTCTGCAATTTTACGCTTTTTTGGAGAAATCATTTTTATTTTAGTTACTGTTAAAATGACTAAATGGACCCGATTGGTGTTTCTCTACGTATGACAACTGCTTCGAAAATATATCTGCCTTGAGAAATAAACGGAAAGGAATCCATGAACATAAGATGGCAAAAAATAAAACAAATAAAAACAAAGGAGGTATGGTAATGGTGACAAACTGTGATCCAGAAGTTACTAGCAGTTAGGGTGGAGTTTATCTCTTCCTCCTTGCTTCTCTTTGGTCTTTTATTTATATTTCTTTGCTTAAAATGCACTGAGCCGGGTCGTCCATTCTTTCTAAACCATTACGGAACTACCTGAATAACAGGAAAAAGAAAGCACAGAGAAGAGAAGAATTTCTGAGCAACTTACGGAGAAGGTTCTGCTGCATGGATTCGGAGCGGTACAGCGGGACCGTGCTCTTCTTGAAGACGTTCTTCAGGAGCTGGGCCCTCTCCGTCAAACTGCACACACAGAAACATTGAAAGTGTTGGCCGCCTGCAGAGCATCAGAGCCAGACATAGTGACCCCTACATCAAGTAACTTCAAGCACCTTCAGAGCGCTTAGACATACCAACCGCTGGTTCAAACATCATGCAGAGAGACTAAACTGTGGAGACAAAAGAAGAATGGCCAAACGAGAGCCTGGGGAAGCATGTGAAACAGCAGGGCGTCCAAAAGGAATTCGTGTACATATGTGGGACAAGACATGCATGTGCGTACAAGAAAATCATGTGTTTGTATGTGTTATGTATTTGCAGGATCACACACAAACACCCAACAGCCTGCTGGGAGTTGGACAGCAGCCAGTCAGGAGGCTGTTTTTCAGCCTGCAGGAGATCTCACACTGAAGAGCTCCGTGTTGATGCGTGCAGCAGATCTCAGACCCCAAAGAGCAGAGGAAAGCTTCCTCGACTAATACACTATAATGCTGTATGACTTTAATTAGGTGGAGGGCTTTTGCTCTGAAATCCAGTGTTCCATATTTTGATGGAAAAAAGGGAGAAAACCACCATTATGACATGATTACTGATATTACAGCCAGACTCCTGCAATTTAGAAGCAATTTTAAGATTTCTTTTCTCCACACAGGACCGTTGTTGGCAGAGTAGCTGTGAGTGTTCGTGACATTTTCGTGACAATAAGATGATTCTTGCTCCTAACTGACATTGGAAAAAATGATTCATATTTTGTCAAAAAGGCGAGAACAGCTAAACCTTCAATTGTGTGGTTATGATAAGGTCAGGAGAGAGATCACTTTCTGAGATTATTTTTTTACACCGCTAATCACAGACGTGAATGAAATTCAACAAAATCCAAGAAAAACCGACTTCGCTTTTTCTAAGTGCAGATTTAGTTACTATAAAATTATTTAAAACCATTTCTTTTCTGAGATATTTTATGTAAACTGAAGCAGGAATTTGCACATGTACAGGATCAAAGTGTGGGTTGTTGTGGAAACGTTTTCCCAAAAATGATCAGAGTGGCAGAGGAAGTCTTCTCTAAACATCAGTGTTTTGGTATTATTAATAATATACATTTTCTTGTCCAAAGATTGTTGCCATGATGTATTTTTAGGACTGCTCTACTAAAAGTTAAGGTACAAAGTCTCAACAGTTGGGGTGTAATGGTTTATATATTCATGGTTAATCTTCATAGTATTGATGTAACTTACAGCCCCATAAAATTAGACAGAATAAGTCAATCACAGGGAGCCATCAGTCTTATTTAGAAGGGGACGGGTGTCTGTCTTGCTTTTTTGTTTGGCACCTTGACAGAAAATGAGTAGGTGAATCTACTATCTAAAGCACTTCACACCAAAGAAATGCAAAAAAAAATGTTAAGGACTAAAACAAGTAAAAAGAAACGTAGCATTTGACATCGGTTCCTTCTTGCTATTGTACTGTGATGTTTACATACAGTTACACCTCAAGTAAACAGGTGCAAAAAAGTGGGTTTTTTTTTTGACTGGTTGCCATTTTTTAAACTACTCGCTCACTACTGCTACTCACTATTTAACAAACGTGATGTTTAGTCTTCCACTATGCACACGTGTTGTTAGGTCACTGAAGCCATGCAGATAGGAGTGAACCCAAGAGAAGTGAAATAGTGTGTAACTGTACCTCTTTCCATGCACTACTGCTCCAGGGTCCTTGGATAAAGCCTCCAGCTCTTGCACCTCATCCACCAGGGTTTTGAAACACGCCTTCTTCACACTGTAAATCAAACAAGCACTAAAATAAACAGCGTGTTGAACATACTTCACCGTGACGAGGTGTTCAGAGACTGACGCATTAAACAACGCATAAAGGGAAATGAAGCGTCCGGGTTGTTAAATTATTTCTGACACACTGAATCTGTTGATGGAGGATGTCGACTTGACATCTCCTGCTGAACATTCACAGAATGGAAAACCTAGGAAGTTTGTTCAAAAAGTCAAAGCAGCAATTTCTCCTGGCGATAGGAGAGATACTAGAGGAATTTCCTGTGAGAGCGATTGGGGAGCGAGCGGAAAGGAGAGAAAACTCACGCTTTGTAGGCCACGTCGAAGATCAGCGAAGTCACCGGGATGAAGAACAGGCCCATCCAGAAGACTCCTGAGCTGAACATCATTTTCGCCTGCAGGGCACACACACACACACACGCACAAATTTAATCTGAGGTCACTGTGGACAGTACAGAGTTGGGAGATCTTAAAGAGAAGAAACACTTGATAAACCTGAACAACAATCCCTATCCTCCTCAGTGTCAGACAACAGCCCAAAACAAGCTGTTCTTGTGCTGAAATGGAGAATATGGGTTCAGATAACTTGCTCAAGGTGGGTTAATTGGCCATGAAATATTTGCTGGCATAAAATCTCAAACAATTATAGTGCCTTCCAAAGATATCTATACCATTTTTTTTGTGTCACATTACAATCTCGAACTTTAATGTATTTTATCGGGGGCTTTCATGCCACAGAGCAACAAAACGTAGAGCATCATTGTGAAGCACAAGGAAAAGGATAACTATTGTTCAAAATGTTTTACAAATAAAACCTTAATGTTGTGGTGTGCATATATCTTTATCCCCACTTATTCCCCTCAATAAAATCCAGAACAACCAATTGTCTTGAGAGGGTGACCTACTCAGTATATAAAGTCCACCTGTATGCATGTGGTTTAATCGTAGCATAAATACAGATGTTCTGTATCTTGAACGTCTCAGCGGCCAGGAGGCCAATATTACCAGTGACTGACAGCACAGTTAGTTGTGGACTGTATGATTCTGGCCTTTATGGAAGAAAATGGTGGTTTGCCACCAGCCAAGCAGGGGACCGATCCAGTGTTTAAGAATACGGTCTGGTCAGATGAGATTAAAATTGAGCTGCAAAATGCTCTGTTTGGTGGGAAATGAATACTGCACTTCACATTGAACACAGCCCCCCTAGGTGAAAAGTGGTAGGGGTGGTATCATTATGGGGTGTGAATGTTTTTCTTCAACAGGAATAGGAAAGCTGGCGAGAGCTGACAAGAAATGGTTTGATTAGGACAAAGGTTCCCCTTCCAGCAGGACAACAACCCTAAACATACAGAACTTCAAGAGGGTGGACTTTAACAAAGCTCATTAAAGTGTTAGAGTGGTCCCGTCCAAATATAGCCCTAAATCCGTTTAAGAATCTGTGGCGAGACTTGAGAATCAACGTTTAAAGATGATTTCCATCCAGTGAAACTGGGCTCAAGGTTTTTGTTTTAATTGATTGGGTAAAACTCTGTAGATGTGCAAACCTGAGACATACCACAAAGACTCGCAGCTATAAAGTATTCACTCTGGGGGCTGAATCCAAATGCACACCACATTTTTCACTTTTATTAGTAAAAAAAAAAAAAAAAAAAAAAGAAATGAAACCATGGGTCATTTCCCCTCTACTTCACTACTTTGTGTTGCTCTATCACAAAGTCCCAATAAATATTATCAGTGGTAGTGGTTGAAATGTGACAAAATATCAGAAAGTTCAATAAGTAATAAAACTTTTGAAAGACACAATAATGGTATGCCTACCACTGTTTCCAGACCTAACCCCCTCTCAAAATGCTCTTTTAGATCACTCAAGTCTTTAATAAGGAAGTTCTTTACCATTTAAAAACTCTAAGGAACATATATTTACTTTATGGCTGATGGGTTTTAGCTTCCGTGTGACCTGGACGTTGTGGATCGCCATTGTGGAGGCACAAAGCCTTTTAGATTATCCTGTTTTCTTTGGCCCACCATACTGAAACTATTTGTCATTACATGTCTGAGTTACAACCCGTGTTCCTTCTATTGTAATGTGCCACTTGTTGAAACTGCTGCGACCCCTTGAAAGTGCCTTTCCTGAAACGTGACAGCGCGACCCATGGGATGCACGCACACACGGATCACTGTCAAAACTATCAAAGCACTCAGGTTAGCCCAAATTACCTAATCTGTTCACCATTACCTGCAAACTGGCTTTGATGTCTGACATAACACCCAAAACAGCAGGAAATCAAAAATGGCTTTTTGCTACAGGAATGAATAAAAGTTTTCTGTGGCACCCAGGGACTAAAAACGTGTGAGGAAAAGTTGCGTTGAAGCACAAGTTATTTTCACGTTAGTTTTGAAATTTTGCAGGCCCCTTGGGAACATTTAGAAATGCTTTTTCTTTATTATTATTTTTGGGGTTTGGGTGAGTTTAGTTATTTTCATTTTCATTAAGCCTATTAAACATTTTCAAGGCGCTGTTTAAACTGTCTACAGAGCCTTTTCAAAAATAAACCAGGAGTGTATTCTTGGCAAACACCAGTTCAATCTATGACACATATTTATTTATGCAACTGTCTGATTGAGCTACAAATTAAGTTAATTAGGTTACAGAATATAATTCAAAAACTTATAAAAACTTTAGGTGTAACATAGAAAACTACAGCCGTGGAAACTTTAAGTAACAAAGTCAAGCTAATAGAGGGCATTTTTCATTTTGACGTCAGCTTCAAAATCCAAACAAACCAGAACGGTTCCAAACAACAAATGTTTGTCTGCAGGCATCTGGAAAGGCTCCATGACTTTGAACGGGTCTAGCAGTGTTGGTGGATGCAAGAATGTCTCATTCCACGGGGCCCCTGGGAGCTCGGGGGGGTGAGAGAGGTCCAGGGAGCGAGGCTGTATTTTTAGGACAAACTAATAAACTTGTCTGGCTGGACAGACAGTAGTGTCCTCTGACAGGGAGGGGGTGTTTTGACAAGCCATCAGCAGCCCCCCTTTCTTATGGCCATAGAAAGTCACAGACACACACAGAGGTTTGGCCAAAACACTGAACCCCTAGTTGCCTAATGGTCTATAGGTGTGTGTCTGTGTGAATGCGACTGAGTCTGGAAGCACTTTGACTGGTTCAGATAAATATAGCATATAAATCTCATCTCACAAATAGGCAATTAATAATTTAAGGTTAAATTAAGTCAATGAGTTCAGCATGCAAAACAAAGGGCCCATAAAAATTTAAAACACAAATTCGGGATTATATTAGGAAAAACACAAATCAATCAGCCAGTGATCGGAATATGTCGATTCTCTCGACTGGTTTTGATCAGCAGGTCAAACATTAAAAGATGATGCGAAGAAACAAACTATTCGCATAATTATAAAATTTTTACTATTATTATTTTGTGTGGTAAATTTTTTACTTTAATAAGACCATCAAGTCATTTCAAGTAAAGGCTGCTGAAGTCCAGTCACTAGTGTTCAAGTCAAAGTCAAGTCTCAAGTCATCAAATCTGAAACTTGAGTCAAGTCATCAAGTCAAAGTCCACCTCTGGAAAGTAGCGCACTGGAGAGGGGAACGCACACCGTGAGAAGGCTCCTTTATAGAGATTTTGTTATTTTACTAAATAGATTCAAATCAAAACTGCTAAGAGAATTTCTAAAAGAAGGAGAAGAATCAAGACTTTTCAGACTTTAACAAAGAACGGTACAGATGAAAAATGTCTTTAGAGCTCTGTTATGTCAAACTGCTGTCAGGATCAAGCCACAATGAAACAACCCTTGTTGGGTCTCGTCAGCAGCATTTGAACCATCCATTTGTCAAAAACACAATCTGTTCTCTTCATCTTACTTAACCAAGAATAATTAACAACAAATGTCATTTCTTACACTTTACAATACAAACATAGAACATTCTTTACTATGTGCCAGTTTGTACCAAGGGTTGTTTGACAAATGATGACTAAAAGCAATCTACTATATTGCATTCACAATCTACTGTAACAATGTGATTTTACAGTGCTGCAAAACAATTAGGACATCCCATAAAATATTCAGTTCTTTATTAGGAGATGTTCAAATATAGATGTGTAATCTTATTTGGTATTTATTTCTGGAGAAGAAAGAAATTTAAAGACAACCAAATGAAAAGTGTTCTACTCATTAAACAAAAACTAAACAAAAATACCAACATCCTGCATCATCATAGCTGTTCTTACACTCTTCGGCTGAAATAACTTCCGTGAGATGCTTTTTGTAACATCTACCAGTATCTAACATCAATCTGAGGAAAGTTTGCACCGCTCCACACTTTCAGGTGTGAGATATTTGACAGTTACTTGCATATACACCCTGCTTCAAGTCAACTCACATCATCTGCATCAGATCATGATCTGTGACGTTTCATGGCCCAGTTCTGCTCCATCTTAATTTTTTTTATTTATTTCTAGGCTATGGTTCTTGACCGGAGAAGGGTGGCTTGTCCTCTTCAGGTTGGAGGGGAGTTCCTGCCTCAAGTGGAGGAGTTTAAGTATCTCGGGGTCTTGTTCACGAGTGAGGGAAGAATGGAGCGGGAGATCGACAGACGGATCGGTGCGGCTGCCGCAGTAATGGGGGCGCTGTGCCGGTCCGTTGTGGTGAAGAGAGAGCTGAGCCGAAAAGCGAAGCTCTCAATTTACCGGTCGGTCTACGTTCCTACCCTCACCTATGGCCATGAACTTTGGGTCATGACCGAAAGAACGAGATCCCGGATACAAGCGGCTGAAATTAGCTTCCTCCGTAGGGTGGCCGGGCAGTCCCTTAGAGATAGGGTGAGGAGCTCGGCCATCCGGGAGGGGCTTGGAGTAGAGCCGCTGTTCCTCCACATCGAGAGGAGACAGTTGAGGTGGCTCGGGCATCTATATCGGATGCCTCCTGGACGCCTTCCTCGGGAGGTGTTCCAGGCACGTCCCACCAGGAGGAGGCCCAGGGGACGGCCTGGGACACGCTGGAGGGATTATGTCTCTAGGCTGGCCTGGGAACGCCTTGGGCTCCCCCTGGAGGAGCTGGAAGAGGTGTCTGGGGAGAGGGACGTCTGGGCGTCTCTGCTGAGTCTGCTGCCCCCGCGACCCGGTCCCAGATAAAGCGGAAGACGACGAGTACGAGTATTTCTTTACAGGTGCCAACACATTTTCCTCTAGAACCCTCTGATGCTCAGTAGAATTTACAGTAGATTGTATGATGGTGTGCTGGCCAGGTCCTCCTGAAGCAAAGCATTACCAGGCCATAACACTTGCACCTGGACAGGCATGCTCCAGGTCACCTGACGAGACTTTAGGGTTTTAGGAAACTTGTTATCTCATCATGGAGTTCACTCACTTCAACAATCAGGAGCACACAAAACTAACTGAGGTGTAAAAAGGGCAAACCTCCTTCAAAATGCTTAGTAATGATGTCCTAATCGTGCACCCGATGTGATACGCCTGTGTGTAATTTCAACCATATTAGGTGGTAATTTAGTTCCTCACCTGAAATTACTTTTGTCTTTTCTGTTTTAGAAAAACAGTCATAAAAATCTCTCTTTAAACGCTTCATGCCTGAATATAAATATGTGACCAACAGTGGATGTATTTGCTTCAAGATTGTACAAGTTGTTCCACTAACTTCGTGTCAATCATTAGCCAGGAGCAAAAAATGTAAGATAAACAGCAAAAAATTCACAGACTCAGGAGTCTTGACGAAGAACAGCTAAGATTTTAAAATACCGCATGAGGAGAAAGCCAGCTAGTGATGAAAAGATTTAAACAGGGACATTTTAGTCTGAACAAGGAAGAAAGGTTTCTTAATGTCTAACATTACACACGAAAACATGCCACCAGTCTTTGAACAGCCTCTGCAAACATATTTCGTGGTTAATCAAACCAGTCATCTCTCTTCGTCTGTCGGCTGGTTAGAAATTGGTTTTGTGAAGAATAGCTCAGCCTGCTCCAGGGAAAATGGACAGAAAGGGGAAATTTATTGTATTCGCATTTATGACTCCTTTACATGACAGACAACTGTGGATGTTTTGAATTTTAGGACATTTTGGCAGTTTTCTCTCAAGTTAAATGGCCTTCCAGTTAACACAAATAAACACTTTTAAACACAAACACAACCTGATGGGACATAAGATGAATAAGCTGTCTGCAACAAGATTGAACCTTCTCTAAGAAGACTTCCTCTTGATGGATACAAGCAAAGTTGTTGTGCACCATCCTCGGCATGTTATCTGCAACAGATTCTGTTCATCAACATATTTCTCTGATCTGTCTCTATTCTGTGTTCACCCACAGCCTGAGAAGCTGCTGTCTTTGCTTTGTAATTCTTGTTCGCAAACCCTGTACTACTTACAGTTCATAGTGGTTATGGGTTTAAAACTACATCCCCAAGGCGGATCAGCGGCGTAATGCTGGTGGGATGACTTCAACACCCCATTTCATGTTGGGAAATAACCGTTGACAACGCTTCAAATTAAACTATTTAAATAAATCTGCCAGCAAATGCAGTGCCAAACAACAGTATTCATATCCCTCACGTTTTCAACACTTTCCTGCATTACAACCACAAATATAAATGTGTTTTATTGGGATCTAGACAGAATATTTTTTACAAATTTTTCTTTGCATATTAGCACCATCGCAGTCATAAGGAAGGGAGGGTTTCAGTGAACAGCAATTCTCAACTCTTGCCTCAAATTCTCAATCCGGTTTAAGTCTGGACATTGACTAGGCCACTCTAGAGACACACCACATAACTTTCAAGGGTTTTACATTACTTAAAAAAAAAAAAAAAAAAATCAGAGAACACAGACTGATTCAAGCATAGGTTTGTATGATGACTGAAAGGCTGGGATCACACTTAACTGTGCCTGAGGAAGGCTCACAAACTACATGATTTGACAAACTATACCATGCTGAATGCATCCAACTCTCGCACAAACTCTCACAAGTCATACACTTGCACATCTTTGTATTTACCGCTCACAGATTTCGTGGCACTTAGCCACCCCCAATTAGCACAGACTTGCCAGTGTGAGGTAAAAGCTTTTAACCATCCCTCAGCTAAACACATGCTTTGATTTAAACCCTTCCACTGCAGCTCTGGCTGTGTGTTTAGAGTGGTTATCCTGCTGGAAGGTAAACATCTGCCACAGTCTGAAGTCAAGTCCTTTACATCCTCTGGTAGTTGTTTTCCAGCCCCAGTATATCCCTGTATTTAGCTCTGTCTATGATTTATCAATTCCAATCAGCTTCCATGTATCTGTTGAGAAAATGTATCCTCACAGCATGATATTAACTCCATTATGTTTCATAGTGTGCATGGTATGCAATGGTGGTACATTGCTAGATTGTAACAATCTCTTTTTACATGTAGGGCAAAAAGTTTAATCTTGATTTTACTTGAAGACATCTTCATTAACATACATGTTTGCCCTCTATTTGGAAACAGGACTTGTTTTGGCTTTCTTTAAGAAACCGTTTTCTTCTTGTCTCTCTTCTGTAAAGGTGAGGTGTCCAT
Source organism: Girardinichthys multiradiatus (assembly GCF_021462225.1). Lineage (NCBI taxonomy): Eukaryota > Metazoa > Chordata > Actinopteri > Cyprinodontiformes > Goodeidae > Girardinichthys > Girardinichthys multiradiatus. The sequence goes on along the minus strand of NC_061815.1, from coordinate 35,336,634 downwards.
ATACCTTGTGTCCTGTCAGATTCTCCTACCTGAGGTGTGAATCTTTGCAGTTCCGCCAAAGTTACAATGGGTCTCTTGGCCCTTATCTGATTAACGCTCTCTTTGCCTGGCCTGTCAGCTTGGGTCGTGTCTTTACAGGTTTGCAGTTTTAGATAACGCGTCTAACAGAGCACTTTAAAAGGTTCAAAGCTTGGGAAATTGTTTTATATCCTAACCCTCCTTTAAAATTCTCCACAGCCAGTGCCTGAACTGTCTGTTATGTTCCTTGGTCTTCATGATGCTGTTGACTAATTTTCTCTAATAAACTTCTTTGGGCTTCACATAAGCCTCATACTAACATTAAATTGCAGCATAGGTAATTATGTTGATGTGATTTCATTAAGAGACTTGGTTTGGTTCATTTCCTGTTGTCAATAATTTTCAGAAGAGCATAAATACTATAAATAAATTTATTGACACTTCCCAAGAAAATGCTTTTCAAGAATGACTCACTGACTGTATAATTCATCAGCTGATGACAGATACTTTAGCCTGAGTGACTGAGGGGTGTTTTGTGGCAGAATTGAAAAGTGGCAAGAAGAAAGGATAGAAGAGTTGTATTAGAAACAGATGTATTGATATTGGTCATTGCAGCAGACAGCTGGTTAGTGTAATAGACATCTCTAGAGTCCAAGCCTCCTGGTGAGGCAGATCACTCTGCCTAATTGGACATTTATTTCCTTCATCCCTCTGTCAGGGGAAAACAAGATGAGATACGAACTTTGAGACTAAGCCAGTACAGCAGTCCTAGTGACGAGCTTCATGAATGGATCCTGCACCTGTCCTGTTCGCTGTCCAAAGTATATTTTGCCTAAAGCTGATTAATGTGATTGCAAGGATCAGAGCGCTGCTTAGCATCTCTTGTTGAGGGCAGTGAGAGAGAGAGAGAAGAAACAGGAGGAGAATGAGTTCTGGTGTCTGTTATACAGTTTGCCCTGAGGTCCTAGTTCAATCAGCAGGGGTGAGCAGGGGCAAATGAGAGACAAGAGGAAAAAGTTTCAGGGGAAGTAGGAAACAGATAGGACAGAGGGCAAAGAAGATTCATGTAAACACTGAGAAGGCTCTAGTGAGGTATGTGGGAGTGCATCAGGTCCGATGTGATTCTGCTCCTCATAGGCTAAAAGGAAACTAAAGATCATGTCTCTGATGTCCTCTCAGTTTTCACAGGGATGTGTTGCTGTTTGATGATATAGTGGTATCCCCCAGTTAGTTCTGGGCATTGAGTTACCATCTGCCCACAGGACACCTTTGCAGTCTTCAATCAACTGATGAGGCAAAGGATGAAAGAAGCTGACTCCACAGACAGAAGATGAGGTGAAGTTTGCATATCTTAATGTTAATGTGATTTAAACAAAAATCTAAAAACTGTTAATGTATTACTCCACAAATTATTCTTTATTTCAAAGAGCACAAACCGCATCAATCCATCACTCTACTAAAAAAGAATATTAATATCTGATATGAGACTGGGGTAACACGATTACTTCACATTTGTTATGTTGAAAAACTAATGGACAGACGGGAGGGTGGATGGATGGAAACCTTTTTCTTAAGAAAACTATTTATATTGTATAAAAATGCTTCGTCTCCTTTCTCACAAGAATTACTGCAGGCTAGAGGGTTCATATCTCCATGAGGATTAATGAACAGCAGCTGCTGAAATAAGCTCTACCTGTAACAAAGGTTCCAGTTTATTCAAATACATTTTCCTTAAAAATCTTTCCTTTGCCTCTTAAATACGATCCCGCACAGAACTGTAAGTTAGTTGGGATAATAAAAAAGTGTGACTTTAATGAAAGATAAGATTGCTCCTTCATGACCCAGTGATCTCCAAGCAAAATCTCAATGCAAAATGCAAATCATAAGAAATGTTACGCATTTATTCCCACAGGAAGACTTACCGAAACCGTGATGTGTTTTTACAGCAGTCTTACAAAGACAACATTTACTGTAGGAGGTTATTCTTCCTGCTACAGACTGTGTAATACCAGCCATTTTTTACCTAAAACAACCTCCTCCTGGGTTCTTGTTCTCTGATGAAAAGACGTGTCAGTCTCCCTCCCCCCAGAATGCACTGGGAAATGTCAAATGTTTATTAGCTTCCCATTAAACACCTGGGGTGAGTCAGAGAATTAGTTGCTTCACATGTTAATTATAGACGGAAAGGAAACTAAATCTTCAATTATTATTGTATTGAGCAAGCTAAGAAGATCTACATGAACTTTTTTTGTTGCAGTGATTGTAGATTTTTTAGGTCAGCAGTTGCCCTCATTTTTCCCAACTTAACCAGCAGACTGCTTCACTATTCCAGCGTCACCTGTGGCTACTCAGAGCAGAGGGAGGGAAATGAAACACAAACACTCTGCTAATTGGCCCAATTAAATCATTATGCAACACAAGCCAGAGGTTTGACAGTTTGCACCCCTCCGGCTCGGCTTCTAAAGATCCGGGCTCAGTTTTACCCAGAACTTTCCCACCAGCGTCCTTCTGAAGAAAATGAAGCAGAAGTTGCTAGGGGTCTGTGGGGCTCAGATGAATACAGCGTGTGGATTTGTGCATTTACCTCTCCGGACATGTCGGGTGCCAGGGTAATGAGGGGCCACAGGGAGGAGTAGATGATGAAAAACACCACCCACAGGCCGATGCTTCCCCAAATGGCAATGTGACTGAACTGTGAGAAAATGGGAACACAGCCAAATAATTAGACTTTGTGTTTAATGAAATTACTTCCTGCTGTTGTGTTTCTCTAACTTCTTTACAACATTTACAGCCCTGTTTCTCATTTTCCTCTTTGGTGCTTAACTATTGCATGAGGGACACTGAATGAATTCCTGTACATTTCACTGGTTACAGTTACAAGCCCACAAAGAACTGTAAAGAGACTTTAGGATGAGAGAGGTGCATGTAAAATGTGTCACATGTACCAGAGGTGATATAAACAGCCAGAGAGCCTTTGACCTACCATGGTCCAGGATGAAGTCTCCAGACCGGCTTTAAGACAAACTGTGATGACGACAAACTGTTGAGGAACAGAAGATATTTTTTAGAAACCTTTTTAACTGTTTCTATATTGTATTCTTTTTAGTAGTCATCTCATCCATGTGCCATTTTGTACCTCTGTAGTTTTGATTGATTGTTACTTGACTTTTTAGTTACGACATAGAGCCATCTGCGGCGTGACATGTAGTACCCACTGTACAAAAATGGGTACCAATCAGGAGGACATTTCATACTGGCTTTGACGACCGACAACTTAAAAGTAATTTTCTATGTTCTACTCATAGTCTAAGGAAATAAAATGGGACTGTATGACTCCATTAAACCATTTCTACTACTGACAGCCACTAAGAGTTATTCTCTGGATTCCAACATTTCAGGACTCCATATTTTCCCAGACTCAATTTTACAGACATTTGAGTACATTTTTTGAACCCAATTTGGTTTCTGTATTTTTACATTCTACTAAATCATAAAATAACGTGATTCTAAGGTTCACTTCCAATCCACTGGTTTGGTAAAGGTGATTGTTTTTATTTGATCAAATCACCTTCATTTTAAAATGTATCACAATTAGACTCATAAAATCTCCAACCTTTATTCTGTTTGTAAACATTAAAGAATTAGGACTTGTATCATGTTGTTTGACACTTAATCCAGACCTGGTTTTAAAACCACACACAGGTCCAGTCTAAACCCATGGTCTAAGAAGGTGTAGATGACAAAAAACTGTGAAATTGACCATTTTGTTTTATTTATCTGTGAAATTCCCTCACTCAGATCTCCAAAAGTAGACGCATATAAAATCTGAAAAAATATGGTAAAATATGCTCATAACTTAGAGCACAGAAATGAACCAAACACTTGTTTGATTTTGTAATTAGTAGAATTTTTAGTCATTTTTCCATTCTCATCCAGATCTGGAAAGTTATAAAGGCAAATTCAGGACTTTTTAAGACTGCGTAGGAACCCAAGATTTTAGTTAGTTTACGGGTCAAATTACATAACTAAACTTTTATGTGAATTTTAAGTATGTTTGTTATATTTTATCTCTATAAATTCTGTAAATACTCAACTACAAAAGAAAAATCAACTAATATACACACAGTTTAAGTACAAAGATACAAAATGAAAGAAGGAAGGGATAGAATGGCAGCATGGAGGTAATGAATTGAGGTCGAATTGACCCAGAGCTAATTTTAACCAAATTTTTTAGCATTAGTGTTAATTTCATTATATAGAAGACATAAAACAAAAAAAACAAACTTTATGTGATTTTTATTAGTATTGTCACTGGACAACACACCTATAGAGTCAAAAAGATTGACGCACTTACTGTGTATACCATATTTCCTAAGAGGAGATAGTCTGGAGTTTTTCCACTGCCAAACACTGTATCTGTGAAGGAAATCAACAGCAGAAGCTTTCAGGAACGTCACAGTTTTTCTTTAGCTCTCAGGGTTTCACACACCACATACAGTAGATGTCACTTTAAGAAACTCATTAAGAGCTGGTGCTGGCGCCAGTTCTAAACTGGTTCTAAATAAGAACCTTTTTGGTTTTTCACAACCAGAGAGCCAGCTTGGTACCACATCATCATCTGATTCCTGATCTGACCAATACTGGGAGCACTGATATTAAAAGACTAGTGGGTGTTTAAGAACTGAGTTGGATATGGGATTTGTGGAATCTGTGGACAGTTGAGTCAGTGAGTGCAGCTCTATGTTGCACACTGATTTAAAGAAATGCTTCTCATAACAAAACAAAGAGCAAAATAAAGAACTGGTGCCAAGTAGAGCTGCACAATACATTGAACCACAGCCGTCATCAGAATTTCAATGTGTGCAATTTTGCAATCACAAAGGACTGCCATGCATGAAAATTCTGCAGGAGAATAACATATTTGATCTGTTGGATGGACTTTACTGCTATTAATGCCCATGCTGGATGTATATTTAATGGAGGGGACAATGTGACGATTTTCCTGACATTGCTAAGAACTAGGTCTGCACAAACACTAGCGCCAGTTTGGCACTGGAACCAGTGTGGTGGAACCCCCCTCCTCATGCTCATTCCCTCATTAAACTTTGAGTGAGGCTTGAATATTAATTCTGTATTTGCAGCTTCTTGGAAATGTGATTTACATTAAGGTCTACTAGGCTGAGGCTGAAATATAGTCTGTATGCCTTCATAACAGAAATCCAACTTCTCCGGTACCTCATTACTAAAACAGATTTAAAAGGCTGGTTTCTATGGCAAGATGGCCATTTAGCTATTATATGTGAACTGTATTCCTAAATAAGATTCGAACAAACAACAGCCACACAGACACATCGTTTCAAAACACTTAAGTGAGTTTGGGTTGGAGCCAAGGCTAAAATATCGACAGTATGTGACTGTAAGTGCACAAAGATGCAGAGGTTTGCTCTACTTCCGGCTGGTAACATGCCCTGTGCACACCAAGGCTCTACAGACAGCGCGTCAGTCAGGGTGAGGTGGCTTGGCGCCATTGTTTGGAAAGCAGGCCCAAGCTTGTGTGGTCCTCAGCTCTGGCCAGTCAAGACTTATAGGCTTAAGGAACCTTTAGTTTTAAAATGCACAAACACACATTAAAACTTTTTGTGAAATCGAATTAAAGGTATTTGCTCAACCAATGTACAAAATGATCTGTGTAATAATATTTAGCTTCTAACTGCACAGAACAGCTATCAGCTTTTGTTTAGTGATGCAAATATGAAAACACGCTTGCTGCATGTGGCTCAGACCACATGTTTGCAATTCATGACTGGAACGGCCAAAGAGAGAAGTAATTAAGACAAAGTATGTGAGCTTGACTGTTTTCTCTTTTCATCCAGTCCATTGAGAGCTGCGGAGGAGTCGCTGGGAGCCACTAACCATGCTGGAAGGCTTTCAGGGGGAACCAGAAGAGGATGACGGAGTGGAAGAGGCCGTTCAGACAATGGGCCCAGAAGACCTGCAAAACAGAGGCAAGAGGGGTGGAGGAGGAGGAACGGGGAGAGGGTGGGGGGTGGTCGAGTGAGAAACAGAAAGAACGAGAGAGAAAGGGAAAAAAAGCATGTGAAAAGGGTGTGGGGAGCTCCAGGTGACCCCTGACCTGGGCCCTTTGTGCCAGACCAGCACTGGGCTAAGTGGCGGTTTTGTCAGGGCCTCCTCAATGAATGGCCACCCCGCTGACAGACACGTTGTATATCCTCTGAGTGTTATGGGGGAGAGAGAGGCTGTCCAGTATACGTATTAGCAATGAAAAGCAAGTGGATGACATCAATGTTCAGGTTTTAATCATTTTCTTCTATTACAATAAATTAACACAAAAGAATTTACCTTAAAAATTGTAAAATCGGAATGTTTCCAGTGACTCTGAGAACATTAAACAACATTATATTAAGAGATGCAGAGGAAAGGTTTACACTCATTTATCGTTGTTAGATTTTAGCTCCTTCATGAGAGAATTTAAACCGGAGTAGTAATAAATTACAGAAGAGTTTAAACGAGTGAAACAAATCAGTCTAGAAACACACACAGAGACTTAGAAGGCTGGACAGAGATTAAACTGTTTTCTGGGTAATTATCAAGAGCTTGGAAAATCAAGGTATGGAGCACCGTCTACGTGCGTCCATCTTTGCAGATGTGTACACTTTGGATGAGTTGGTTAAAGCAATACTCCCACTCCAAAACCACCTTGTTTTAAAATTTGTATTAATGCAAGTTTCAGGCCAAACATAACACTAATGGGCAATGTAGCATGAAACAGCCGTGAAATCTGTTCGGCCCAAATGAGGAGGAAAAAAAGGCTCCACACTTGTGCCCTCTTTTCCTCTCCTCACCCTCGTTCTGAGACAAGAAAATTGGGCAAGCTTAGAAATTTAAGGACAGTTTAGGATAAAAAAAAAAAAAAAAGTTCTGATAAAGTTTATAAACACATAATGTCTTACTTGCAGTAAAACAAAAACTCTCATGGCACCTTAATTTAAAAAAAATCCAGAGTAGTTGATTCTGGAGGCTGAAGCTAATGGCTATTCCAAGGTAGACAAAGACCAAAGCTGACTTCCAACATCTCACAACAACTCCAATCTCAAAAACATCAGAGGGTTATGCGGACGTCATTTTATGAATCTTTAAACTATTGTCATTTTTGTAGTAGATGGTTATTTAAACAGAGGCTTTTGATTAATCACACGGGAAATGGAGGTAGGAGGTCAAGCCCCACCAATGATTTTCCTGTGTAAAAACCTGTACTGAGATCAGAAAATTTAAGCATTTTCAGTTTGAGTAACGATCTGGTATTAAAGTACAGCGACTTCAAAAAGCAGACATAAAACAGAAATTTAAGTTAATGCCATGTTGTTGATTTATTTTTGTCAAGGCTAACTGTTAGCTTAACCCTCAAGGACCAACTAGTTTGGATTTATGCTAAAACAACTATTTCTTTACATGCCAATGAGAAAGAAGGTACAGTGCCTGTATTTATACCCTTTAAAACTCTTTCACATTGTGTCATGTCACTACCACAAATCTTACTGGATTTTATGTGATAGACCAGATCAGGGTAACACATAATTGCAAATAAAAATCTGAAAAGTTGGGCAGGAGATTGTTTTCAGACTCTTTTACTGTATTATCGCTGTGCAATCGAATGCCCTGAATCCATCTGTGTGCAATCTATTCTTAGTGTAAATCCAGCTGTACTGTGGAGTCCTCAGAGGTTTGAGAAAATAAGTGGACATACAAGTTCATGAAGACCAAGGAACAGACCCGAATGGTCGGGGAAAAAGTTTAAAACAGGTAATAAAACTATATCCGAACTGTTCAATCCATCATCTGAAAACGTATAGCACAAACCTATGAAGATATGGCCAAGAAAGCCAGAAGAAATCTCCTCCAAAAGGGGAAAAAGTCATGGTGACGAAGCAAAACATGCGGAGGAAAGTCCCCTGGTCTTCTTTGTTGGTATTCACAACTAACCTGGCACATCACCCTGAACACACTATCCCCAACATGAAACATGGTGGTGGCAAGATCATCCTGCGGGGATGCCTTTTTCCCCCAGGAGGGACAGGGAAGCTGGTCGGAGTTGCTAAGGAAAAGGATGGAGCTAATTGTGGATTATATTTGTATCTAGAAATTGTTTATTTCCTCAAGCTCACAGTTAGAAATACAACACCAAACCCCTGTAGTTGAAATCCGAACAGGGAAAGTCAACGCACGGCGAGCAGCCCATAGGTTTCGTATCCAATATGGCTGCCACGCTGACAAAATGCAGTGAAGATAGCCAGAATCAAGTTTTTATTGGGACTGGTGATGGTTCATCATCACCCAAAAAAGAAAGAAAGAAGGAACGCAGTAAGACTTGAGACGGGGGATGGGGTGTTCACCCTGCAGCAGGACAACTACTCAAAACACAGCCAGAGCTACAATGAAATGGTTTAAATCAAAGCATATTTTCTGATTTTTATTCTTTTTCATCTTTTTGAAAGCCATGTATCATTTTCTTTTACGTCATAATTCTGCATTACCTTGTGTTGTTGGTCTATCACAACAAAATCTTGTTAACTAGTTCAACAGCTATTATTACTTTTGAAAAGTGCCTTAAAAAAAGCAATATATTTCTGAACTAATTACTTAATCAATTATCGCTTCGTAGAAGACTAGTTAGAACCTGAAGGCAGCTTTAACAAATATGCCTTAAAATTGTAACATATTTTTATGTCATCCTGGAAAGTGAATAATTTGTGGGTTTCTGGAAATATTTAATGTTCTTACACTTAATATGATCTTTGTTAGTGTACTGTGACCTCAGTGGCACAACCTCATCACCTTCCCACCAGCCAAACAAAGTCTCATGACAGCTACCCCCACCCTGGATTAGCTCACGCTCCCACTGTGTACACAAAACCCAATCCACAGAGCGAGGGTGGCCAAAAGCAAACCCCCAGTTCCCTCGGCTCTTTGGTCAAATGCATATTAAATTATCACTAATGTTACAATAACAGGTTTTACTCAATTAGCCTCCCACTGACAGGCTCAGCCCGCCATCAGCTTCTCCCTCAGTTATCCCATCACGATCACTGCAGGAGGGACAATGAGCCTCTAGGTTCCTGTCCACCACAATGAATGCTAATGAAATAAATAAATGTTCATAATAGTTTGTTACAGTGGGATCCTTTCCTTCTAGCCATCAATCCACATGGGTATCTCTTTGCTCTTGTTTTCTCTTCGAGTTGGTTAGGATCCACTCTGAATGAATGGCTGCTCTGTCTTGGGAAAATTTGGCCCTTTGTGCAAGTCTTAATGGCCAAAAAAAGCAAAACACATGAAAGGCAGTAATTAATATGGAGCCAAATATTTCCAGAGCAGCCGTCTCTTTTCCGTTTCTTTATGAACGAATGAGGTAAGGAGGCATGAGAGAAGCAAAAGCTCTGCAAAAAGGTGGTAGCTGTTGTTAAACTGCAGTGATTATTAGGGTTTTTTTAGTTTGCAAGGGGACCGACTATGTCTTTAAAAGTAAATGAGTGACACAGTTGAAACCCCCAGGGTGAAGCTCTCCCTGCTCACACCTCAACACAAACAGCTTTAATTCACAGAGACAGTATCTCTTGTGTACAAAAGAGCTGGGCCCGCAGAAAGACAGGTTTCGGAGGGGCCAAATTCCTGATGGATTTTCTCGCCTCGCCTCGGGCCAGCTGCAAGGAAAATATCTCTGGAAAAGAGTGGACAAGCCAGCAAAAACAACTTGCTGACCTGCCTGAGTCATCATTTATGGGTCCTGGAAAATGTGGCCCAAACAAAATTTAAGTCTGTTTGCTTCCAACTATCAAGGGGGATGCTTTCGTGATCCTTTTGTGGCTCAAAAAATACTTTATGAAATATCCAAAAATGTGCTTAAAAAAGAGAAATCCATCAAGTAGCAGGATTTATATAAAAAAATAAAAACTTTAGTTGTATGGTAATAGAGTCTTAACCAGTAGTAAAATGAATGTAAAGAGAATGTGCCCAATCCTGTTTAGCATGTATGCTTTCATTTAAAATGTTTATAGACTGTTATTACTTTAAGGTGTTTTCACCTAACCAAACTACTGTATTCAATCTGCCTTTATTGACAGTTTAGGTGTCTTTAAAAAAATAATTAAATTTTATAAGAACAAACTAAATTAATACAATGAATTTTAATTAATGAAAAATAAATCGTAAATACCTAAATAAAGTGAATAGACAAAATCTAATGAACTACATCAATAAAATAATGTAAAAAATATATATTTTATTGAAATGTAAGAAACAATGTAAGAAACAAAATTCAAGAAATAAATATATAAAGAAATATAAAAAAAAATTTTATGTGTAACCTATTTAATCTAATTTACTTCAATCTTACAATTAAAGAGGAGTTTCTGTCAGAAACGGATGCATGCCGTTCGGTCCCGTCTGGTTTAAATATGATCTGATAGCCTTGGCCTCCAAACATTCTACTCCTTTCCTTAAACAAATTGCTTAATTTTCCGCAACAAATGCTTTTTATATAATGACAACAAGCTCTCAGATTCCTTCCTTGCTCTCTCTTTCTGTTGCATCCCAAAACTCATCTGACCTTCCCTACCCCGGACCACCATGTCCAATCCTCCTTTTTAAGCCACCTCCATGTGCAGCTAACCAGGTCACCACGCCTGTGAGGAAGGTCCAGGAGTCTGTGGCTGGGCATGAAGAAAGGAGGAGACAACTTTATTACCCAGCAGGGGAAAGCTAACGGACAGCCCTCTCCCCCCCTACCTCGCCCACGACCAGACAGAATAGGTCAACCCCAGCCAAACCAGACAACGAACGGAGATCCACAAACTACAGCTGCCAGGTCACTGAGACAGGAGATAAATTCTCCAGAGCAACAATAGAAACATCTCTTTTCATGAATGTGATGGCAGCGGGTTTTAAGAGCTGGAACGTTTGACCTTTAATGTCTCTAACAGAACATTTGGTTTCAACTTTAGCGAATGAAATGTTTTTTTTTGCGCATATGTTTGGTTTCAGAAAATGACAAAAATATTACAGATAAACATCATACTATAGGCTATTTGGGGAGCCCTGATAATTCCCAATTTATTTCACAGCATGACTAATTGAGAGGAAAACAGAATGACGGACATAAGACATAATGCATATACAACAAACAGTCACATGCAAATCACCTATTAGACTTTTGTCTTACCTTGGTGTTAAAACCCATTGCATTCTGGGAGGTTTTGTAGAGTTCTGGGTATTTCAGCATATTTTCTTTCCTACAGGAGCGCTCAAATATCCCCAAGGTAAGAGGAGGTAAGGCAGTGAAGAGCTACATCAGGAAAAAAGTAACACAAAAAATAATCAAATTCAGTAACATCAAACACATCCAAAGATTAACCAGTCTTTATACTAGCAATGCACAGAGAAATCTGCTGATTACTGGAATTGGCAGATTTTAAGCTTGATCCTCCTTGACTAGTGACCAGCTGGGTAAAAACAAAAAATTCTGATTGTTTTCCGATTAGTGATACCGGGTTGCGCTAACAACAGCACTCTTCTCTGTGAAAGCAGTTAGCAAGATAAGTAAGGACCTTAAAAGTAAAATTATTTTTATTTTTCAGGCTGGAAGACACATGCTGAAGTTTGGGAATCCTGACAGTTTTTTGGAAATCTTAAAGCAAATGTAAGGATTGACGGTCTAGGGAATACAAAGACTGTCCTTTCGGTAATGCTAGTTATGCTAATTGCTAATAAAAGAAGGGCCAAAGACAACGTAACTATTTGATGTTCGTTTTGAAATATTAGTGAAACTGTTTTACAGTGATTGTTTTCACATGCGGCATGATGCTTCCTCTGCTCCTCATATAAATATTTAATAAACAAAATATCTTAAATGCTGTTTATATAACTTCTTATAATTCAGGTCAAGCTTTACAAAAACTGAACATTGGCCACAAAATATTGATTGGTGCATTACTACTTTAAAACTCATGTCTGTTTTTAGTAATCACAGATGCCTGTTTTGATCATATGCTTAATTTGCTGGAAATTTGTTTTAGTCTGTTCTAAAATTGCACTATACTTAAGTCTGATTATTGAGGACCACTGACCTTGAACCCTTTTGGGGTTTGTTTTGATGGATCACGCTTTCAGCCTATTCATATGCAAAACCTATCTCCCAATAAACATCTGCGAAGTTCTGGACCAAGAAGCAGGTATTTAAGTCTGGATTAAGTGTAATTTCTTAGAGATGTATTGTTCTATGTAGCAGCTGCTGAGAGAGGAGTGACTGTATTGTGTAGCTGAGAGGGCTCAGTGGGCCAGTTGGTGCAGGATCCCTGCAGGCGCATCTGGAGTGGGAGTTTGCAGGCTTCGAGTTTGTAGGACTGGCAGGCCACAGGACATGCTCCATTGGGTTCTCTTTCTTTTTCACAGCCAAGCCCTGGAAGACTTCTATTGAAGGGTGGATTCAGACCAGTGCCTCCAACAGACTCCAACTCAGCCAAATGAATTCCCCAAGTCTTTAAGAATTAAAAAATTCAACTCTATACACCCATTCAAACATCACTGGTAATGGGAAATGGTATTTTATTATGTAACCGATTAAAGAGGCAGAACTGTTAAACTGTCCTTCTCGACCGAGAGTTTATGCTGTAATTTGTTTCATATTTGGGAAATATTTCTCATTCTGAATGGAGCTACAAAATGACTTTTATTGAAGAGTTAACAATGACATATTTTTCCTCTGCTTAGTTTATGACAGATATGAAATATGAGTTCATTAGGAGTGGTCCTGTTGTTGTGCCCTGTGGGACTCCCAAAATCAGCTCACTTGCCGCTCTACTCTTCCGATTCTTTTCATCATTCAAACGTGGCCGCTCTGAATAACTACACTCTGTGGCGCAAGCAAAGCTGTTATTCTTTCACATTCAGCACATAGCTTAGGGCACAGAGGGAGTATATACTTGACATCTGCTCATAAATAACAAAGAACATTTTCAGGATGTAAATGCCACACTCTGGCAAAAAAAGGATCGCTTCTGGGGTACCAGAGCTAAACTGTTTGGTGTCGAAGAGGGGATTGGGTGGAGGTGCAAAGTGGTCTCTTTAGCGAATAAATATTCCCAACACTCACCACATTATAGAGGCCGATACACCAGCGTTCAAAGAGAATCTGTCCAGAGAAACCATTGACGAATGCAAACCAGATCTGTGGTAGAAAAAAATTGCATAAAAAGGCAGGAAGGTAAAAGAACAGCAGATGAAAGTCACATTTTGTTGTCAAAAGCATTCACGAAACTCTTTTCTAGTGCTGTCGTTTAAAGCTGTAAAGCACATAACAGTGATTTCAGAAAAGGCTTTTTCAAACAAAATGATGAATAAATGTTTTTCATTAATAATAGCGAAGATAAAGCCTAAAGTACTTTCTACTTGCTGCTTAACAGCAAAGTCTGCTTATGTGATGAAAATATAAATGTTGTGAATGGTCAGATCACAGGCATAAGAAGAAAAAAATACCATTGTTACTAGGAAGTACAATGAGGAGTGATCTGCCGTTTTTTTCCATTTGGATAATTTATCTCTCGGGGCCAAAAATACAATAACTGTGATATAATCCTGGAGAAAATTTATTTTATTCTTTCTTTTCTGAATAGGCACTACATAAACCAGCCCATTACCGCCCCTGTGAGGCTGCAGAGAAAACTGGAAATCTCTAACTGGAATGTGTTCATCTGAGCTAAAAAGTTTCTAAATAAAGGTTGGGAGTCTTTCCGCGAGCATCAAGTGGTTACTATTTACATATGCCGAGAGGTATGTCAAGGCCTTAAGAGATGACGAACACTAGAGACCAACTTATACCATAAACTAATTTTAGACACTAAAATAACTAAACAGAGCTCCAAAATTCCTTATCTTCGCATTATAATAGCTACTGTTTCAGGAATTCAACCTTGATAAATCTGAATAAATAAATTAGTAAATTAAGGGGTTAGTTAGAAGTGCTGACCTGGGATCAGCATGTCATTAGTTGGACTTGGTCAAATTTCTTAACTGGGGAAAAAGGTCCAATGATTAAAAAAAAAAACAAAAAAAACCCTTCATCCCTTCAATGAAACCATTCACTGTTTCATCACAGGCTTACTTCTAAGCTCAACCCCGATGCTTCACTCTGCTCTACCTGACAACATGTGGGTGACAGATGAGGTTAGCTGCACTGCTAAAGCCACCTAAATAAACTGAATGAAATAGACAAAGGTAATGCAAACCATCTGTTGTGCGGAAATAAAACCCGTGATAACCTGTACGAAGAGTCAGAAAACAAGGTTTAGAAAACTAAGACAAACATAATGTATTCTGAAAATAGATCTATTGGTACAAAGCTGACATATCCAAAAGATCCTGGAGTCAAACTGACAACCCATGTAAGCTGTGATCAGAAACTGCACCCCAAAGTGTTGAAGTCTGACATTTCATGATCCAGGACAGGCTTTAGTTGCTGCCAAAACTGTCAAGCAAACATAAAAGAAGCTGTGTTTTGGTCATGCCCTACCAGGAATTTCCTCACTTCATTTAATGTCATTATGAAGGCAGGAACTGCTACAAATTCTCACATTGGGACAAAGCTTGTTTGATGGCCCTGCCTGCTGCTGCCAATGTCTGCATGATCAATACCAGTCTGCACGCTGGTTTTTCCCATTACATCGGGTTAGCATATACATGAACACAAAATGTTGTTGGCCAGCCGATAAATCCCAACTTTCCCTGTGTGCCCAGATCCTGCCCCTCACCTTTCAACTTCAACTAAACCCACCAACAACCATCCCTCTGTCAGGCCCACTCTATCATTTTGTGGGGCCCATTGTTAAATCACATGTGATGAAAATAGAACCAGATGGGTCTGAATGCAAAGACAACAGAATCACAACCTCAGATGTTTTGGATCTCTGCTTGTTTAGAATTGCATTCAGATGGCGTTGCTAGGAGTTATGCAGTGTATGGATGAAACTCAAGTCATGAGGCAGGTTCAACTATTAGGATGGCTCAACGGTTGTACTGAGCAGCTTGTGGGTAGGTCAAACTGCTGAATTAATTACAGATCTGCTCAATAAGAGCCTTTGGGTCGATACATTGTTGTGCCAAGTTGAAAAAGCCCCCTATTCACATGGTGGGGTTGCTGCTTCTGTGTGAGTGTTTTGGTCTCGTCCTCGAGGCTTCCCTCTCTTTCTCACTCTCCCCGTCTCTTGAGGGACAGATGCATTGATTTGCTCATTAGGGGAAGTACCAGGCAGGATTTTACTTCCCCTTTTCTTCTCCTCATTGAGTGCCACTCAGTGAAGGGGTGTGGTTGGCCTCTCTCTCTCTCACTGCACATCATGAAAACATTGTGGGAGCAAAGCGGGAGCTGGGGGGGTGCAAAAAAAGGGGGACGAAAGACTGAAGAGACTTGCATATTCATCAGGAAATGAAACATCATTGATTGCAAGGTTGCTCCACAGAGTATTGGCCAGGAGGAGGTTGGGTGGGAATGACATCCCTCCCCAATAGTGCAAGTCCCAATACTTTGGCTCTGTAGAATTGCGAATGGAATTCATTCACAAAGCCAGCAGAGAATAAAAGGACAATAAGGAGCTGATAAATATGCTGGAAATATGTGCAACTTCAGACAGGTTGTATTAGAATGCCAAGCTCAGTCTCTAAGGATTAATTCAGTCCAACCAGTTGGTAAGATCCACTCTTCTACTCTGAGCATTTCTCAACCACAGTGAGTATGATTGAATGAGAGGTTTTGTAGCTCCCTTATTTGTACGACTTGTCTATCAGCACCCAACACTATGTCAATCAAACACGAACAGCTACAAAGATCATGCATATGAATGGAGTTGCTATGGATTCCAATACAAAGGTGTCTCAGTGGAACAGCACAAGACCAGCTTCTTCTTCTTGTTTAACGGGGATTGGCAAACAACATTCAGGTGCATTACCGCCACCAACTGGTAAGCAGTGTAACAGCTTCATCAGGGGTTTTAGACTTGTAAATTTGTGATTGTTACAAAGCTGTAATTTAGTAACTTGTATTCTCACAGATTAACCATCTAATCTCACATGTATGTATGAGTTGTCAACAAGACAAAAACAAGTAGGAGAGACCTACCCAAAAACAATTGCCATTGTAGTCAAAGGTGTCTCTGCAAAGGGGGCTAAAGCCTCGGGGGAGATGAATAAAAATGAACCTTTCAGATTTAACAAAAATGGATTGTATAAAAAAAAAAAAAAAAAAACAATTTAAAAAACCATGCATCCTTTTTGCCTTGTGGGGACTCGCCCAACATTCACTAGAGATAGGAACAAGAACCCCACCAAAATCAAGCAACAATTAAACATTTATATAAAAAAAAAGAAACCTGAGTCAGTGTATCAGATAAAGCCCTAATAAAATGCATCGATATTTGTAGTTTTCATGTGTTGACATGTGAAAAAGTTCAAGGGGTATCAACGCCTTTGTAAGGAACTTCACATTCATGTTAAACACTCCTATGAAGTCATGTCTCAGGTATGATCAGGCGTGAATGAAAGAAAAAGCATTTCTAATCAACAGGATCATTGAAACCAAAAGAAACTCTGAAGTAGTTTCACTGGTCAATCATCCAGTTAAGAGACAGTCTTATGACCTTGTCATCAACCCCATAATGACAGAGAAAATCATTAACTGCTCCAAGTGCTTCAAACTAAGTTGCACCCATGTTCAAGTCTCTCACAATAGTTCAAGAGTTCCCAAACCCAGCAACCGAATGTCTTTTCTAAAGAATCAAAGAGCCAGGGGAAAGAAAGGCAGATGAAAAGGGGCCTAAGCAGCGAGTCTCACTGGCCTGGAATTCAGATTGTATCTCTCTCTGTTTAGGACAATGATGCGGAGAACAAAAAGTCAAAATTCTCATTAAAAACTGCGATTCTCTACTTGCAAGTCAGCCTGAAAGTCTAGCAGAAAAACATGAGCGCTAAACGTGAACAGTGCAACAAATGTACCTTTTATTCATACCCTGGGGATGCAGGTGACTGCAAATAACAAAGCAAGGGAAGAGTGGAGAAATGTCCTGTTATCTACTTCAGGCCCCTAAACGAGTGTAGAGTGGGAGGAAGCAGCTAATATTTCTAGAGGGCCCCAAAAGGTACACTTGAACTGTAGATGGTAAAATAACCTTGACATGCAGCCTGGTAAGTTTCAAACAGCAAAACAAAACATGCACAGGTTTTAATTTGATTATATGTTCTGCTGGTCCACAGGTAAATGCAGATTAAAGACAGAGTAAAAAATATGAACTGTAGATTTCTTAACTTTGAAAATGTAACCTGTTTTGCCTCTTTTGTAACCTAAGCAATAGAACATAAGCAGCACACAGAGATGAACCGGGGACAGAAAAAAGTAAATACATTTTCGAGCAAGAATCAAATGTCAAATGTAAGGGGTCGGCATCAGATAATCAAGTTAGGCTAAACTTTAATTTGTGCGTGTAATTTCTATTTAACCTGATCCTGAAAAAGAGCGGCCTGGTTGAACGGATGTAATGGAAACACAAATGGACTTTTAGTGTCTCACTTTTTCGGGTCACACAGACTATGAAGCAGGCACACTGGAGTGGCAAAGGTAGCCATTTAATGGCAAATGCACTTCAAAAAAGGAGAATTAAAAAAGCCATCAGAGGTCAAAGTGTCACAGAAAATGTAAACAAAAGAAAAATATAAAGTGCTCACATTTTACACATTGTGTTTAATGCCAACTTTTCATCAGCAAAGACAGCAGAAAATGTTGCATCATACCTTTCTATTTTATTCTGTCCTTTCTAATCTGCCTTATGTTTTGCTTTTTTCCACTGACTGTATCTCAAATAGAGACGCACTTTCTAGCTCTGAACTTGCAGTTAAAAAGGACATTTAGCACAGGTGCCATCAAGGTTTTCATCAGCCATTCAGCTAGTTTAAAGGAAACTACGTGCTTCTGGATGGATTGGTATCACTGTGTGCATCACACTGAACACAGATCAGAGAAAACCAAGGCTAAGGAGCTTAGAGAGAATATGACAAATATCAACATTAAAGGGAAAATGGCTTACATGTGCAAGATGCTCCATGATCCTATGAAAACAGTTTCTAATATTATCAAAAACCATAAGGCTTATTGGATTGTGCCCAACCTTCCATGACGTAGATGCAAGAGGAAATGCAACCTCAGGTTGATCACCTAAAACAGCCAGACTAGAACAAAATGAGTGTTGACAAGGGAGAAAATTCTTTGGACTGATCTTTTTGGCCAGGCACATCAGCAGTCGGTATGTTTATGGAAAGAAAAATGAAGCTTTAGAAGAAAAGAGCCTTTAACCTATTGTAAAACACAGAGGTGGCTCAGGATTTGTATTGGGGCTGTTTTGCTGCATCTGGTACAAGGAACCTTAAAGTGGAACTAAACCAGATGTAACAACATAGCCCCGCCCCCAGACAGATTCTGAAAAATGCCACCAAAGTGGGCAGTGCCAAGAGACACTGAGGGGCACGGCCCAGTGCGGGGATGAGCAGAGGGGGTTAAACGGGGATTTGGTAAGGAGGATGAGGGAAAGTGGCAGCTAGCTTAGTTTAGTATACTGAAACATGGAGTCGGCAGAGCTGGTAGTTTTGCCACATACAGGTCTTTTGAGGTGGAGAATAAACTTCAGGGTTAAACCTATAGTTATAGAACTAAACCTCCAATCCTGTGAGACCGTGATAAAACACCCAGGTTTGAATCTCAGAGGTGACACAAAGTCAGAGTTCCTATGAATGAAAAGATGAATGAGAACATCTGAAGCCTGGCCGCGATAAGGGTCACTACTGCCGATAGGAGCTACTTAGCCTGCTTGGTCACTCTTGGTGATAGATCTGAAGCAGCTATCTGCACTGAGCCTGGTTTCTGTCAAATGCAATCAAACCCATCATGCACAAAATGACGTATGCAGGGACTACCATGTGTAAATCTACTGACAACAGGGTGGTCAGGCTGTCGCAGTTCCTGCTGCAGTGAGCAGGTTCACAGACTGGTCGACGGTTGCAGTAACCCAGGTCCAGCTTGGACAGCAAAAGCTAAATAAACATTTTATATAAAACTACTTCAGCTCCATCAGTGACATCTTGAAGAGTTCACGCATTCTGTCAGCTCAGGATATTCATTCATCAAGCACGGCACAAAACTATTTTATCCATGGTATATACTATAACAACAAAAAGGGACTGAATAATTAAATGCCCACCACATTCTGATGCAAATAATGGGATTGCACAGTTAATAATATTGATTTTGTGTTCCTTTATAAGCCCAACGTCCTATTTACAGCAGTATGACAGAAGAACTAAACAAACTGGCAGTTACGGTTTTTGTTCTTCAAGTGACCAGTTAACAGGGATAAAAACATGGAAACTAAAAGAGAACATTTGTTTTATGTCATTAGGTCAATACTTTTTATATAAATCTGGTTCTCAGCATTATTTCTGACCTGGTAGATACTTAGTTTGACTTACCTCAATAATGTAGAGAACAATGTTCTTGTAGAAACAGTAGAGGATGCATTTGGCTACACGGTTGTAATTCCAAGCACCATGGACGAGCAGCAGATTCTTCAAGTATTTGAACTGTGTGGGAGGGAGTAAATGGAGGGCAACGACATGATGAATGAAGAGCGGAAGCCTGAGTGCAGCACAAGTCTAATCGTTCTTCATAATTAGAGATCATAGCTGGAACAACAGCTAAAGGAACTTTAAGATTAAAGCAAGTGTTTGGTCTTCTTCCCAGCAGAAATCTGAAGTACCAATGTAAGACTGAGGCCAAATCCCTCACTAACACATTCCAGAAAAGGCCAGTCACAGGCTGCAGGGCCAAGCTTTAAATTGCTGCAATTAGCGAGGTTCATATAGGGGTATTGGTCTCCAAAGGCTGTGCATTATACTTCAGTGGCTTTATGATTAGGCTATTATTTAGGGCTTATGTTGAATTTTCATACTGACTGCAAAATTTGGACAGATCCCGGTGATAATACAAACCCTGAAAGACAAGCATTTTCTTAAGCATTCTGCAATCTGACAAAACAAAAATTAAGAAAAAGTCAGTGAAAGTTAGACTGCAGTTTTTACCAATTAATGACGTTTCTATACTTTGTGAACTTTGTACCTTGTTCCTGTATTTTTTTTTTTTTTTACTAAAAAATGCATTTGAAACACTGTGTTTTGTATCTGAACAACCTTAGATCTTGCTTATTGTAAGAACAACAGATCCAGTAAATCCTGATTAAAGCGGCCAAGGACTTGAAAGGGCTTTGAAATTTTACTTTTTTCTGTGTTTGTCTGTAGATTCTGAGCCAGAAGCCCAAAAACCAAAACACTGGTGGCCAAAATTGTAAAGTCATGTTGTGATGTGGCAAATCAAAGATCAGGGATACAAATATAAACCAAAGAAAATAAGAACTTACTTTTCAGAAATTAAGATTTTCATCTTTAAGAAAATGAAATAAAGTCTGGAATCAGATAATTATTTTTCTTTTTGCCATACTTCTCCACCCTGGAAAATGATGAAGCCAAATTTCATACTTTACAAAGATGTGTAAAAACACATCAGACTCTCTGCAAGATTCAGGATGGACATAACATTATCCATGTTAGTTACCCTGCAGAAGCTTTTTTTGCTTTAGTACGTGTATTAAAATAACACTATGCGAACCATAATAATGGATATGCTACATCTTTTCAGCATAAAGTTTTAAGTAGATCATGTTACATGTTCTTGGCAAATCTTGTGTCAATATGGTAAAATTGTGGTATTTTAACTCGAGGTTCTCAAACCTGTTATTTTTTTGTTTGTTTGAGGGTCGGCTCATCTTTCAACGTCACCGCTGAACTATTTGTAAAAATAAAAGCGTGGTGGTGGGCCCCAGCTAGCATGACCGCCCCTCTTGCTGGATCAAGCATTAGCTAAAACAGAGCTGAACTGACGACAGATGGACACCAGAGGTGCCAGGACCCAAAGCTGTTTGATGCTCTAACTCACTCAAAAAGCAACCCTGACTTCTCAGTGTGAAACTGTAGAAACAAAAAAAAAAACTGAATCTCAAGCAGCAAGGAACTCATCTGACTCTCTGGAAGATCATCATAATTCATGTATAGGGATAGAAAAACAAGCTGTGTAATTTCCTAGGGCTGATTTTGGTTTGCACTCAGAAAATTACAGTTAATGTACTGTAGCAGTAAAATACCAGTGGAGGTCTGGAGGTGCAATTTAATTTAAAGCAGGGACGCAACCTAAACGGATTATGGGACCACTAGGTTTTGAAGGACATACTCTGTCCATATGCCATGTGGATCAAAAAGCTTAACATCGCTTGAAATGTAATCGCATACTGAATTACAGAGGATGTACTGTTGGTTTCCCATCCTCTCAAGCCTCTTAGCATTAATAGAAACATGATGCACCGAACACTTTCCCATACAACAGAGCTAGGAATCAGGAGCTCCCTGGCTTTTGTTGTTTACACATATCACATGTCGCTGAAGCGTTTCGGACGAGATGGTTACCAGGATGCGAGCAGGTATTTACACAACATTTTGCCAGAATCCGTTTCTGAGATGTCACCAGACGCCTGTTTTACAGGTGTTACAACTTCACTTTTAAGCATAAGATCTTTCGGATACATCGCCCATTGTTATTCAGAACAATGTGCAAACTTATCACTTACATTACACGAGAAGGCAGTGACAGGCACGACAGATATGTATTACAAAACCCCTGCTGGGTTGAAACAAAGTACATGTTTATATCTTGTTTTAGTTCAGACGTATCCCTGGGTGATGTTTGTTATTCTGGCACAAAAATCTTTTAAACATTCATCTGCATCTGCCACACTTTTCAGGTCCAAAATGTGTCCCATCCTTTAATTGATCCTTTTTCTAAACACAAAGCACGGCGTCAGGCACAGTTATTTGTCAAAAAAGGTCTAATTTATGAATCTTTGTCGAAGAATACTCGATAACACTTCTTTCTTCATGAAAGACCTAATAGTGCCCTCACCTGGGCAATAGAGTAGTCGGAGGAGTTTGCTGCCTGCAAACCCTCGTTGCCAGAGATTCCCACACCGACATGAGCTGTCTGGATCATTCCTACATCGTTGGCTCCGTCCCCGATGGCCAATGTGATCACCTTCACTTGTTTCTTCACCATTTCAACCACCTCTGACTTCTGAAGAGGAGAAACCCTGAAAGACAGGAAAAGGAACAAGTTCATAAGATCTTTTTCCAGTAAAACATTCAGCTCATGTAAAATATTAGGATTAAAAATGCATTGAGAAACATTTAGTGACTGGAATCAACCAGTTTAACTCTCCGGTCAGTGAATACGGCACATTTATTTGCCACGTTTTGTTTTGGTTTTTTTCTGTGTCCTGTCCAGCAGAGTAGCGCTCAGAATTGTTGTCTGAGTACCAGGAAAAAGCCCAATAGATTTACTTTCACAAGTGGAGCATTACAGCTAATGCTTTAAATCTCTGCTTGATATTCATAAATAGAAACTTTATTAAAAACTGCTTTGGGATTATTTCAATTGTTACAGACACGGAGACAGAAATGGAAAGGAAAAAAAAGAAGCACGAAAGAGAGAAAGGGGGGCCAAAAGGAAAAGGGGAGAGAAGGAGAATAGAATGGAGGAAAGAAAGAAGGATGAAGAGAATACAAGACAACACCCTCCTTGCTTCTACACCTGCAGAAATGTTCGTATTACCACCCTTTTTACCGAAAGGTGCACGGTACTTATGAATGCAAGATATATTCAATATATAACATTTGTGTATCTGTTAACACCTGAATCTAAACACCTGTGGGTCTGAGTGTGAGCGCACTTGTGTATACAAGGTTTCTCCATAAAAATATGCAATAGTGAGTGTGAGGAGCCACAGACCCCTGGACCCAGGTCAGATACGGAGGAGATCCAAGCCACAGACATCCAAAAGCCTCCCAGAGCACAGGAACCCCAGGAGAACCACCGCCAGGACTACTGCAACCCCCAAAGAGAGGAGCAGGGGAGGATCCCAAGGGAACCACCCAGCAGCCACAGTGCAGAAGCCCCAGGGAGCTGCAACGAGCCCACAGGCCCCGTCGTCCGCTGTCTACGCCTGAGCAGATCCAGCCATGGACCCAGAGACCCAAGACCTCGGGACATATCACCCCCCAAGCAGAGGCCCGACCGCGCCCAGGGGTCCAGGCCGTGGCAAGCAGCCACCAGGATTGAGCCAGCACACCCCACAGCACCCAGCCCCGCATACTGAGAACCACAAGTACACCGGCGGGCAGAGATACCAACCACCGGCAGGTAGTGTGGCGAGAGGGAATAGGCCCCACATTCGATAGGGGCTTAAACTGATCCAAGAGAGGGAGCAGCCCAAGACCCAACCTCACACAAAAAACAGGCACACACAATCACACATTCCTACCCTGATGTGTACACATAACAACACTCACACCCACGCACCCAACGTAAAGACAAACAACAATGGACGTCGTACACTCACTCCCCATACATACTCTATACACCCAGATCCAGGTGCCGATACCCCATAGGGACAACCAGCCCCCAGACCCAGGAGGTGGTTCCCTTCCCTCCGAGGGTGGAGACAGGCAGACCGCCCCATCACCTGAACCTGGGCTAGCCTGGGCTCGTGCCTGAACCTGAGCGACCCCGGCCTGGACCCCGACCACCTGCCCCGATCCCATTCCCCAACCACCCCCATCCTCATCCGGGGAGGGGGCCATGTACGAAAGAGGGGTCTACATGGTCCAAACAAGCCCGCCAACCAGAGCTGCCACAGAACAAAATAGTCCCAACCCCCAAAGAGTTCTGATTCCAACCACAAATTATTTGCCAAGTTGTCGTAACAACACTGTTTTATGTGGAAAATGTTCCAGAATGAAAGAGACACAAAGTTAGCTATTTTCAGGACCTGTGAGGTGTTTATGAAATGAAGAGGAAGCACAAAAAGCTTTCAAAAAGCATTTTTTACAGAGGCGTGTCACCTGTTTGTTCCATCTCATTTAAAAGCAAGTTAGATTTCAGTGAATAATGAAAAAGATAAAAAATTACAGCAATGTTGCCGTTTTATATTTTTAGGGAATCAATTCGGTCTTGAACATATGTGGGTCAGGCAAAGCTGACAGGGGTTTGGAAATATCCCAGTTAAGGCTAAGGTCTAATCACTCAACAGGGAGGCCTCACAGAAAATGCTGATTACAGTAATGGTAATAAGTAATGGTGGTAATCCTGCATAATGCTAATATAAGATGCTGAAGTCAGCTCCATAAACATTTCTTCATCGTTCGTTCGTCGTCTTCCGCTTATCCAGGACCGGGTCGCGGGGGCAGCAGACTCAGCAGAGACGCCCAGACGTCCCTCTCTCCAGACACCTCCTCCAGTTCCTCCAGGGGGAGCCCAAGGCGTTCCCAGGCCAGCCGAGAGACATAGTCCCTCCAGCGTGTCCTGGGCCGTCCCCTGGGCCTCCTCCCGGTGGGACGTGCCTGGAACACCTCCCGAGGAAGGCGTCCAGGAGGCATCCGGTATAGATGCCCGAGCCACCTCAACTGGCTCCTCTCGATGTGGAGGAGCAGCGGCTCTACTCCGAGCCCCTCCCGGATGGCCGAGCTCCTCACCCTATCTCTAAGGGAGTGCCCGGCCACCCTACGGAGGAAGCTCATTTCAGCCGCTTGTATCCGTGATCTCGTTCTTTCGGTCATGACCCAAAGTTCATGGCCATAGGTGAGGGTAGGAACGTAGACCGACCAGTAAATTGAGAGCTTTGCTTTTCGGCTCAGCTCTCTCTTCACCACAATGGACCGGCACAGCGCCCCCATTACTGTGGCAGCTGCACCGATCCGTCTGTCGATCTCCCGCTCCATTCTTCCCTCACTCGTGAACAAGACCCCGAGATACTTAAACTCCTCCACTTGAGGCAGGAACTCCCCTCCAACCTGAAGAGGACAAGCCACCCTTTTCCGGTCGAGTACCATGGCCTCGGACTTGGAGGAGCTGATCCTCATCCCAGCCGCTTCACACTCGGCTGCGAACCGCCACAGCGCATGCTGTAGGTCTTGGCTAGAGGGGGCCAGCAGGACCACGTCATCCGCAAAAAGAAGAGACGAAATCCACTGGTCCCCAAACCAGACCCCCTCCGGCCCTTGGCTGCGTCTAGAAATCCTGTCCATAAAAGTTATGAACAGGACCGGCGACAAAGGGCAGCCCTGCCGGAGTCCAACATGCACTGGGAACAGGTCCGACTTAGTGCCGGCAATGCGGACCAAACTCCTGCTCCGCTCGAACAGGGACCGGATGGCCCCTAATAAAGGGCCCCCGATTCCATACTCCTGGAGCACCCCCCACAGGGCATCACGAGGGACACAGTCGAATGCCTTCTCCAGGTCCACAAAACACATGTGAACCGGTTGGGCAAACTCCCATGAACCCTCGAGCACCCTGTAGAGGGTATAGAGCTGGTCCAGTGTTCCACGGCTGGGACGAAAACCACACTGTTCCTCCTGAAGCCGAGGTTCGACTATCGGTCGGACTCTCCTCTCCAATACCCTGGCGTAGGCCTTACCAGGGAGGCTGAGGAGTGTGATCCCCCTGTAGTTGGAACAAACCCTCCGGTCCCCCTTCTTATAAAGGGGGACCACCACCCCAGTCTGCCAGTCCAGAGGCACTGTCCCCGACCGCCACGCAATGTTGAAGAGGCGTGTCAACCATGACAGCCCTACAACATCCAGAGACTTGAGGTACTCAGGGCGGATCTCATCCACCCCCGAAGCCTTGCCACCGCGGAGCTTTTTAACCACCTCGGTGACTTCAGCCTGGGTGATGAAAGAGTCCAACCCCGAGTCCCCAGCCTCTGTTTCCACCACGGAATGCGTGATGGCAGGATTGAGGAGATCCTCGAAGTACTCCTTCCACCGCCCGATAATGTCCTCAGTCGAGGTCAGCAGTCTCCCGCCCCCACTATAAACAGTGTTGGCAGAGCACTGCTTCCCCCTCCTGAGGCGTCGGACGGTTTGCCAGAATCGCTTCGAGGCCAACCGGTAGTCCTTCTCCATGGCCTCACCGAACTCTTCCCAGGCCCGAGTTTTTGCCTCTGCCACAGCCCGGGCCGCAGCACGCTTGGCCTCACGGTACCCGTCAGCCGCCTCAGGAGTCCCACAAGCCAACCACAGCCGATAGGACTCCTTCTTCAGCTTAACAGCATCCCTTACTGCCGGTGTCCACCACCGGGTTCTGGGATTGCCGCCACGACAGGCACCGCAGACCTTACGGCCGCAGCTATGGGCAGCAGCATCGACAATAGATGCAGAGAACATGGTCCACTCTGAGTCTATGTCTCCAACATCCCCCGGGATCTGGTCGAAGCTCTCCCGGAGGTGGGAGTTGAATACATCCCTGGCCGAGGGCTCCGCCAGGCGTTCCCAGCAGACCCTCACTATGCGCTTGGGCCTGCCGAGTCTGTCCGGCTTTCTCCTCCTCCAGCGGATCCAACTCACCACCAGGTGATGATCAGTGGACAGCTCAGCCCCTCTCTTCACCCGAGTGTCCAAAACATGCGGCCGAAGGTCTGATGATACGACAACAAAGTCGATCATCGACCTCCTGCCTAGGGTGTCCTGGTGCCAAGTGCACTGATGGACACCCTTATGTTTGAACATGGTGTTCGTTATGGACAATCCGTGACTAGCGCAGAAGTCCAATAACAAAACACCACTCGGATTCAGATCGGGGAGGCCATTCCTTCATGTTTTGACATAATAGTGAAATCCTGTTTTATATTGTAACACTGACACACAGTGTGACCTCACCTCTGGTCCTAGTATAGATAATTAATGTTGAAATATGCGATAATGTTGTTGAATGTCTGGATGATGACATGACTGACGATAAATTGACAAACACTGAACTAAAACAGTGTTGAAATTCATAATTTTCATGTCAATGACACGGTTGTATAGAGAAAAGTTGCAAAGGACTGGCACAGAAGCACTGAATACATTGCACTTATATAATTAGCTAATATTTTCACACTAAGCTGTTCTTCGCGACATGGATATTGCGCACAGTGATACTGCAATAATGACAAATTTGTGACTTAATGTTCAGAAAAGAAAGGATCTTTAAGGTTCCTTTAAAGCTAGAAAAAAATTACTGATCTCAGAAATCTGATTTTTCTTTAATTAAGTTGGACGCAGCTGCTATTTAGTTTGAGCCATAATCCATTTGGCAAAAGGACCAATGACATATTCCATGTTTCTTTTTAGTTTAGCTGTATTCACCTTGGTCCCATAAGCAGGAGGATTTTACTGTATGTGTGTTGGAAAAATACATACTATTGTAATTTTAGGCTTTTTTGGAAAAAAATGAATGTTTTATAGTTTACTACATAAATGTTATTGTTTAGCCAGTAAAGTGAGGGAAATCTTTTTTAAATTTTTTTTTAATAGTCTTTACAAAGAAAATGGAATTGGCAAAAATTTGTATTGGAGCTTGGCAAACTGCGATATTTTCCACAAATTCTCTGATCAGTTGACCCAAATAATCGTTATATCTTTATTTATTTAACATTTTCAGCCTAGATCCAATGAGACCATGTCTCGCACTACTCGGCCTTCTACGCTTACAGCAGCCAAAGAGCTAAAAACCAAACTGGGGCAATAAATCTTTTCTGCAGTCACAGTTTGAGGAGGGATAAAGGGCATGCCGTTGGTGGTAAAGCACAATTTCAGCATAGGAAAATACCTGCATTCAAAGAATTTAACATTACAATAAGAAATCAGATAAAATATGAACTCCTAACTGTTGTCGGAGGAGAAAGTTATTTGACTTGGTGCTCAGACAGTTATTACCTGTTGTATGTTTTGTGTGAAGAACATGAGGACATCAGGGAGCAAACCTCTGCATGCGTGTTTTTCCATTTGAGCTCCTCCACGCCAGGCGAGCCGGCTGCTGACACTTCATGCATCGAGGGAAGCAAAGATCTGTCTACAGCTCCCAGATGAAGTAACATACTCCACACATTGGACATTTAATGTTATTTGACTACAGTCCAAGTAGAAGGGGGTCAAACTATATTTACTGTTGCTGTGTTGACATCTGACCTCTAGTAAAAATCTACCCAATACATATGAGTATGTGCGGTTCCCTTCAACCCAATAAAAGCAAATCAGTTCAGCCAAGTTTGATTTATACACATTTCACATATATTTTGTATTTGCAATCTAATTAAAACCGTTTCTAGATTTGGTCTAGATTTTTTTAACAGTATTTTTTTTCAGTGAATTGGCATCAACAAGGTAATAAAAGCACACATTAAAATGCAAGCATAAACTAAAACATGGGAGACTCCTCTTTGCACAAAAAGTCCAGTGCAAGTAAACGGCATGTCTGTCTTTAAAGGGTTAAACCGTGAAAGTTTATTTTCTGAGGTTTAAGAAGCCTCTTTCATTCCCTGGTGTATCCTCGTGCTTACAGAGTGTACTCAAGGCAAACGCAGGTAATGTTGGAGGGGGAAAAAAAAAAAAAAAATTTGACATTATTTATGCAGTGATAGCGTGGCATGCAAAGGTAAGGAAGTACTCTGAAAACATAGTGCTGATTTCTGGCCGCGTAGCTCATCACAGTTGCTTAAGTACATAAGTACTTCCTACAGTTTATATGGCAAAGGCAGGTCAGTGGAGTATGTTTTAACTGCCATTTTTATGTATTAGTGCTAAACTTTGTAAAGTTTTGATACTAGTAGAGAAGTAGAAGTTATTAGTACTCAAAACAGTTTGCAGTTTAATCTGTCTTTATGTTTGAGAGCTTTGCCGTCACCGATTTGGGGATTGTGATTTTATACAGTGAAATATTTTAGTATCCTGTGTCTGAGTGGATAAAAACCGACAGGTTGTTGAATGTTTCACGTGTTGACTTCTGTTTCAGGTTTATTTTATTGCCACAGGAGTCCATTTTACCTGCAACAAATGACTGCTTTACAGGACAAGGCCAGGTCCAGAAAGTACTGCCGCACTCCGAACGTAAGAGCGTATTTAAGAGTCTTTCCATCAATGATGAGGGCAAAGTCATTTTCCTTGTAGATGGCTTCTCCCAGCAATCCACAGTGGTGGCTAAGCATTTCCCTTGTTGCCTGAATGATAAAAAAGGAAAATCACAAATATTAGTTTTACAAAGCTAGATGTGCTCAAAAGAATCAGACACTGTACTATTTTCATGTTATGAATCTTATAGTAGGACAAAGAACCAAAAGCTTTTTTTGTGTGCATTTGCATTAAGCTTGTACAGAAACTGACTCTACACTGGCCTTGATATGGTTTCCCTCCCTCTGTGCTGAAATGCATATTGTAGTGTTATCCACTTTGCATGTTTGAACACTAAATCGGCAACAATCAGAATTATCAGGGAGCTTCTATCTCATAAACACAACCTCATTTTCAGCATCCTTACATATCTACTTAAGATTCAGTCCAACCCCTCTCTATATTTATTCATTTAACACAATTCCAATAAGTCAGATTTGCTTCATTTATCCCAAAGATTTTCTTAAAAAACTGGTCTGAATTATTGCTGTATCTACCCTCTTCTTAAGGCCTATCAATTAAACGTTTGGTTTGTTCTGATATACCGTCTTCTTTTGCATAAAAATACTGTATTCGAATCACAGAGTTTGTTCTTTATTTGAAGACTCTTTTTAAATACCCTGGTTAAGTCATAAAGGATCAAGCCCTCAACTGTTTGTGAAAGCCTTCCTTGAAACAGTTGTTCAAATATATTTCCAATTCGTCAAACAGAGAGTTCAAAGTTCTCTTTCTTTGTATTTTTTTATATTATTTTAACAGGTTTTGTTAAATTGTGATAAAAAAATTAAGTGTTAATATATACACAGGTACATTTAAAAATGAGAATAACATGAGAAAGTTAAAATTTTTGGTCACTAATTTCAGAAAGTGAAACTCATATATAGATTAATTTCACATAAATAATAATATTTCAAGCCTTTATTTCTTGTAATTATGTTGATTATGGCTTACAGATAATAAAAAACACAGAATTAAGTGTCTTATTGTGAAAAAGTTGAAAATTAGAAACTCATTGTGTCACAGTAATCAGCCATTTTACTCTAGCTTAATTAGCTCTTATATTTACCTCAGCCTCTAAACGGTCTCTCAGTCTGGGTCAGCAGGCTACACAATCATGTACCTTCAAGACTTAAAGGATCTGCTGCCAACATCTTGATGCCAGGCACCACAGCACACCTTTTAGGGATTTAATGAAGGTCATTCCTCAACGAATCAGGGCTACTTTAGTGGCAACCATCCATTAGGCATGTGGTCATAATGTTAGGTAGGATCAGTGGACATCTTAACTCCAGTTTCTAACACCAAACCGCTAAGGAACATCTGCTTTTCATATCCTAGATGTTTATCATCATCTTTTGTATTTATTACACTTAGACTCAGGCTATGAGGTGATAACGTTGATAAATTGTGGATGGATTCTGATATTTTTACAGTACATCCAATGATAAGCAATAAGTGATGATGTAAAAATATAAATATGAGTTTGACAAGAGGCTCAGCTGTCCTGGGATACAAGCATGTCTGAAAGGGTAGAGCGGTGAGATCATCACTGCTTTCATCTCCACAGATGGTGAAGATCTTAGCAAATAAAGCTGGTTTCTTAGTATCTGACAAGTCGATGCCGGACTTATTTTAACTGAATAAAATAAACATCCTAGTGTTAAAATTGTTAATTTATAAATATACTAGCTTTAATAGTCACTTGGGACATAAAACAAAAGAGAAACTGCACTGTGTTGAATATATGGTGCCAAGCAGATGCCCAAACAGCTGAAATCATTTAAAGAAATAATGGAGACCATTTTCAGAAATGAAGGAGGAAGGGGCCTGGCCTGGTGTGGAGGTCATATATGTCAAGGCATTCAGATTGCACCATGGGGACCGTGCAATTTTCGCCTGGCATAACAAAACTCTGAAACCTCAGCTTAAGGGAAATATTTGGAGAGGGAGGCTTTACGTTTCACAGAGTAAGCGACGCACACTGAGAGACACGCACAGAGAGATGATGGATTAACAGGAGAAGAGCTGAGCAAGAGGATACAAGTTGAGAGCAGCTGTGAGAGCTTTACCATCCTGATGGGATCTATGAAACAGCTTGAGATAGTGAAAAGTGGACAGGCACATGTGTATCCATGGATGTGTATTAAGGTCAGGGCAGCCAGAGGCTTGAATATTTCAATTTAAGTATAACTGCTGAATCTGAGTTACACCGGTCGCTTTTGATTACATCTCAGTGCATTAGTAATGCATGAAATGGTTTCTGTACAGAACATTTGTATGAGAAAAGAATCCACTTTGGAGCATCAGCAATCCATCACAACGTCTGATAAGCAAAGTTTACAATTTCCTCAAGTACTTTGCTCATTTCCCCCTTATTTCCACCGAGGAATTTTAACACTAATGCTACACGTCTCCTGCTAAAGCCTCTTTGTTATGGCTATAATCACCAGTTCAGCCTATGTGACGAGCTAGTGTTTGGTTTTGGAATGGGTATGTGGTGGCCATTCAGAAATCCACGGGAGCTTCCTCTAAAGACTGAGCTCCATTGTTGATATAGGCCTGGACTGATGCAGCCAACAGGACATGACAGTCATGATGTGGAATCTGGACATTTGTATGGATCAAATGGCATCATCTGTTTAGTCTCAGAGGCCTACAACAAGGGGACAGTCGAAATTTGTTAGAATTGCACAGACATTCATTAGCAAATTTCCCTTTAAATACCCCGACCCTATCTAGTGCCAGTTCAGGCATATTGAGGAACAAAAAAACAACTTCTCTAAACATGGCAAAAAGAAATCCATGTTTGAATAGTGCTCTCATACCTACTGACCCCACAGCCGGCGGTGTCTTGGTGGAAAGCTTTCTGTTTCTGAGTTTTAACAAACTGAACTATGTAAGCATCTGCTCAACCACAGCAGAATGGGAGCTGACATTTCAAAGCACTGGCCTGTGGGCTTTATGAATGCACCGACCCCACATTCTACTTGGCTTCATTTATCACGGTTAACAGATGTTTGACAGAGTGAAGGCCGTCCGTCATCACCCAGAACCACCTCCTCTAGCCGCCACTTCATCTACGGCTTTTCCCCTTTTCCCCTGTTTTTCTGTCTGACAAAGCCGAACCCAGTGGCATCATGGCTTCAGCCGACATGCGTAGCTTTTCCCTGATGAAACTGCAGGGACATACCCTTTTTAATCTCAAGAACAACTGACATAGCTCTCCTGCAGACAGGTTAACAGACTTCACTGTTGGGCGTCTAAATGTTAAATGTGGATTTCAGGATGTGGGTTGGGTTTTTATGGAAGGCACCCTGTGGCCTCATCCTTTAATACTAGGAAATCTTTCTGGCAGTGACTAAATGAGGATAGTTAAAGATATACTCACTATTTCCTAAGTAATGGATGTACTGTTAGTAATTAACATTAAAATGTGTGCAGTCCTATTTATATTTTCTAATGAGGCATGAAGAAGTACTTAGAAATTTCTTACATTCGTTTAAAATCTGTAAATGCATTAATAAAATCACGTGTGAATAAAATTGACATTTAATACCACAAGTTTTTCTTTAAAAAAAAAAAAAAAAGTATAAATTATTCTCTTTAGTTACCTCAAAATCTTGCAATAATAGATCTTTGGAGCAGGTGTAGAACCCACAGATGTAGTTCTGCTCAAACAGACCTGCTTACATAATCTCAGAGTTAAGATGCTAGCTGTGCACATTTCTAAAATAAGAAGCTAAAGGCAGCCTAAATTGGAGTGTCTAACTAAAGTAAATCAATGCCTCATTCTCTGCAGAACTCGGCGACATGCTGAGGTTGTAATTTAGCCATTTGAAGTAGGTGTTTTAGGAGAAAGATGTGTCTAAAAGTTGCAGAACAGTAGCTCTTGAGGACAGGAATTGGAGTTCCATGGTTTAAACTGTCAACTGTGCATTTTGCTTTAAAATAGTAAAACCCTGTTTTACAGAGACTGCTCTTTCTCAAAGCAGTGTTAAATATTTTATATTTAGTTACAAAAATCTGAGATCAGAAATCAGAAAATTCTGTCCGGTCCGTCTTGTTTAAACTGTGGATGTTCAAAACAAAGTGCATAGATATGCTAATTAAAAGCAAGTTTGCAAGTTTAACTTTTTGGAGCTTCACATACATTTTTACATCATTAGTTCCATATGGATATGTTTTTTTATTATAATCCCAACATACTTACATTCAGACTGTCTTCATTAATAACAAGCAAGCCCATGTTCTTTGTGAGGAGTTTGCAGGAATGTCCTATAGTATCACAGAACAAAAAATAAAAGATGAGCTCAAACATTTTTATATATAACTCATGTCATGTACTGTATTAAAGACATAAAATTAAGAAAATCCAAACAAGTGGTAAAAATCTAAATGTTACAGCTAGCTGAGAACTCCAGTCTTAAGACATGACTAATGAGTTTGGTTTACAAGAGTTTGTCAGTTTCCTGTTTAAAGGGGCAGTTACAACTCTGGGTTACCCAACATGGCTCTCTGGGGAGCACTCTCCTCATGCCTTAACCGGGACACACACTCAGGGTCACCAGCAAGTGGTGGATGGAGCCTCTCATTGGGGTGGGGGTGGGGGGCAGAAATGCTTCATGAACCAAGACTCAAGCCTTCACTTTAGCGCTGTGGCTGTATGAGTAGGCTGCCATCTGTGGCACAACCACATACATATTTG
This sequence comes from Girardinichthys multiradiatus, assembly GCF_021462225.1. NCBI lineage: Eukaryota > Metazoa > Chordata > Actinopteri > Cyprinodontiformes > Goodeidae > Girardinichthys > Girardinichthys multiradiatus. Next base: position 35,302,718 of record NC_061815.1, on the reverse strand, counting down.
TGGGCTTCAACACTTTGCTTCTGTCTGGAAAGAGATTTAAAAAAATTTTTTTAAAGAGGGTAACCACATAACCTGCCTTGAGTGAAAATGAAATAAGCGTATGAATAAAAAGACACGCTTTAAGAACAGTGCACACAGGAGGAAATGAACATGTTCCACCTCCAGGTCTGGGGTAAAGCAGATTGTTTTGTTAAGTGCAAAGGTGCAAACGTCCAAAAATTTGACACAGTGTGGAAAATGTCTCTCCATCTCAACACTGTCTCTGTTCCCTTCACCCTCGTCAATTCTTGACACAGCCCTCACGTCTAATGTGTTTAGCTTTTAGCTAATTTCACTCAATTTTTTTGTATTTGGCCGTAAATTCCTGAGCTTTTCCAAACCCAGGCGGAACTACAGACCGTTCCCACAGGCCTCGAGGAATGTACAACGACACTTATGTCACAGTAATCTCAGCTGCTCAAAGGAAGCAACACTAAACGGGGGCCTTAACATAATATCCTTTGAACTGTTTCACATTTCATTCGGTTACAACCACAAACGACCACTTGTTTTATAGGTATTTTATGTGATAGTCCAACACAACATTGTTCACCATTATATAATTATTATTGTGAAGCAGAAAGAAATTAAAACACGGCTTTCCTTTTTCTTTTGCAATAAAAGATCTGAAAAGAGTTCCATTTATTTAGGCTTTACAGCTGCAAGTCTTTTAGGATACATGTATACCAGCTTTGCACATCAAGACACTGAGGTTGAAAAATGAGCTCAAGCTGTCAGATTGAACAGAGTCTCAAGTGGAGGGAGAGTAGACTTTGATTGGTAAGGGATGGATAATATGGATAAAAATGTTTAAATACAATGTTCATAACAGTTTTTAAATCATTTCTACAGTCAGAGACAGACAAACATAAGCATTGCTTTAACAATAAGCCCCATTAATACCAATTTTTAAACAGGCTACCTTAGTTCACCAGTTACATCAAGTAGTGCACGTACTGCTGAACAGTACACAATAAATGCATTCAAGCTTTCTGATAAGATAATACATCCATCTTCAAATCAATAATGACCAGCTTCTTGGTTCCCTGCTGAAGAAAAGCATCCCCACAGCATGATGCTGCCACCACCATTGATTTCATTTATGGGTAAAAGATTAAAAAAGGGACTGAATATAAAGCTGTGCACCATTTTCCAGATATCTACTGTAAAGACCATAAAATAATTTTGTAAGACTCTATAATTGTTTGGCAGAAGTCAGCAGATGTAACCTGGTGACAGGGATTTTAACACCAAGGAAGATAAAACTCATATTTCAGTATGCAGACAGAAAAAGTCCTTTAATCTTGTGTCTCTCTGCTTAAGTGAATGATGAAACCAGTGGGTAAACTTGCAAAGTATTTTCAAATAAAGAAGTAAGTAGCATTACATAACAACTCCCATCAACCTACAGCTCTCAGCGGTACAAGCATGTCTCTCTGGAGAAAGCAACATTGCTCTTCACATTACTCTGCAGGAGTTATTTGTAACAAATCAGCCACTTGGGTGGTTTAGGCTCCATCTAACGGCTAACACAGATCTGGAGCAGCATCATCATTTTAATTTGGAATACTGTCCGGTGCACCATTACACTGGCGAGGGAAATAATGTTTCAGTGAAGAAAACAGTAAAAAATAACATAAATACTGAGCAAAGGTTTTACAGAGCAGCTCAGCCAAAAGCCGGAGCTGTGAAAATATTTCCAGTGAGAATTAGCATCAGCTAAGCCCCCTCACATCTGGACGCATTGGGCACAAAAGGCTGATTCAGTCGGGCCTCAGTGGTAGGTGCAGCCACAAACACTTATAGAGCCTTACACTTTTAATATCTATTTGTCTAAACTTTATGCTACCAAGTTGGCTCTGCTCAAGGTTGATCCACTTTTGGTCATCATCCACATCTGAAAAGTGTAATCCCAGTGCAAACAAGGACGTGAACTAGGAACTGAAACGGTTGGGTAGCTTTAGGTTGTTTACCTTTCAGATAACATCTACAACAGTCAAATCTCTGAGGAAGTGAGATGTAGGAGACAGGCCTGCTGGAGTACATATGCATGTTATTTATTTCATGTCAGTTTAGAGAGCTCATACATCATCCTGCAACAGATGCTTTCATTAAATGTTTGTGACAGAGCAACATTAAGCTTGTCAGGACGTTATCATGCTGGGTGAGGAATGGCCACAGGGCTGACTGGAGTACCTGTACGAGGGACGTGCACAAACAAGGCGAAAAGTGTGTCCTGATGCAGGAACATCAACAGAAAAAACAGCTCTACACTGCCTTCCAAAGGTTTTCATATTACTTTTTCACACGTCATGGTACAACCACTAACTTCAGTGTATTTTAGTCAGACTTTAATGAGAAGAAGGAGAATGATAAATGGGGTTTACATTTTGCTGTATGAATAATAATCTACAAAGTGTTCATCTGTACTTGCTCCCTTTATTTAGATACAATCAATCTGAGCATAAATACAGTGGCCATAGAGATTTTTGGAGATTAGTGAAAAAAAAAAAGAAAACCACTTTGTACTTTGCCACAAACCATGTAAGGGAAGGCAGCAAACATGAGGAAGAAGATGCTCTGGTCAAATGAGACCAAAATAGAACTTTTTAGCATGTGCAAAACACCATTTGTGGCAGAAAACTACCACTGCACATTACCCTGAATACAACATCCTCACCATGAAACTGTGGGGATGCATTTCTTCCGCAGCGACAGCAAAGCTGCTCTCCATCCAACCTCACGGTTCTGTAATGAAGAATGGGCTAAATTCTCAGTCTATAGATGTGTTAAGCTGGCCTAGACATGCCTTAAAAGACTTGCAGCTGTAGTTGTTCTACAAAGTACTGACTCGAGACGCTGAGCACATATGCACGCCACACCTTCCAGATTTTTCCTTCCACTTCACAATAATGCGTTACTTTGTACTGGTCCATCACTTAAAACCCCAAAAAGATACATTAACATCAGATCTGAAAACATTTAAAGGATATGAATACTTTTGCAGGGCACGGTAGATGCTTTTATAGTACATGTGTTAACAATTTAAGCAGCAGTTACTCATTATGCAGCTGGCAGCAGAGCTTAGTTTGTATGAGGCCTAAGCAGTGGCTTTCGTCTGTGTACAAGCAGTTGTTTTTAGTGAAAGGGAGAATTAAAACAAACTCTGGTACAGAGCTTGTTTACAAACTACACCACAGATTATTATAGGGGTAGACAGCAAGCCCCTTTATATGACAGAGAGCAGAGCAGCATTCACATGAAATGTACAGTTGAAAGGATATGAAGTGTTCTGTTGGTGCTCACCAATATTGATGGCTGTTTCCTGTTTGTCCCCTGTCAGGATCCAGATCTTAATGTCAGCCTTCATTAGAGTCTCAATAGTTTCGGGTACCTTATCTTGGAGCTTGTCTTCTATTGCTGTGGCCCCCAGGAGCTGCAGGTTCTATCACAGAGAAGGTCAGGAGATATATCAGTAAGTGATAAAGGAGTGTGTGTCAAAAAGAAATCTGAGACAAGGTTGTGTCAATCAGTCGTGTACACCCCTTCACCGATTGCTTATTTTAACCTAACCACTCAGAAAAACAACCATGGGCTTCTTAGGCAATTTTGGATCAATTACTGAGCCCATCTGAGTGTGTATTTCTCTACATGATTGTTTTCTTCCACACAAGCAGGCCCACAAACACATTTGGCTGTTTTTCTCAGAAAGGTCTGCAGCTCTTTGGGGTTGGTTATGGACGTATAAGGGCTCATTACATGGGGTAAGATTTGACAAGAGCCAGGGGCAGAGGAGAGACAGAACCCAGCAGCAGAGGAAAGGCCACGGAGGCTCTTAAGGTTGAGACCTGAGCCCTAATGTTTATTCGTTTGTCGCTCTGTCCTGCCTATTCGCTGTGAATTACAGAGCACTGGAACAGGAGGCCCGAGGAGGGAATTTATACTATTTGCTCTGTCGTAACTAACTACATCTGAAATATTCTTTTTATCTAATTTTTGTGGAATATGGTAAAGGAACCAGTAGAATTAAGATGTCTAATCATTTCATAAACCAGCTAAAAGTTGTCTGCCGTTTGTAAGTCAAAGTTTGCATTTGTAGTATTGATGCAATAAGATGATGTCATCTTCCAAGTCTAAATCTGTCGCTGTTCAGTTGGTTCATTTCCACTCAGCAGCTCTTTTTAGACATATCTCCTGCATGAAGGACACGTCTATTGATGGTCATCCTACAAAACGCTGCCTCTTAACTGGTGTTTCATTTAGCTCAATTGCAACAGGGCCCAAAATAATCTGTCTAAATTTTTTTGTGTAAATGAATCTGCACGGTCTAAATGAGACTTGAGTGTCAGGTGCAGTTTAGCTCAATCTAAGAGTCCAGGATTTGCTTTAAAATGATTATTAATGCATCTCAAACTAATCAAAATATTATCAAAAAGATTATTTATTTTACAAAAACCCATCAAAAATATAGTTTAATGACAGAGCGATATACTTTAAGATTTTCTGGTTATTAATTTGAATGATTATGGTCTTTGCCTAATAAAAACCCCAAAAGATACACTGCTCAAAAAAATAAAAGGAACACTTAAACAACACAATATAACTCCAAGTAAATCAAACTTCTGTGAAATCAAACTGTCCACTTAGGAAGCACCACTGATTGACAATCAATTTCACAGATGTTGTGTAAATGGAATAGACAACAGGGGAAAATCTTTGGTGATTAGTAAGACAAACTCAATAAAGGAGTGGTTCTGCAGGTGGGGACCACAGACCACTTCTCAGTACCTATGCTTTCTGGCTGATGTTTTGGTCACTTTTGAATGTTGGTGGTGCTTTCACACTCGTGGTAGCATGAGACGGACTCCACAACCCACACAAGTGGCTCAGGTAGTGCAGCTCATCCAGGATGGCACACCAATGCGAGCTGTGGCAAGAAGGTTTGAAGTGTCTGTCAGCGTAGTGTCCAGAGTCTGGAGGTGCTACCAGGAGACAGGCCAGTACCCCAGGAGACGTGGAGGAGGCCGTAGGAGGGCAACAACCCAGCAGCAGGACCGCTACCTCTGCCTTTGTGCAAGGAGGAACAGGAGGAGCACTGCCAGAGCCCTGCAAAATGAGCTCCAGCAGGCCACAAATGTGCATGTGTCTGCACAAACGGTTAGAAACCGACTCCATGAGGATGGTATGAGGGCCCGACGTCCACAAAAAAGGGGTTGTGCTCACAGCCCAACACCGTGCAGGACGCCAGAGAACACCAGGATTGGCAGATTCGCCACTGGCGCCCTGTGCTCTTCACAGATGAAAGCAGGTTCACACTGAGCACATGTGACAGACGTGACAGAGTCTGGAGACACCGTGGAGAGCGATCTGCTGCCTGCAACATCTTTCAGCATGACTGGTTTGGCAGTGGGTCAGTAATGGTGTGGGATGGCATTTCTTTGGGGGGCCACACAGCCCTCCATGTGCTCGTCAGAGGTAGCCTGACTGCCATTAGGTACCGAGATGAGATCCTCAGACCTCTTGTGAGACCGTATGCTGGTGCGGTTGGCCCTGGGTTCCTCCTAATGAAGGACGATGCTAGACCTCATGTGGCTGGAGTGTGTCAGCAGTTCCTGCAAGATGAAGACATTGAAGCTATGGACCGGCCCGCCCGTTCCCCAGACCTGAATCCGATTGAGCACATCTGGGACATCATGTCTCGCTCTATTCACCAACGTCACGTTGCACCACAGACTGTCCAGGAGTTGGTGGATGCTTTAGTCCAGGTCTGAGAGGAGATCCCTCAGGAGACCATCCGCCGTCTCATCAGGAGCATGACCAGGCGTTGTAGGGAGGTCATACAGACACATGGAGGCCACACACAATACTGAGCCTCATTTTGACTTGTTTTAAGGACATTAAATCAAAGTTGGATCAGCCTGTAGTGTGTTTCTCTACTTTAATTTTGTGTGTGACTCCAAATCCAGGCCTCCATTGGTTAATAAATTTGATTTCCATTGATGATTTTTGTGTTATTTTGTTGTCAGCACATTCAGCTTTGTACAGAACAAAGTATTTAATGAGAATATTTCATTCATTCAGATCTAGGATGTGTTATTTGAGTGTTCCCTTTATTTTTTTGAACAGTGTAGTTTCTCAGTAAATGTAAATACTGCTTAAGAACAACAAAAACACTGGTTGGTTTTTAAAGCAGAAATGTTCTGTAATGGGCTGCACGGTGGCGCAGTTGGTAGCACTGTTGTGTTGCAGCAAGAAGGTCCTGGGTTCGATTCCTGACCGGGGTTCTTTCTGCATGGAGTTTGCATGTTCCCCCCGTGCATGCGTGGGTTCTCACTGGGTACTCCGGCTTCCTCCCACAGTCCAAAGATATGCCTGTTAGGTTAATTGGTCACTCTAAATTGCCCTTAGGTGTATGAATGAGTGTGTGCATGGTTGTTTGTTTGTTGCCTTGCGATGGACTGGCGACCTGTCCAGGGTGTAGCCCCGCCTCTCGCCCATAGACTGCTGGAGATAGGCACCAGAAAATGACTGACTGATGACTGACTGATGTTCTCTAATGTCCATGCAAGGCCTCACACAATCATGCAGAAAACTGCTGCCTTCACAGATGTCCAGCAAACACCCTCGACAAAAAATGTAAGCCACAAAATGTTGCTAAAGAAGGTGTTCATAGTGCTGTAGCCAAGCATGTCAATGTAAAGTTGTGTGGAGGGAAAAAAGTCAGGTTCCAAATGGTGCTCAAGCAACAGTGACAACTGCAGCATTGAGTGGATTGGGAAGCAAAACCTATTCATGAGTTTAGGGGAGATTTAGAACGTGTGAACTGCAGCTGGGGTCAGAGCTATAAGAGCCACCAACACAGATGCAAAGGCCATGAGCTACAAATGTTGCATTCCTCGTGTCAAGCCACTCCTGAATCAGAGAAGATATCAGAAGCATCTCACCTGGGCTAAGGAGGAAAAGAACTGGACTGTTGATCAGTTGTCCAAAGTCTTTTTTCAGATGGAGGTAAATTTTGCATTTCATTTGGAAACCCAGGTCCAAGAGTCTAGCAGATGTGCGGAGAGGCACATAATCAACATTGCTTGAAGTCCATCGATGACTTGGGTGACCATCACTGCACTGCATGCTTCCTTACACTGACAGGCTTAATGGACATGCTGATATCATTTTCCTGCAGGACTTGGTACCTTCCCACTGCCAAAGGTACCAATATCTGCTTTAACGACCATGGCACAAATGTGCTTGATCGGCTAGCAAACTCTCCTGAGCTAAACCCCACAGAAAATCTTTGAGGTATTGTCAAGTTTAAGGTGAGAAACAACAGACCATACAATACAGGTAAGCCAAATGAGACTGTCACAGCCACCAGGGCTTCCTTAACATCTCAGCAGAGCCACACGGTGTTTGCCTCCAAGCCACGCCGCATTGAAGCAGTAATTCATGCACAAGGAGCCCTGAATTACTGGTTCTATATAATGTACACAACATGTACATACTTTTCAACATCCTGGCATTTATTTATTGAAAATCTTTTTGTTCTTGGTCTAATGTAACATTCTTATTTTCCGAGAAACAGAATTTTCGGGATTTCATTAGCTGTAAACCACTATCATCAAAGTGTGGAGAAATGGACATACACCCATATGTGCTTTACATTTTCCAGCTAATTTACTGAAATAAATATACTTTTTAACGGTATTTTAATTTACTTTATGTATCAAAGCAGATCACTGTAAAATGTGTACTTTCTACCTCTGCGGAAGCTCCCTTGCCCTCCTAAAAATTTGAACGCAGTTCTATAGCGCCCCCTTGTGAAGCTGATGTGTATAAAGTTGAGATGTGGGCAGCAGTGAACCCCAAAACCCTGGGCAGCCGCAGTGCCACACTCGGCTCATTAGGCAGTGCAGATTACATTTTCCTTTTTGAAAGCTTTTATGTTTGGTTCATGATTGATTGCCTCCATTTGTTTTGGGCAGCCCCAAGCAGCCGTGAAGAGGAGCCAAAAGGCTGATTTACAACTGCGGCTTCCTGTGTTTGAGCAGCGTTTCACACAGACCAGCCACACAGAAAACCAACACTTACCCTTAGATTCAAACAAAATGGCCACACTTCAGCACATTTGAATCTCTGCAGGTATAATACCCCCTACTCCATTACTTATACTCACAATGCTCTCTACATTTATCGGCACCACAGGTAAAAGAAATGTGTAAAACGCCTCAAAATAAATGTATCTTTTACTGCTGTAACATAACCTTACATGAAAAAATTTTTTTAATCTATCTTTGGATTATATTTGCTCCCTGCGGTAATTGTATTTAAGATTTTTTTTACTAAACCTATCAATGCTGCAATTATTGGTACCCCCAACAATTTCTATAAAATAAATGTAAATTATTCAATTTATGTTCTACATCAGGGGTTCGCAACCTTTACAATCCACAGAGCCATTTCTACTGTCAATCCAGCTAAATAAAACTTGTTTAGAGCCACAAATGTTACATGACCTTTTGAAAAAAAGACAACTTACAATATTTGATAAATATCCACTATAGGACATTTGTTGCCATTTCTGAAAAACCACGATTTTATTTCTAATTTTAGGTTTTAAAATAAAAATAAAAAGCATAAAAGAGGATGGGCACATTTTATTCTATGGGTTATTTGAAGCTGTTAAAATGACATAAAAGAAGCCCATAGTTTCCGAGGTAATAACAAAGAAAAATACATAAAAAAAAAACATTACTGCTTTTTTTAGTGTCATTCAGTTGTGAAAATGCAAGTATTCCATGAAAAAGCTGAAAACTGTTGAAACCTGCATCTGATAAATCTATATTTTAAACAAATAGCTGCTGTTTTTTTTTTATCACTTTGAGAAAAAGTTATTAAGCGCCAATGTGGACGCTCTAAAGATCCACTTGTGGCTCTGGAGCCACAGGTTGCATACATCTGCTCTACATTTGATAGAACCTATGAGGAACCTAATAATTCAAAATTTCCCTTGTGTTAAAAATATGACAGAGAGGCCTATTTCTTTGAGCCAGTCTTCAAAACGGGAAAAACAAGAAAACAGGAGGTTAAAAGTAAAGCAGATGTGGGGTAATCTTCTGGAAAAGTCTGGGAATGGCTGCAGGAAATTATCTTTGCACCTAAAAAAGTGCCTACATCTACATGCAAAGTAATAAAAACTCGAACTGAGACAAAAAAAGACCGGCTTCACTTTACTTCCACAATAGAGGAGGTAAAACATCTCCAAAGCTCACTGTTAAAGAGATCTGCAGCAAAGAGTTGCATCTTAGCATCACAGCAACCATTGAAAACTATCTATATGCCGACTAGTTTTCTGTGAGGAATGTAAATAAAAATAAAAAGATTCTAACCTATATTCACAAATTTAAAGATGTGAAGTTTGCCAATATGAAGTTCGACTTTAATTGGGACTGTGTGCTTTGGTCAGATGAGCCAAAGTATAGCTTTTTGACAACAAACACCTGAGGTGTGTCTGGTGTGAAGCAAAGAATGGATGTGGGGACAATCACCATATGTTCACTGTTAAGCACAGTGAATGCTGTGAGTTTGTTTCTCTATTATGAACTTTTTTAAATATTGGGAAATTTTAAACAAAAATCTAGTGGCCTCTGCCAAAAAAACAAAACAAAAAATGTTTCATCATTGGGTCATCCAACCTTGTGAAATGTTAAAAGACGACCAAGCACTGACCTCTCAACAAATAGGGTTGTGCAAAGTATTAACAGCATGGGTGCCAAAAACTGTGAGTGAGATTGTGATTAAAAATCCTTTTTTTTTTTTACATTGGAAACATTTTAAACACAAAATAAATGCACTCATAATATAAATACTAAAATTTTCAGTGTGAGTTTATACCAGTGCAACAACAAATAAAGGTTTCTAGTCTCTTTACCAGAGGTGCCAACAAATTTAGGGGCGCTATAAGCCTGCTGCAGATGTCTTGTAAAATGGTTTGTACAGTATACAGGTCCTTCTCAATAAATTAGCATATTGTGATAAAGTTCATTATTTTCTATAATGTAATGATGAAAATTTAACATTCATATATTTTAGATTCATTGCACACTAACTGAAATATTTCAGGTCTGTTATTGTCTTAATACGGATGATTTTGGCATACAGCTCATAAAAACCCAAAATTCCTATCTCACAAAATTAGCATATTTCATCCGACCAATAAAAGAAAAGTGTTTTTAAAACAAAAAACGTCAACCTTCAAATAATCATGTACAGTTATGCACTCAATACTTGGTCGGAAATCCTTTTGCAGAAATGACTGCTTCAATGCGGCGTGGCATGGAGGCAATCAGCCTGTGGCACTGCTGAGGTCTTATGGAGGCCCAGGATGCTTCGATAGCGGCCTTTAGCTCATCCAGAGTGTTGGGTCTTGAGTCTCTCAACGTTCTCTTCACAATATCCCACAGATTCTCTATGGGGTTCAGGTCAGGAGAGTTGGCAGGCCAATTGAGCACAGTGATACCATGGTCAGTAAACCATTTACCAGTGGTTTTGGCACTGTGAGCAGGTGCCAGGTCGTGCTGAAAAATGAAATCTTCATCTCCATAAAGCTTTTCAGCAGATGGAAGCATGAAGTGCTCCAAAATCTCCTGATAGCTAGCTGCATTGACCCTGCCCTTGATAAAACACAGTGGACCAACACCAGCAGCTGACACGGCACCCCAGACCATCACTGACTGTGGGTACTTGACACTGGACTTCTGGCATTTTGGCATTTCCTTCTCCCCAGTCTTCCTCCAGACTCTGGCACCTTGATTTCCGAATGACATGCAGAATTTGCTTTCATCCGAAAAAAGTACTTTGGACCACTGAGCAACAGTCCAGTGCTGCTTCTCTGTAGCCCAGGTCAGGCGCTTCTGCCGCTGTTTCTGGTTCAAAAGTGGCTTGACCTGGGGAATGCGGCACCTGTAGCCCATTTCCTGCACACGCCTGTGCACCGTGGCTCTGGATGTTTCTACTCCAGACTCAGTCCACTGCTTCCGCAGGTCCCCCAAGGTCTGGAATCGGCCCTTCTCCACAATCTTCCTCAGGGTCTGGTCACCTCTTCTCGTTGTGCACTTTTTCCTTCCCACAGACTTCCCACTGAGGTGCCTTGATACAGCACTCTGGGAACAGCCTATTCGTTCAGAAATTTCTTTCTGTGTCTTACTCTTTTGCTTGAGGGTGTCAATAGTGGCCTTCTGGACAGCAGTCAGGTCGGCAGTCTTACCCATGATTGGGGTTTTGAGTGATGAACCAGGCTGGGAGTTTTAAAGGCCTCAGGAATCTTTTGCAGGTGTTTAAAGTTAACTCGTTGATTCAGATGATTAGCTTCATAGCTCGTTTAGAGACTCTTTTAATGATATGCTAATTTTGTGAGATAGGAATTTTGGGTTTTCATGAGCTGTATGCCAAAATCATCTGTATTAAGACAATAAAAGACCTGAAATATTTCAGTTAGTGTGCAATGAATCTAAAATATATGAATGTTAAATTTTCATCATGACATTATGGAAAATAATGAACTTTATCACAATATGCTAATTTTTTGAGAAGGACCTGTATTAAAACAATACGAGAGCGTTCTCTTGGCAAACCTTCTCTATCAGTTCGTAGCTCTCCTCTAGTTTCAGGGCTCTGTTCTGAATGGAGGTGCTGGCTCGGTGGTGGAGCTCCTGCCAGTGCTGGTAAGACGACTCGCTGATGTCTGCCACTGCAAAGCACAGAGTGCGCAGGCCTGGAGGAGTGAAAACCACAACACACAGGTCAAACATCATGACTTCTTCTACATTTCTGGTCAGAAGCAGCATCTGCTCATTCAGATTTTCATTTCCTCTTAAACTACGCAATAAAAAAAAATAAAAAAGAGCATTTTTCTACATTATTGAAGTATATTATCTGTGTGCATGCCGTTTTCCCCCTTTATCTATTTAATTTCTCTGCCAAATAAACAACCAAGAAAACCAATGAATAAAAAGAAAGCCAAAGGAAAATGTATTCTTTATCAGAGATCTACAGTAAGAATTCAACGATCCTCATTTACATGAAGACAAAGTTCTCAGTAAAAAAAGACTGAATACCAAATTCTTACAGGATTTAAAGAAGATGCAGCTGGTATGAACACAGCTGAGACCAGATATTTACATACACTTTGCAAACAGCTTTTTTATCTCTCTGGTATTAGATGAGTAAACTTTTTCTGTTTTCGATCAGTTACCTAAATCATTCTATTTGCCAGAATAACGAGATAATTTTTCAAGATGTTTTAACGTTTTCTACAAGTCAAAAGGTTTACGGACATTTCTTTAGTATTTGGTAAGATTTGTCTGAAAAACATTGCTTTGTTACTGAACAATATGAACCTTAGTTGAAAAGTGACAACAGGTAGAGACTTTACTGAGGTCTAAATGTGGCTGATTCTCATTTTGCTTCTTGTTCACTAACGTTCTCTAACAAAGATGGAGGTTTACAGGGATGGTCTGCATTTACTAATTAGATTAGGTCTGAAGCCAAATTGATAATAGATTTTATTTAGGGGCACCAGAGTAAAGGGTAAACACTAATGCACTTCACGCTTTTTATTTGTTAAAAAAAAACTTTTTAAAACTAAGCATATTTTTCGTTCATCTTCATAATTATGCACTGATTCGTGCTGGGCCGTGACATGCAATTCCAGGAAAATGAAAGAAGTTTAGCTGCAACGTGACAAGATGTTTAACCAGGACCAGAGATACAATCCACCCACAATGCTACATATAGCCAACATTAAATATCCCCAATGACATCATTTTGCTGGTGTTTCACAAGGGGGCAGTATGAACATAGAACATGAGGAGCTCTGTCTGCTGCGCTTTCCCACCAGTTTCTTGTTTTATGTCATTACTCCTGCAAAATACTCGCTTAAATCAATTATCCAAAGAAAGATGCGTAGGAGTGGAACCACTTGGGGAGAAAAAAAAAATCTTGCTTCAAGTTGGGCTGCTTGAATAAAGCCTCTGATCCCAACCAGAAAGAAAAAAGAGCTGTCTTCTGTGCATTACACACTACCTGAGACAGGGGGCAATATTCATCCACTCACCCTCAGTGGCAAACTGCTCCAGGTGCTTTAATGTGATCTCTTTGTACCTTGAGCTGTCTGCCAGACGGTCATAGATTACGGAGTCCTGAAAGGAAATAAAAACACATTGGTTACCAACAACCAGAGGGTAGAGACAGTAACCGGCAGGAATTGCGCGTGTTGTTAAACGGAATCTGAAGCTTGTTTCTATTTCCTATCAGATGCACTGATGTTCTGCACAAACACAGCTGGGCTTTCTTGATTAGGTATTCTAGTCTTTACAACCAAATCCAAAATATAGAGCAAAAAATATAACATTTATTTTCAGTGCACACGGAGTGCAGCCAACAATCCAGAAGGTTCTGCAGGCTTTTACCACTGTGGACTGTGAATCCACTGTTGGTTTATGTGGCGAAAAACATTTCTGAAACAGAACATTTTTGTATGTGTTACTTTGCACATGGGTAACGTGCAGAAGCCTTTATCCTGCAGCTCAAAGAAAGACCTCCTAATGTGAGCGAGAAGCAGAGCGGAGAGAGCAGAATGGTGGTGATGGGCTGTCATGTGTTGCCATGGAGAGAGACAGGCACTCACAGCTCCTTTGCAGTAGAGGCGAATCTTTCCAGATGGGGTGCGCATGATGACCGACATCCTCTTCCTTGTGCTGTGAAACAAAAAGCCCAAATATGGTGGTTAAAGTGAAGGAAAAAAGGGAAATATATAGCGAAAACAAGCCTTAGTGGTAAATAATTGTAGCTAGAGCATTTAAAAGAAAGGAAATACCTTGTAAACTCCAGCACGTGAAGCAGTTCATATTTTTCTTCGCTTTCAAGCTGAAAATCAAACGAGAATGCAAATTAAAACACTCTGAGGGAGACTCCTCCATCTTAGTTTTCTCTCTTGAGCTTGCATTAAGTAGCACAAGCCAACCTTTCCTTTTCATTTAAATCAACCGTAACTGCAGCTGATGGTGGGAGAGCAAAGTAAAATTCAATTAACTTTCTTATTTGGGAAGAGTGCTAGGTGAAAGATCACAGTGATTAAATATATGCTGAGCACTTTAGAAGCTCTAATGACGATTAGGAAATAGGACAAACATTTTTGACCCGAAAAAAACGGAAACTGGTTTTCTGGTTTTTCAGCCTCCGGGTCCTTTAGTGCAATTATCCTGCTTGCCATTTAAGCTAACAGCTGAATGGCTAACCTGAGTTTGGAGAGGAGACAATTCCTCACCCTCAGATATGATCACACACACAGATGTGCAGTTTTTAATTCATCTATCCAAGCTTAATATCTATTTATGTTAACAGATGTGCTTTAGTGGGGGCTTCTTTAGCATAAAACAACAAAAACAACGAGAACCAAAAAGCTGTTATCTGGTAGCTTTTGACTGAATGCTTGAATTCAATGGGAAGCAGCACCTTTATTCTGTGTACAAAGAGGTGTTTTAATGCTTTTTTTGGCATTAGGACCATCTTAGACTGAGAAAAACATGAAAAGCACAAATAAAGTCGAGTCATCTCTAACATTCTTTACTAAATCATAAGACTAGCATCATTGACATCATTTTTTTTAGTTCTTAATGTTTTTGATCATTTAAATAATAATGTTATTGTTTATTGCAGATGGGTGTTTATCTGGGCAGTGGATGTGTGTATGCTTATGAATGGAGGTGCAAAAGGAGGGGCTCTTTCAGGATGGTATTACGTGCAAAAACTACCATTGGCTGAACAAGTAAGGAACAAGTAAGGAACCATTTCTCTAAGCAAAAAAAAAAAAAACACATGCTCCACATATATCCAATTTCTTTTTTAGCACTAAATGTAAACCTAGTTGATTAGCTCCGGAGACTGATCCCACAGTTTGTGTGACAGTAAACATGAAATGCTTACTGTCCCACCAGTGTTATGTACTTTGCATGTTCCATCCATCAACACAACCGCCTGCTTTACTTTCCTCAAAGATGTCTCGACTTACTATTTCCACAATCACGCTGTCAGGGGTTCGTCCAGAAAACACAAAGCCGAGGTTTCGGGCTGCTCTCACCAGGGCTCCTTCATCTTGAAAGAAAAGAAAGAAGAAAAAAATTTAAGACGGAGAGACCTGACATATTGTTGCCCACTGATAGCTTGAAATTTGAGCTTCACATTTTAAAGAACTAGAGTTTGCACATAAATCTTCTTCACCTGGAAAAAAATGTGACAAAGACAGAAACTAAATATAGGGAGCAGGTAAGTATTTCTATATATATTTTGCCTGTTGGATGGAGTTGATGCCGACACTCAAGAGGCTTAAAGGTCACAGAGAGAGTTTGAAGCATTGCAATAATAAATGAGAAATGCATAAGTAAGGAAAATGTGCCTATATTCGCTTAGCTAATAGAGAGACTGAATTATTGGCTGTTTTTGTTTGCAAAACAGCTCAGGTTCAGTGAGACAAGGTGGAGAGCAACTCTGAACATCAGTTTTCAAGACCTGCCACAGATTCTCAATTGGATATATGTAGGTCTGGATGTTGATGCATGAATATGCCCATCAGCATCCTTGTCACTGCTGGAAAAAAAAACATCCCCACTACATGATGCTGCCACCACCATGTTTTACTGCATGGATACTGTGCTCAGGGTGATCTGAAGAGTTCATTATCTGCCATACATATTGTTGTTACTGTAGGCCAAAAAAAAAAAATCATTTGATATCCTCTGACCAGGGCACCTTCTTCAACATGTTTGCTGTGTCTCCTGCATGGCTTGTGGTATACCGCAAAAAGATCTTATTCGTGGCTTTCTTTGAATAGTGACTTTCTTCTTGCCACTCTTCCCAAAAGGCCAGATTTGTGGAATGTAATACTAATATTCGTCCTGTCAACTAGTTCTCCCACCTGAGCTGTGGACCTCTGCAGCTCCTCCAGAGACACCGGAGGTGTATCGCCTGCTATGATTAATGCTCTACTTCCTGGGACATGGCTAGACTGCCATTTCTTGACAGGTTTGTAGTTGTGCTATACTTTAGTGTGATTGTTATTTAACAAAATGTGAAATAGAAAATGAACGTGTATAAATACTTTTAAAGGCACTGTAAAAATACACCTGTATTTTTTTGTTTGCAACCTGTCTTAGAGAGTCTAAGAGTCCCTTATTTCCTGATAATGTACATAAGGCCTGTAGAGAAAAATACTGTATTAGGCTGACAAAATAATGCAGACAAGGGCTTGTTATGTTTTTATATTGTATAACAAAAAATACTTGAATGCTTTTCCCTTTCTCCAATATCGGTCATGATAGCAGCTAAAAGAAGCGTTGAAGGGCATGTTTTCCTGACTGACAGCTGTCTCTATTCATTACACCCAACTGTGAATGTGATAGACTGAGGGCTCATGCTAAGGCTAAAGAAATCAAAAGTGACATACACCATGCTTTTTGTAAACAGGAGACTACATTTTATGGTGTGATTCCCGGCTCTCCTGTGTGTGCTCTTAGGATTACATTAATGTGTCTGAGATACTGGGGCCAGGAGGCTATAACAGATTGTTCCCTTTGCTCAGGCTCACAGGTCACCATATGCAAAATTATACAATAGAGAAATGCTTCAAAGACATTTTTATTCAAACCAGCTGGAAGCAGGTCCAGTATTTTTTGGTATACATTAATAAAGCAAATCTGTCTCTGAGCACTATATATAAAAGAAAAAAAAAGATCAGTGACTTGAGTGGGACGTGTGGCTTTTTTTAATGATAAACTTCTAAAAAGGTTGCAGGATAAATTCATGAATACCTACTGTCAACAATTCAACCCCCCTAAATCTATAACTTCAACGCTATATTTTCAGCTGGTTTTAAAAGAAAACAGACACATAATTTGCTAATCCTATGCTAAAGCACACATAACATATACCAGAGGAGAATAATACATTGTGATACCTGGAGATGCTGCTTGGTAGATGATTTTCCCATCCGTGCGCTCAGGGACTGCAGTGTGACAGATGGCCATCATGGTCATGAACTCCAGGATAACAGCAGCTGTAGGCTAACGAAAGAGGAAAACACCACTTTGACTTTTAATGTTCTTACATCCAACATGCAACAGAAGCAGAATGACCTTGTTCTAAGGTGGAACGGTGGCAGAGAGAGCACCGATTGAGAGACAGATCAATCTGAAGATTATACATCTAACTGATGAATGATATTAGTAAAATCTTGCAAAAGCAGCCATTCCTAGACTCAGACATGGAAAGTTTTAGACTTGTTTGATTTAAACAATTTATGATCAGGTTACGGCTTCACTGGTAGAGCAAAACAGAAATATTAATTTAAGACTGAATTGGAAAATAACTACTGTTAAAGAAAATACTATCTTCAGTGCCTTGTGTTTGCATTCAGGTCACTCTGCAAGGTTCTGCAAGTGCAAGCAACTCCCTTCAGAAGTCTTTCATTAGCAAACTGAGTCCACCTGTGGGTAATTTAATCTCAGTATAAATGCAGCTGTTCTGTGAATGCCTCAGAGGTTTGTTAAAGAACATCAGTGAACTAGCAGCATCATGAAGAACAAGAAATGCAGCCGACAGTTCAAAGATAAAGTTAAGGAGATGTTTAAGGCAGAGTTAGGTTATAAATCAATACCCTAAGCTTTGGACATCTAACAGAGCACTTTCAATCCATAATCTAAAAATAGAAAAACTATGGCACCACTGCAAACCTACCAAGATATTTCTGTCCACCTAAACTGGAAGCTGGGGCAAATTGAGCATTAAGCAGAGAAGCAAACATGATGCTCTAGAGGAGCTGCACAGATCCAATGCTCTGGTAGGGCAATCTGTGAACAGAACTATAAGCCGTGCACTCCACAAATCTAGCCTTTATAGAAGAGTGGCATAAAGTACTTAAATTCAAAGAAAGATATAAGTTAGTTTTCTCAAGCTATGTTGGTGACACAGCATACAAGGTCATAAGGCCAACATTTTACTTTTGTGCCCTGTATGCAAAATACTATCACTAAATTAACACAGCATATCAACCTAAACACATCATACCTTCCCTGAAACATAGTGGTGGCAGCATCATGCTGTGGAGAGGCCTTTGCAAGGAAGCTGGTCAGAACTGATTGAAAAATGAATGGAGCTTAAAACAGAGAAGCCCAGAAAGAAAATATGTTTGATGCTGAAAAAGATTTGGGATTGTCGGAGAGGTTTGCCTTGCTCTAGACAATGACCCTAAGAAGACAGCCAGAGCTACAATATAATGGCTTAGATCAAAGCATATTTATGAGTTACAATGGCCCAGTCAATGTCAAGACCTAAATCCAAGTGGGAAACTGAGGCAAAACTTAAAAATGAACGTTTCTCAGCAGGAGCTTCATAGCAAACAAATAAGTCGATTTGCAGCTGTAATTGTAATAAGAAGTTTTTCGACAGTGTTGACTAGGGTGGGATAATTATAAATGGCTGCCACAGTTTCAGATCTTACTTGTAAAAATAATTTCACTTCACACTTAAGCAGCACTTTGTGTTGGTTTCCTGTTCTTTGACCAAATGTGAAAACGTTGAACGTTGTTACATTTGCAAGGCAATGTAACAACACCTCAATCTCAGTTTTGCAGATTTGAACACAAACAGCCCTTCACCTTCACAATGTTATCCATCTATAAAAATCAAATCTGGGACCAATTATCAGCACACAAAACCACTAAAATAATTTTACATAATCAATTATTTAATTACTTTGTCCTCATTCCTTTATTATATGTTATTTTATTACATCCCTAAAGTCTAATATGAAAAAAAAATGCTCCAACTTTCTAGAATGTCATCAATATCCTAACTCTATGTTTCTCTGGAAAGGCAGCCTGAGGTGTGTGTTACCATCTAAAAAATACATGGCACAAGCAGTGAAGAGTTAGATCTGATCGGACAGATGACAACTGGTAACAAGCCAATAGGTTCACAGGACTCGTCTGCTGGATTCAAGCTACTGACACACATTTAGTCATGCTTTTCCATCCAATATAACCTTGCTTCAGTTTATGGAAAAAAAACAACAGCCCAACCTACATACGGAGGGCATTTACATTAATGAGAAGACCAGCATGACTAACCTCCCGTAGGGTGGACTCAGACAGGCATCTGCTGAGGCTCCAACTATTGCCGAAGGACTACCAGTCTGGAGTCAGTGACTACAACTGAGCCAGGGATATTAGCAGCCTCCAGGGCCACAGAAGGCCTTAATATTACAGCAGGGTTAAAAAACATTTCCTAACAATGGTCAATTTTAGCCTGATCACAATCACACTGCTGCTTTACCATCACCATGAGTAATTAATGCAGCTTTCATAAGGCTGCTGTAACTGAATACAAAGCAGCTCTTACATATACAATAATCTCCCTTTAATTATGCTTTTAAAGTGCTTGAATCTATGAAGTGATTGTTTTAAAAAGGGCTCCTTTTACTCTGTTACTTAAACACAAAGCTCTGTACTTGAGGACATTGTTAGCAGATTTGTTCTGCTGGCCTTGAGAACTGTGATGAACACAACAAAGGAGAAAATAAATGATAGGGGCAGAGTGGGCAAATCAAAGGGCCACTTGTGAGTGAAAATACACAGAGTTTATTACAGTCCAGGTGGCTGTGAGAGTTCCCTCTGTCTCCTGGCAGCATGCTAATCTGGTCTGGGTTGACAGGTATCCTCTGAAGGACGTGTGTGCGTGCGTGTGTGGTTTAAGAGCTCAAGGGTAACAGCATGATGAGCTGTTATCCTTATTTAAGGATCTGTTTTAACTTATTTAACTGAAAAAAACTGAATTTACAGAAAGCCGTGGGCTGTGCGTATTTATGCTTAGACAAATAGTAACTGGACCAATCCAATACATAAACCATCCCAGTGTAGCTCTGGCTGTATGTTTAGAGTTGTTTTAATGTTAGAAGATGATCCTCCGACCCCAGCCTAATGTTATATGCAGGTTCTAATATTTTTTGTCAGTATTGCCCCGAATGTAGCTTTTTCCATCTTTTCATCAAGTCGGACCAACTTCTCTGTCCCTGATAAAGAAAAACATTCCCACAGAATGATGCTGCCACCACCCTGTTTCACTGTGTTGTGTTCTGGCGGGGTTCTGCTGAGTTAAATTTCTAGCATAGTTTATGGGGACAAGGCTTTGTTAATACTTTTGCAAGGCACTGTAAGAATAAAAGTGCAAATATATTTATGTGAAAAATTAGGGTGAAAAATCAAGCCCATCTGAACTTTCCTGTAAAGGCAAAATTAGATCTGATCAATTACACAATGGAAGAAGTGCTGCAGCTCGCTCTCCCACTGAACTCTGGGTAACTTGTGCCAAGGCAGTAGTGACAAACAGTTATCACTTCAAACTTGTCCAATGTGTAAATACGTTGAAGGGTCAGTCGAAAGTGAAGAGGAAGTTGGTGGAACTCAACAGACAGAGCAAAAGTCCAACATAAACAGCACTAGAAGGTGTTTAATTTTAACAGAACTGTTAAAACCTCACCACTGTGTTAACATTATGTCTCCAAACAGCCTCCAGACATGTAAAACTGTAAGTGGCAATAATTAGAAATGTCCTAGCAAGAATCTTAATGACAGCCTATAAGTGTTTGGCAGAGTGAGAGTTTTACGCGTGAAATGAATTCAACACTCTAAAAACACACCACCATGCAAGTGACAGCGACATTGCTAAATTTAATGTTTTCAAAATATTTAAAAAATAAATGTTTTGATTTAGAATGAAGACCAGGCAACTGTTTTCCTTGAAACAGTCTTAAAATACATAAATAAATATTAGGTGAGAAAACTCAAGAAGTGATGTGATGCTAAGCACCGATTAAAAATCCCGGCTGCAGGACAACAGATTAGTCATGAGCAGAAATTTTACCGAAGCCGCACAGAGACTGGGGTTTTAAAACAGCGGTTAGTAATTAGCAGTGGGTGACGGACTATCAACGTGGAGCTGGAGCAGACCTTAGACAAATCCAATGTGTGAACAGATTCTGCTGTCATAACAAAGTAAACATCACAGTGGGATTACCATTTTCCCTGAGCAGAGATACTGTACATAATTAGATCTGACATTCTGCCTCCTCAACTCTGCTCTACAGCTCAGTGACTCACAAGCAAAACAATCAGTCTTCACCCAACCTACTGTATGTACAGATGGTCATGACGGTTCTTCTTACTTCACATCTAGAGTGTCTGGGGAATTCTACGATAAATTGCTCCTTGGTTGATCTCCTTGCTTCTCATGAGTTTCTCGCTTAGCTTCATGGGTGATTTTGTCTGTTTAAAGTAATTTGAAAGCTAACAGTCTAAGCAAGGTTTAACTGAACTTATACTAAGGTATGACTTTATGGAATCCTTAATAAATCATCCCCAACATACATGCCAAGTCTACTTAAAAAGGCAAGAAACAAATTATACAAAAGCTCAGAGTAAGACTCAAAATCTCTGTTAATTTTGTTCTAAGCAGCAGCAGCAGTCATTAGAGGCAGGCGACTGGGATCCCTGGCGTTACTTACGTGATTGCTTTGAACGTTTTCCATTAAGCTCTGGTCATTAAATCCAGCCTCCTCTGATGAGTGTGTGCTGTGCCTGGAGAGAGGCAAAGGGGAGACATCAACTCACCAGAACACACTTTGACCCAGCAACTGAACAACACACTAACCAAACGAGAACGTGAGCAAACATTAGACTGGGCCACTAAATAACAGATAAGCATTCTACATCACAATAAAAGCGCATTTTGACAACAATGGAGATGATGACAAAAGAATAAATATAGCAACAAGTGGAAATTATCTCTAAGGTAAACAATGTAAGACATGGCTGGCAAGAAAATTAGAATTTCCCTGCAATTCAGAAGTAATTTTAATCTCCTGTTATTGCCCTACCAGAGAGGTTTATATTAACGGTATATCACCTGTCCACAATATTTTGTTTTCTGAAAACCTAAAAATATCTTTCTTGCCTTCGTTTCCCAGAAACTACACATTAACTAACGTTTTATTATTAAAAAGTACTTCGAGCGTAGCTTTTATGTTAAGTAGATCTTACACATAAAGGTAGAACCATGTGACACCTGTGGTTGCAAAATAAGCTCTGCACAAGCCTAGAAGAAAAATGGCCCTGCTTCTCACTTGATTTATTACCCAAGTACTGACAGATCTCTAAGAGTTAATAGCGCAGTCAGTGCGGTGTGCCAGCAGTATTGACATAAATTGAATCAACCTCATCACAGGCAGAATGCAAATCTTGGTTTCCTGGGCTTCAATAAAACAATGTGAAGCGCAAGTATTTGGGTCTCTGTCCTTGATGCCAGAAGTGGATTATTCAGAAAACAAAGTCCTGATATGAGAGATTATTATTTTATAAAGAGACCACCCTCAAACATTAATCTCTGTTTCCATTCCAGTAAATGGCTAATTACTTCTCTACTTGGAGCATCTAGATAAATTAGAATATGAGAAAAGTTAACCAATTTCTGTAATTCAATTCAAAAAGTAAAGCTCATTATATAGATTATTTAAACACAGAACAATATATTTCAACCAGGTATTCCAATTAAGTTTAATAATTAGGGCTTACACAGCTAATTCAGATTACATAAGACCAAACAAAACATATTTTTAACACAGAAATATGTGATGGGTGACAGAGTCCCAGGAAAGACGGAAGTTGTCCAGTTTATAGGCACCGGCACCCTCCACAAAAAGAGCAAGTCACTGCTAAAGAACCTGCTTGTTCACAGAGTACTGCATCCAAGCATATTATTGGAAGGTTGAGTGGAAGGAAGAAGTGGCCATACTTTTAAGTAGGCGGACATTTTTGTATTAAAAATCCTTTTTCTATTGGTCCTATGCAGAGTTGGGGGCTCAAGTCACATGACTTCCTAATGAACATACTTGATGGAATCACATAAAACCTAAAACTCATCTTGATGAAATCCCATAAAGCCTAAAACTAAACTCGGACCTCAACACATTGACCCGTGACGCCATTTGGTCTTAAGTCTTTTGACTTATAAATACTGGACATCTCAGTCCATCAATCAACCAAGATTAGTGCTTCTGATATTCAGCCACTACACAGAATCCCTACATCTCACACATCATCCATTCAAGTAGAAGAAGAGAGGCAAGTCAAAATACAGTAATGTAAATTGTTTTGAACAACATTTGGAGAAAAAGAATACCTCAAGTTACCTAATTTGTTAAAAATTAAGAGGTGGTGAAAAACTGGAGATGTAGTTTGAAAAGCATGCGAGTTGAAAACTGAAGACAACGTCCAACTTCCTTCAACATTTCTAACATAAAGAAACATTTATCAAGGCTAGTGATTAAATTCAGGGTAATGTTAGCTTAACGACTGATGAATAGACATTTATTTATTTTTGCTTGATAGTTAAATCACAGATTATTTTGCATGTTTGAACGAAAAAGTGAAAGGTTCTTGTTCTCATTTTGTGAAGAAATGTCTAAAAACACTGAGAATCGCCACAGTTACCCAGAACTCAAACAAACATACGTGTGAAGTAGCAACTGTTCTTAGCCATCATCATTTTACTGTAATTACAATTACATTTCTAGTCAAATTACCTGTTTAGGATTTAAAACATAAAGCTTAGGACTTGGGACTTGACTTGAATGGAAAGACTTGAGGCTAACCCTAGTGCAACATCATATTTTTATTATCTGTGAAACTGTATTTGGGGTTTTCATGAGCACCAAGTCAAAGTTAATTAATCTTAATGGCATTGAATTACTGAAGTAAATGAATTATTATTATTATTGTAATTTAGATGTATCTTAACCTTAGAAAATTACCAATTAGGAAAATGCAGGTATTTATTTAAAAAAACATTTTGATTTCATCTTTTTGTTAGAAATAAAGTATTTGGTAATAAATAATAAAGCATAAGGGATGTAAATTTAAAAATAGCCACTAGTTGCTCACTGGGTGTCCTGCAGGGATCAATCTATGACTGTGATTAATGAAGTCCTATAGATCCGGCAGGCAGCAGCTATGGCCGTTGATTGACAGCTTACAGAGACTTAGAGAGACATTATCTAGCTTGAAAACCGACATGCTGGGACGCAAATTTAGGGACAGGATAATAAAATGTCAAAAAGTAAGACTTGTGTTGGAATTGTATCACAACTAGAAGGACAAGCTCGTGTTTGGTAAAGCTATTCATGCTCAGGTCATTAACCTTCATTAAAAAGGTTGAAATGTATGGTATTTATTTCCTCACGTTTTTCAACATTATATTATATCAAGAGAGCAGCTTGCAGCATTCTTTGTCTCGATGAAATTTACTAGGAGCTAGACTGAGTGAGAATAGATTGAG
Organism: Girardinichthys multiradiatus; assembly: GCF_021462225.1. Classification (NCBI taxonomy): domain Eukaryota; kingdom Metazoa; phylum Chordata; class Actinopteri; order Cyprinodontiformes; family Goodeidae; genus Girardinichthys; species Girardinichthys multiradiatus. The sequence continues at coordinate 35,278,244 of NC_061815.1, read as the reverse complement.
ATATCGATTATTTGCCAGCACACTCAGGTCCTGTCGCTATGGGAACAATGGTGAAGGCAGTTCACGGTCAATAATCAGGGTTGGCGATCCAGATCAAAACTTGGACACATCCTGCTGTCCTCTTCAAGCTAGGAGGAGAAAAAAAACTCATAAGTGAGCTCTACCAAGCTAGTTGCTCAACTTGGACAAATTTGCTTTTTTTTTTAAAATGTCTAATTTTTAAGGAGAATATCAATCAAGAAATATGCTTCCGAGGAAGCCTGCAGCAAGTATATTCAATCTATCAAACAGAGTCCAATCCTCCATGCAGAATGGATAAGGCACACCCATGCTGCAAACGTGTGAAGACTGTGAGAGTTTGCAGCATGTGAGAAAGAGAGGGTATAAATATAAGCGGCAGCCATTGCCAAAGTTAAACAGAATTTAAGATGCTGAATGAAAACCACGGCTTCAGCCTGAACAACATATAGCAACCAGTGAATGTTTTTCTGGATATTATTATTATTTTATCAAATCAAACCTGCACATGTACGCATGCATGAGGAAAACTACATATTTGCTTTTAAAATTGTAACCATAACCATTTGTATCACACAGTTTTTTCTTTCACAACAGATATAACACGGTGTTAAGAGCTACAGTCACATACAACACATCCAGGGAGCACTGCACGGGCACAGAGAGGAATCACACACTGAGGTATTGTGTTCAAAGTCACGATTTCCACAAGGCAATGCAGCACTAATACATCACAAAGGCAGGGGAAAAACTACCACGTTTTTCTTTTCTTACACCAATCATCTTACCAGTCTTCTTCTGCAAAACTACCCTCCTCAGCTTCAGGGACATTGCTGTTGGAGCGAAGGTGGAAACAAAAAGCATCTTGTTGACAAATTGTTTGGTTGACATAATGTGTTCATGTTCAGGTGCCGGGACTGGAGTTAAAATGAGGTTGTTAAAGCATCGAAAGTCAGATGAATTACTATGCTGTCTAATTAAATATTCAAATATACTACATGCATTTTACTGCAAGGGCCCACAAACAAGCAGCACTACTTTCAAGGAGTAGCTTAGAATAAAGAAAAAGAAATGCAGAAATAACTTGGCAGTAGCTGTTTCAAAGGGAGGACGTTTTTCTCTGCCTTTGCTTTGGTATCTGAAGCTGGTAGCAACTCAAATCGCCCTGGTCTGAAAGCATCTATGTATCCTCCTTCACACATGACAATGGAAAGTGTTGGTATTATGTGGATAGTACCTCTTTAATGTTATAGCTCCACGAAAACTGCTAACTACTCCAGTATATACATACACACCAATCTGGCATAAGATTATGAGCAGTGTGTTGGTCCCTCTTTTGCTGCTAAAACGGTCCTAACTCATTGATGCTCATAAAGGTGTGCTAAGGTACCTGGCACCATGATGTTAGCACCAGATCCTCCAAAGATGGATGGATTTTGTGTGGCGACAGACTGCAATTCAGGAAGAAAACTGAATTTTTGAATTTTGAACTTGACGAATCTGTTGCACATGGGAAAAACATTAGGACTTCAGTGATGCATTTAGTTGTGTATCAGTTATTGGGAAAGGAACATTGAAGTTTCAAGTTTTAATTTCTACATAGATTAAGAATAATGTAAACTAAAGCTAAAGGTACATTGAAAATTACTGAGACTATTTGTGTATAACTTTTTCTTTTTATTGCCAATGATAGTACTCTGCAGAACAATACAGCTTTCCATATGATGTCTGAGCCATTTTGTCTTAAACTCTGCCTAAAGAAACATTAGCATTACCAACAAATAAATCTGCATATTTATAGAATATTGCATTAAACATCTACATACATATCTGATACAACACTAAAACATCTAGCTATTTGGCATAAAATATTAAAAACAAAATTGTAATAATAATAGTTACAACCTTATGTTTGGTGAGTTTGATTTTAACCCAAAAATATGCTTTTACTACAGTCCAGACACTCCAGAGGGTTCAGGGAGACATCCTTTTTCAAACTAGCATCATTTCTCCTTCAGATCTGAACTCCAACCCAGTGGAAATAATTAATGTCTACACCCTTGGGCATGGCTTTATTAATTACAGCAGCATTTAATTTGTCGTGAGGCGCACACGCAGGCGTTGGTGTCAGTGGGGGTTTTCTATGTGCGCTGGGACAAAAATTACAAGTCACGCTACTCAGTAGGCGCTAGGCACATGGTTTCACATTTTCTTTTTATTAAGTATGTATTTTTTTTTTTCTCTTTGCATTTCCTCAAATGTTCTCCCTTTTTACATAATGTTAGAGCAATTATCTAAGATGAAGTCAAATGTGTTCTCTAGTAATCTCAAGAAAAAACAGAACAATTCAACATTTTTTACGGTATTGCTTTAGTTGGAGAGCCTAATTAAAAAAAGTAAAAAGAACCAAACATGTGTGATGTCTTCCCTGATCCTCATATAATTACATGTATAAGATGCACAAAGGAATCATTTTTCAAGAGACGTGCATCTCTGAGATTTAAAAAAAAAAGGAAGAGACGCAAAGACAAACAGACAAGTGATGAAACTGGCCTATTTTCAGCTTGACCTGCCCTAACAGGCTGGTCAGAAACTCAAATATCCAGTTGTGACAACAATCTGGAGCGGGCACAGGTGGTTTCAGCATGACTGGGGTGTTTAAAACAAAGACCGAGGTAACACGGAGATGGACAAAACGATCTAAAAAGAAAATGCATTTTGTGCAACATGCCAAGACCTCAGTGAAGTACTTTTTTTTTTTTTTCACAGTAACTCCTGAAAGCGATATTGTTAAGCCGAGGACCAGCACTGTCAGCAAGGCGCCTTTACAGTGATTGTAATAACAGCCTAATTGGAGCAGAGACAATCTAAGATAAAATAATCTTTTATGTGCTTCAGTGTGAACTTCATCAATCACACTTTTTAATTCAATCCTAATGGGATTAATCATGTACTGTCATGCCTGTACTTGATTTGCTTCTCTGAAGACATTCAGCTCGCCCACTTGTTTTGCATTTGTTTAAAGCTAATTATTGAGGCAGAGAATTGAAATCAGAGTAGAAAAAAAAACCCAAGAACTGATTTCATGAAACGTTAAAATGTCACTGGGAATGTTTCATATTTGCTGAAAAAAATAATAATTTGAAGATAATTAGCTTTTAAGTCAAAGTCCATACACGCAAAAATAATAATGTCTTCGCAAACACCAAAGGCCGGCAAAGACGATGGTGTGAAGAGCCTTCGCTTGCAAGTTTCTGTCCAGGTTTTATTTATAGTTAACATTCAGAGGAAGAGAAGTGATGCAGCTGCTAACGAGAAGGTGAGGAAGAACAGAGCATACGCAGCATTTAATAAAGGCTGTGGAGGAGGCAATGGTAAGGGATGTGGGGGTGGAAGGCAGGGAATGTAAAAGCAGGACATACCCATAGGCCACACCGGCGATGGTGCACTTCTTAAACTGCATCACATTACAGGTCAGTGTTCCTGTCTTGTCAGAGAAAATGTATTTCACCTGTATGGGTAGAAAAACAGCTTATGGGTGCACAGTTAATTCCAAAACTAAAAAAAAACTCTTAGAGTCTTATATAAGAGAAAATAATTTAAAATAAGCCGTTTACCTGGCCTAATTCCTCATTCAGATTGGAGGTGCGGGCCATAGCCGGCGTGTTCGTGGGCTCATACAGCATGTCGGTGTCCTAAAAGAAATCACGGAGAGCAATTAAAGCAAAGACAAAACACAAAGTCCAAAGGCTTCACTGCTCTGACCCGCAAGGGAAAAAAAAAAAGAATAAAAGTTTCATTAAGAATATGAAGAATAAAACTGACTAAAAATGTGTGGGTCTGTTTAAAAAAAAAGTGAAACACAGAGAAAATACTTGGTGGGTTGACCTAGTTAGGGAGATTATGTAAGAACATTTCACATCTCTATTCATACACTTCACATGATGTGGGATTGAGATGCGTACATTTCTTCTGCTCTGTTTTCAACTTCTTGACGTAGAGTGTGGTGTTTTAAGAAGTACAATGACATACATTGACTTTTTCCTTACCGACCTCTATTTTATAATTGGAAAAAGGAGTAAAAAAAGTTTAGATTAATGCATCTAACAAGATTTCAGTATAGCTACTGTGCCTTGCAAAAGTATTCAAACTCCTTGGATTTTCTTTTACATTTTTGTCAAATTATAACCACATATTTTAATGTATTTAATTTGATTTGTATGTGACAGACCTACACAAAGTACTATATATTTGAGAAGTGGAAAAAAAAGGATAGAAGGTTTGAAACATTTTTTGTGCAAGGATTTGTATTTACCCCACCTTCTACAAAGTATTTTAGAACATCCTTGTGCTTCAGTTGGAGCTGCATGTCTTTTGGGGTATGTCTCCACCAGCTTTGCCCACCTACAGACTGAATCTTTAATAGCACCACTTGTAACACAGCTCAACCTCAGTCAGACTGAATGTAGGCCATCTGTGAACATCGACTTTCAGGTCTGACCCCAGGTTCTCAGTTGGACATAGGTCAACACTTTGACTGGGCCATTCTTACACAGGAATATGTTTAGATCTAAACCCCTCCATTGTGGCTGTAAGCTTAAGGTGGCCGCCCTGCTGGAAGGTGAATTTGTTCCCCTGTCTCACGTCTTCTGCAGCCTTTATCAGGTTTTCTTCCAGGATTTCCCTGTATTTAGTTCCATTCATGTTTCCATTAACTCTGGCTAGCTTGCCTGTCCCTGCAGAAGAAATGCATCCCCACATAATCATGCTGCCACCACCATGTTTCACAACAGGGTATTCCCAGGGTGACATAAACTGTTTTCTGTCACACATAAAATTCTGCATGTAGGTCAAAGAGTTCAATTTTGATCTCATCTGACCAGAGCACCTTCTGTCTCATGTTGGCTGTGTCCTCTAAATGATCTGATATCATATGACTTTCTTTCAACAACAGTTTTTATCTGACCACTCTTCTAATGAAGGCCGGATTTATGGGCGCATGTGTAATGCTGACAGATTCTCCCACCCAAGCTCAGGATCTTTGCAGGCGTTACCAGAGTTACCATGGCCCCCTCTGTGTGCTTCTCTTATTAATACTCTGTCAGTTTAGTTTGACGGCCTTGTCGTGGTGTGTTTGCAGTACCCATTATCAGCTGATGGATTAAACATTGCTCTGTGATGATCTATGAGGTATCTGGTAACCTGTCTGCTGTGTTCCTTGGTCTTTATTATGTTCAATGTTCTCTGCAGCTGGATTTAAACCGAGATTAAATTACAAACAGATGGAGTGTGTTTACTTTAATTGAGTGAAGGGCATTGGTTGCCCTGAATTTTATTTATTGGCATTAAAATAAATGGTGGTATATAAGTAAAGGTTACACCTTTCTGGTTTTTCTTTTTTGTATAAAACATTGAAAGCAATGAATCAAAAGTTCAAGGGGTTATTAAACCTATGCAAGACGCTAAAGGAAAAATGTCTTCATGATGTAAAACAGGCTCCAAGTAAAAACAGTTTATACATACAGTCAATGAAGAAAAACTGAACTTATGAGCAAAAAAGGAAAACTTAATCTATATCTTCAGATAATCAATGAACCAGAATTTTATCAGTGGACATGTTAAAGGTTTAATCTCTACATAAATTTTCTGAAAGAAACAAAAGAAAATTGAAGAAAAATTGTATTTCCAATATTTAATTGAGCGTAATGGTGAGAACCTTCAGTGATTTGAGGCACACAACATGTACATTATGTGGTTGTTCTCTATCTGTAATGTTTACACTGACACAAAAAGGAAATGGACAGTGTGTTGACTCACCCAGTTGATGAAAAAGGCTTGTATGAATTTGATAACCTCCAGTGTGACCAGCAGACTTATTGGTATCAGGTTGTTGAAAAGGATAATAAAGGTGAGGAAGTTGAGGCCAAAGTTTGCAGCCCCGCCATCTGTCAGGGGACACGGTTTGGATAAAAAGCAATGAAACAAGAAAAAACTCATCAGTGTTTGCTTGGTTAAATACATGTTAGTCAAAACAAAATGCCAAAAAAGCTACTTCCGGCTGAGGGTCAACATTCAGCAAATCCACAAAGTGTTTCTGGACCAATGTTGTGCATTAGCTGGAAGTGGCCTTTCGTTCCACCCAAGTTCAGTTTTTTTCCTCAACCGATTACCAATCCAATTCAAAGTCCCAAAGATTTAAGCCTTGGCATCCAGCATGATCCAGGCAATGATTTCTACAAAGCACTATGCAATAAATGATACTGGTACCCAGCAAAAAGCCCCAAACAATTGGTAATGATCAACATGTAAACCCACTGACACGAAACATGAAAACAGGAGGGATGTGATTTACCTTTCCTCAGCTTGCAGGAGATGCAAATGTTACCCTCCTCAACCCAAGCCTTGAGCTTAGCTTTGCGATTGAGAGGGCCAGCCCTTCCCCATGAAAAAATGATTTCATAAGCAAAGAAAAAACAGGAAGTGGCAGAATGGAAAGCTACATACTACAACACGAAAAACAGGGAATAATGCTTTCTTTTTTTTTTTTTTTTTTAGAAGTGAGGGGGAAGACAGACATTTCAGATGCTCTCAAGACAACGGAGGGAGATTCAGTCCACAGCACATTCTCAGCTAGCAAAAAGAGTGGAAAAGAGAGGGTGGATTGTATCAGTAAAAGAATGAGTGTGACCTTAACATCGTCTCATTTCAGTTATTTCAAGTAGCAGGCTCAGTATGGTAGAGAGGAATGTTGGCAACAAGTTGGTATTAGATGACAAAGGCTTGAGACTAGATCAATCAAACAAGCAAATCCGGACATGCAAAACTAAAGTTAATAAATGCAAAATTATAGCTGATTTCTTTACTGTCATCAGAGTATAGTTGTATTAATCTAGTGGTAAAATAATTTAAGATTATTTGTGTAAAAAAAAAAAAAAAAAAGCAAATATCAATGTTTATGGTTGGCCTGCCGTCCATTAGGGTAAGAAAAAATTAAATACTCAACTGATCCAAGTCACACTGATACATTTGCACATATTTTTACTATCCTGCAATAGTTTTTCCTTCAAATGGTCAATTTAAATTGTTAGTTCTAAACGTGAAACCATCTGCAAAGCCTTTTAAAGGTCTGAAATAGTTCGAAACTACGCAGTCAATATTGGAATTCGCATCAATATAACATGCTCTGATTTGAACAAAAAAGCTGATTCATTAATAAAGTAAAGACAAAAAAGGCTCATATGTTGCCGTCACTGTGTACAAGTGCGTTTCCACTGCAGGACACATTTTCAAGGATTCGGGAAGTTTTCTGAGGTAGTTTTTCCTCCTACTGAAAGAAACATGGCCAAATCAGAAATACAAGTAGTAGGTTGAAGTAGAAATATATTCCAAAATGGCCCTGATAGGCAGGTAGGAATTTTTAGACAGGCCAGGAAGTAAAAGTGGAGCTTCGTAGTCGGAGGAAGACAAACATTTCTCAGTGGCTGAACATCCCCAGCATTTTATTTCAATCATCTCGTCCTCTGCCGGGGATACAAATTAAAATCATCACAACTGTCCAGAATTGTTGGTCTTTCACCAATTTTGAGTTTGAATGGAGCAGAAACGCCACTGCAGCAGCTGTATGCGTATATGTGGCTATTTAAAATCATTCACATTTTCAGAAGGTTTAATGAGGCAGTGTGTGGCTTTTAAAGTATAACCGCATGAAACAATCGAAGATTAATACTGTAATAGTCTGATTTCTGAGTGTTTCACTGAATTCTGTACTGAGCTGTTTTTAAAATCATTTATACTAAATACACTACGTATTATTAAATGCACTTGCAACTTTAAATTCTAATAATTTTACTTAATTTAATTAGGTTTATTGTTTGGTTATCTTAGGGATTAACATCTGTTGATAACGTAGTGTATAATTATGAAAATTTAAAACAAAAAAACTTCTGCTACCTACAGACTCCATGTTCACTACCCAAAGCAGACTTAGAAAAGCCAAACATATTTAAACTCAGTAGCTGCACCAGTTGTCCTGCTGTATTAACCCAATCAAATGCAGTCACCAGTGTCAATCATGTCAAAGTGAAATGTATCTATTTATTTAATCAGACTACATAAGCAAAGGTTAGAGTCAGCGCTGCACTGACTATTTTTGTCTGCATTTATTATAGAGATGTTGATTAACTGATTGATTTATACTAAAATAGAGTCAAAAAAAGAAATGACAATCTCTGCACCTCTCTTTTGTCACAGGATGGATAATATGCACTGGACAGAACCTCAACAGCTCCTTATTTCAAGATGGATACTTGCTTTACAACTTACACTTCCTTGATCTCTGACACGTGATCCCTTAGATGGCGGTTTTAATGTCCGTGGGGACAATGTTAAAACCTTTAATGAGCCAACAGTAACACAATTAACAGTGTGGAGGAATAAAAGGGGGGCCATGTAAGTTGTAATGCAAGCTTGAATTGGCCAGAGGAACAACCTGTCCTAAAAAGGCCTATCAAGGTAGAGAGAAATGGCAGAAGTCACGATAAGCACTTTGCATACCAGGTTCAGAGCTTCATCCCAACAGACCAGCAACCCGGTAAAAGAGTTGAGGATACAAGGATACATTCAAAGCCCTGCAAAAGTATTCTTAACCACTGAAGCTTTTTCAACATTTTGTATCATAACAACCACAAACTTCACTGCATTGTATTGCAATGTGATATTATGGGCTGGAAGGAAATGGATTCACGCTTTACAGAATCATTTACAAATAAAAGTGTATTTAAATCAGCTTTCCTCTGGCCTATTTCCTATCAAGTAAAGGTTGACCTTTGGACAGATACAAGTTTTAAATCTCTGCAGCTCATCCAGGTTAATCTTGCATCATTTGGCCACTTCTCTGCTTGTCTTGCAGGTGTGCCATACTTTCACTTTTCAGGTAAAATGTATATTTTAAGGTAATAGACTGTCTTCAAATGCAATTATTTTTCCTATCTTAACGACACATAATCTAAACCTGTTCCCCTTCACTAAACCAAACTAACCATGATTATAGTTCCCATTATCAAGCAGCTCTAATTTGTCAATACATTTGTAAACCATGTATACTATTCCTTCTGCTTCAAAACTGTACATATAATATCCCAATAACTGAAAGATTGTGGTTGTATTGTGACAAAAGGTGGAAAAGTTCGAGTAGTATGAATACGTTTGGAGTGCACTGAACTAAGCAGGATTCCATCAGCCATCCTCCCTGTTTTATCTGGCTTGAAAAACTAAAATGCGACTGAGAGGGTGGCAGAGGCACTTAAAAAATGTCAGCTCTTGCCCCTTGGGTTGCAAGGCGTTATGTTCAAGCGGCAAACGCATAAGAGCTTCCTGCTATGAGAAAAAAACCTCCTGAGCACAATCTCATCTTCAGAAGAAGGTGCTGCCATTTAGTTGCGAGAAAAATTAAAGGAAGTAAAAACAAAAAAAGGTCTGAAGCTGGAAACTGCAAAGAGTTTAACGTGACACAAATAAAAAAAAAAGGAAGAGAAGTGAAACAATTTGCATCAGGCACTGAAAATAACTGGACAAAGGTATAAGAGAGCTGGAGGGGAAAAACCTATTGTTGGATCCCTGGTTTGTGCTTGTCCATGGCATGGGCCCATACAAAGTAGGGCAGCCATATAGGGGGTGAGGGTAGGGGGCTTCATTTGCTTAGCAAAGGCAGAGCTTCAGTAAGGGGTTAGTAAGGGAGGGTCATTCACGGATGGCCAAGGCTTTTAAATGGTTGTTACCTGGAGCTGTTAAAAAACGACAACAAAGAAAACAAAAATCAAACAGAACATTAGAAAGGAACAAAAAAAGTACAGCAGCGCAGTGATATTCAACCATTTCTGTTTCAATGACATTCATCCACATCACAAACAATGTTTCTGGGTTTACTTATTCCCACATCGTCATATATTTCACTTGTTGTACAAAATGTAAATTAACTAAGGCAACAGAAAAACACAACGCGTACTAGCTGCTAAGGAACTTAAAATGGCAAAAGGAAAAAAGTCGATATGAACAAGTGAGACAATATGTGGAAATAAGATGTGCAGCCGTAGCTGCGGGGACTCTTACAGTTGAGATCCATGTACCAGGCGTCATCGCCGTACTGGTACTTCCAGATGGTTTGACCGATGGAGCAGATGAGGGAGATGGCCAGCAGACAGCCGAAAAGCACGAGGATCTGAAAGTTGGTGATCCGCTCCACATTGGAGAGCTTCAGGGGAGGACGTGTTGAATTCTGGGGAACATGTGAGCAGATGGGAAAGAAGTCTAAAAAACTGAGGTGTCCCTTCACTGCTAAGTGGGTGTAAGAACATTCAGTTTATGGGTATTTTTGTAATAAAATATCTGAAGAGATTTAAATGCAGTCAGTTATTTTCTACCGGTTATTCCATAGTGGGTCGCAGGGGAGCTGGTGCCTATCTCCAGCAGTCTATGGGCGAGAGGCAGGGTACGCCCTGAACAGGTCACCAGTCCATCGCAGGGCAACACACAAACAACCATACACACACTCATTCATTCATACACCTAAGGGCAATTTAGAGTTACCAATTAACCTAACAGGCATGTCTTTGGACTATGGGAGGAAGCCGGAGTACCCGGTGAGAACCCACGCATGCACAGGGAGAACATGCAAACTCCATACAGAAAGACCCCAGGCCAGGAATCGAACCCAGGACCTTCTTGCTGCAAGGCAACAGTGCTACCAACTGTGCCACCGTGCAGCCCAGATTTAAATGCATTTAAGCTAAAACTGTTCAAGTAGCAGATAGTTTAATCACTGTAGCCCTTGTTTAGCTGTAACGTCATCTACAAAAGCACCAATGTGCAAGAATCATTGAAAATAAATATTCTCTCATTTTCTTTCTCTATAGGACGAACCTGAGTGCACAATACACTAAATAAGAAAGAATGATTTTACCTGCATGAGTTTAGTGTCATGTCCTGTGTAGACAACCACACCATGGACCCACTGTGTATTCCTCAGCTGGGCCCCTCTTAATAAGATCTGGTCTGGACCCAGAGGAACCGTGCTGTGGTAAAAAGCAACACTGCTGTTAGGGCATTCAAACTTTACCCCCATTTCCTTCTAAAATTATTTCCCAGACTGATAAAACTGCCCTGATTCTTCCCCGATAAGGTCACTACTACAATCTGGGAGTAGTTTGTTGTAACATGTCATTTACAACTACTAAGAAGAAAAAAAGAGGTTTAATATTTCTTCTCCATTTTCAGAAAATAGTCACGGCCTTAAATATACAAACCAACGTATTATACATACAAAAGCATGCATATGTACAAATGAAAGACTGGCATTCGGGGAAATGATTTAGCATTTTAAACCCAAAACAAAAAGAAGAAGTAGTCCTCACATATTTTTGGACCTTGACTTTCAACACTGCCGTCCATTAAGGTGTTCAAATAAGCGTGGTTTTGTTTTTTAAAGAACTTTTAACTTAATGAAGAGCTCGAACTGAGCATAGCTCCTCACGGCCTCATTAAACGGCACTCCTTTAGGAAAGAAATCTTTCGCTCTGTAAAATCAGAAAATTGTTGGACAAAGTTTATGTAGAAAAACAATTGAAACATTTGCCCTCTAAAGCATTGATTCCCAACCGGGGGTACTCGTGTACTAGTGGTACGTGAGCACATTGCATTTAATATTTTATTTCCAGGGTGACGGGTAAATATCATCAGTTAGAGATAACTCCTGGATGCGTGATGCGTTTTTAGGACCCAGGTGCAAAATATACCACAATTTTATCAACCAAATCAGCAAAAAAGGCACAATAAAACAACTACAGGTGGGAAAGACTAGAGCAGGGGTGTCAATGCTGTGTACCGACACGACGCTCCGCTACTGGGAGAAAGAGAGAGAAAAGTAACAGCGGTTTCCCCTCTGTTGATCTATCAAAGCTTATCAAGGACAAGCAATCTCAAGTGTCTCATTAAAGTTAAGTTAAATGATGAAAAAACAAAGTAAAACTGATATGCTGAGCCTGAACATTATTTTTGTTAGGTGTTCTGTTCATGAGTTTGTACGTTTAAATGTCTGGTTATTGGGGACTTGTTCAAATGAGCTCCAGTTTTTGTTATAACAAAAACAGGGGTATTATGTTGTTTTGTATTTACTTAGATTACTTATTCACTTTCACAGCAACAGAGTTATCTTTATTTTTAATTTGAGCTGAAACGAATAAAATGCCTAAGAACAAACTGTTCAAGTTAAAGAGATTAAATAAAACCTTTTTCATTCAATAATCATTTGTTGTACATTCTAGTTTTACTAACACGTTTGACTGAGGGCAGCGTTTCCCCACCATTATCCAAGGGGGGTACCCCACCAACATGGTAGTAACATTAAGTTTTCCCAGTTGATGTCATACATTTTATGAGATCACGTCGTGAGTGATATTGGTAATTAAATACATACATGATAGATGAATAGCAAAAGAAAGACAATAGTTAAAGATTGAAAGATGGAAAGAGACAGAAACAGATAAAATATCTGATAAAGAGAGATAGAAAGACGGAGAGACAGTAGAGGGGTACCTGTGGTATAACAAAATGGCTCAGGGGGTACACAAGTCCCAAAAAGATTGGGAACCACTGCTCTACAGCAGTAAGGTTAAGATCAAGGCAGAGCTAAATATAGCTGAAATAACAGCACAGATGTCTTTAAATTATACAAGTGACACCTTTGTCAGCTGATGTGTTCAGACAGAAATGGGGTTTTGTTAAAGAGAAACACCAGCCTTGCAGTGCATTACGGTCGGCCGCAATTAAAAACTTAGTCCTAATTGGGAAGCTTTTTATAGAAGTTCAGATTCACTATACTTTTTGCCAACTAAAGCAGGGACGTACACTATGTAGATCTGAAAAGCTTTGTTGAGAACTTGGCTTTATCAAAATACAACTTATGTGAGCAAAGAGAGCAGAGGAAAATTAATCAGATGGAAAAAAGCTGGCAAAGGTGCCATGATGACATATTCAACATGCTAAACTAACCCATGACGTCAGGATTTATATATTTTATGAAAAGATTGATGGATAACTGAGAACTGGTTCATAATGTAAAGTTAGCTCACAATGTTTAGGATAGAAACCAGAACATTAATTAACTCAATTTTGACTTGAATTAAGATGAACAGGAACATTTGGAGCCATACCATGATGTCCTAGAAGACCAAATATCCTACATTCCAAATCCTCCAAATCAAATTGATTAATATGCAAGCAGCAGTATATTTCATTTATTTCCTCACGCCATAAAACACAAAATATTTTCTGACAAATGAGCTCCTGTGATGGAAAGTAAAGCAGAGGATAGATACGTGGCGGTGAAACTGAGCTCACCTGTGCCCATCCAGGCGGATGTTTCCAATAAACTCGTACAGATGTCGGTTTGGGCTTTCACATTCCATCCGCCCCGACAGCCGCATCAGGTTTTCAATGTCCTTTATGTCTGCAGTCACTTGGAGACCCTGTTGTTGTGATAAAAATACAGTTTAACTTATTTCTATGCTGTAAATGTTTGTGCTGTAACTAAAGAAAGAAGAGGAAATACATACTGACCTGTCTGATTTTAAGGTTCGTTTCCCCGTCCAAATTAGATGTTTCAATGTAGCACATACTCTGTGGTTCACTGTTGTGGAGGGAGACGATACAGAAACAATGCTAAAAATCATTTTTATAGTAAACAGTTCATGGCAAATCAATGTGTAAGAAACTACAGCAAGAGATTAGGGGTTACAGAAGAGAAACAGCAAGACTAAAGCACAACAAACAAAGATGTTGAAGCCAGCAAAAACTGCCACCACCGTTTGACTGACACTGTCTGCTTAAGAAACAGCATCTACAACATCTACAGGCCAGACAACATTTTTGTTTGGGGCTGCTGTTTCCCAGTAGTTTAACTGTCTTTCCAGAGAAGCTAGAATAAGGTCCAACGGGACAGAGAGAGGAAACATCAGAGTTGGGTGACAGGAGCAAGCAGGCATACCAAGCACAACAAACAATGCAGACAAATGGGCCTCAGACAGACTCTTGGCACAGAGACAGAGGGTTAGAGCATGCCTGTGGTTACATGTTGAGCTGGGTCACTGGTTAGCAGCTCTGTTAACAGTAATCTCCTCGCAGAGAAGGTCTGATTGATAAAAATGAGCAGAAGGATGTTCCAGTGACAAGTGAATTAAAACTGAATTGAAAAAGTGGCAATGCACTGCAGAAAGATAGCACATACAGAAATCATCTTGGAATGTGACGGCGTGCAAACTGCTCAATCAAATAAAGCCGCTGCATTCAGGATGCAATGAAAGCCATGCAAAGGCGTGAATATGGAAAAATATATTCACACCCAGAAGACAGCATGATGTAGATGGAGCATGTGCTCCCAAATACCACAAGTCTGCTTTCATTCAGAGCAGAAGTGTTAGGCCTAGATTTAAAGGTGAGCATACTAACACTGTTTAAAGAAATAAAACATTAAATCCCTAATTTAACAGCCTGTGCTTTTTTAAAACAAAAAACTATTTAAAGTAAAGATTTTGTTTTCGCAGTGCCTTGCAAAAGTATTCATACCGCTTGAAAATTTTTTATTTTGTCATGTTACAACCACAAAACGATACAAAGTGGTTCATAACTGTATATGATTTTATTCTGTAAATAATTATAATTTTCTATCAATCACATAAAATCTCAATAAAATAAATGAAAGGCTTGGGGTTGTGACCTGACAAAATGAGGAAAAGAGGTATGAAGACTTTACAGCGACAGTGCAATCAACGTTCTGTGACCAAAGAGTCAAAGGGCTCCTTCCTTCCTGCAGAGTGGAAATAAAGTCTCTAACATCTGATCCCAGTTGGAACAAAGCCCCTACCCCATCTCTCCCACAGCCGTTTCAGTTGGTTATTTTGCTGGTTTGCTGACCTGGATGACAGAATGACGAGGTCAGCCGGGAGATGATCTCCGTTTGCAGCTCTGACTACTTCCCCAACAGCCACCTGATATTACCAAACAAACACCAGCAGGGGGCGAGACGGAGGAGGTTTGGCAGTAGTTTGCACAGGAGGCAAGAAAGGAGGATGGAGGGGTTAAAAACAAAAAAAAGAGAGAGAGGGTATGGGAGAATAAAGGGAAAAAAAACACAAGAAAACATGGAAAGGGTAGGAGACAATTGGTTCAGTTTTAGGGAAACATGAAGAGCATGATGATCACTCCTGTATGATTAGAGGTATGGTTCTCTATGTGTTCTCCTTTTCACAAAACCATCTAGGAAAACTGTGAAACTGCTGCATGGGCAAAGCAGGATCTTTGCTTTAAATACTGCTGAGGAGTCAAATTCTCTTTTTAAAGTCAAATTTTGACCAAATCCAAATGGTTTCTGAAGAGGAGAAGGAGATCATTTATGAAGACATGATTGCTCATATCTAATCCAAAACTCACATTACTCCTAGCCCACCTAAGGAAATGATGGCCATTATCTTGTACACAAAAGTATACAGATTTGTAATGCTCCATCAGATTTACAGTTGAAAATCTTGACTTAAAGAGTTAATAAACCATCATTCTTTAGGACGAGCTGAGAGTGCCAGACGAAAAAAGGGACACAGGGAGAAAGATTCCCAAAGTCTTGCAGCAAGGCGATTCCTGTACCTGGATGATAAAATGACAGCATCCGCAGGAACAAAATCACTGCCATTTACTCTAATAATATCACCCACTTCGACCTGTGAAAAATAAACTGGTTACTGCTGCGAGCTGGCTATAAAACAGCACAGAAAACACGAAATCAGCAGAGGGAATAAAAATTCACAGCTGGAATGATATAAACATTAAACCACAGAAACATCTAATAGTAATGAGAAGACACTGAAGGAGCAGCTGAAGTCGTCTTCCATTAAGACAGAACCCTGCACACAGTTCAGCGGGCACTAACTAAAACACGAAAAGAAAAAAAAAAAAATATATATATATATATATATATATGTATATTTTATATATTATATATCAATAAATAAATGGTCAGAAACTAAAGATGCAAAATAACATTGATGCAATTCTGTTCTTTCCTGATGAAAAAAAATGAATTATAAAAATGCTTTGAATATTCTTTTTCACACATAAAAACAAAAAGAAATGACAGGGATTTAAAAAAAACAACCCAAAAATACAAATTCGTCACTTTGGTTTTATTCAAGATGCTCTAATATAGGAACAAACAAGACCAGACAAACATGTGGAACAGAAGATGCTTCTGCAAAATGCATGCTGAGAAGGAAAAACTCATCTATTATTTAAACTTTGGCTTTTTAGAGAATCCCAGTCTATAAAGGGATGGGACATTCACATGAAACCAAGGAGAAGAGGCACAGATTTCCATCCAATGGGAAAAAAATTAAAGGCTACATGATAAAAAAAAAAGGCTTTACTTCTATCTAACATTTAACAAACCCACATTCTGTGAAGGTGGGCGTTTGTTTGCAATAATTTCAGCATAATCTCAAACTGGATCAGTAGGGCTAGAAGAAACGTTTTTAAGTGGATCTCACACAGTCATGGGCTGGTTACCCGTACCATGGTATGCCAAGCATTCAGAAATTTACTTTCATAAAACTGAAACCTGAAATGGGGCATAGGAAGTACAAGGTTACAAATGTCAGCATAACACCAGCTTGTTAGTTAGAAGATCTTACAGATTACCAAACTACAGTTAAGTCTAAAAGTATTCATACCCCTTGCAGACAGAAATTTAGAATTCATTTAACCAATTTATTCTACCAAGACATTTGTTTCTGATTTGAAATAAGACAGGTACCTCTCTCAAAATACGATAAGCAAGGTAAAAGTATCAATTAGATGAAAAATATTTCACCTGTTTAACAATTGGAAACAGTGTTGAGACTAAAGCTTGTTGATGCTTCGGGAAAAATCGACAAATACATCATGAATTGAAGCAAAGCAGTGTTGTCTGCACCATGTTCCGGAGATCAGGTTTAAAGCTAAAACGTCCTTACTGAGCTGTGTTACCAACTAGCTCCAAATTGTAGCTAATTTCTGAACAGCCTGGTGTTTCATCTGCACACTCTGCTTAAAGCTGGCCTGCTTGGGCCACAGAAATGAAAGAGTTTTATTATAAGGGAAGAGACGAAGCTGCTCTTTGACCTCTGATCTCGCTTTCCAAAGGCCAACCCGAAGGGAACACAGTGTGCATGTGTTTAGGGATGCAGTATGGAGTGTAAAAGTGCAGTAACAGCACCAAAATGGGTACTCCAAGTCTTTTCTTTTCACCTCAGAACACGTAAATTGCGAAGTGTTGACAAACTGTGGGTACATACCTTCTCCCAGTGCACAATCTCCCAGGCGCCATTCCTTAAAACTGTGGTGAGTCATAAAGGTGATGGTGAGGAAGTTGGAGCCAAAACAGACAAAAGAAGTCAAAAATAAAGAGACAAAGAGAATTGTTTTTAAAAAACAAGACTGACACTGATGTTCTGTAAGTATGTTGCAAAACAGAGAGAATAGCTTGTTTTCTACTGAACCCATAAATCCTATAGTTGTCCACAAATAAGGAGAATGTTTTCAGTACCTTGACATTCCTTTTTGTTGACAACATTGTCAGCTTTATGGCGTTTCTGCAAAGAACAAACATTTACCATAAGCACATTTTATGTTGTGATATTAATTATTTAAACCAAGAAAGCTTAAGTCCAATATTTCTCCACCTATGGGCCTCGAGACGCACCACACTGCTCAACCTGGGTGAGGAATAAATGCAATTACAAAAAACACATTTTCAAATATGTTGCCCCACTTCATTTATGAAATAACAAAGCGGCAGAAACTGTAAAAAGTGACTTTTGTACCCGGACAAACGGAGATGCAGATGCATAAATTAGCATTATAGACTTAAAGTGAGATAAAACCTCGACTGCCAATCCGCAGCAGCCACATCATTCAGCATTTAATCCACCTCTGCAGTACAACCACTGCAGTGTTTTTCCCCTGTGTGGTGCCAACAGGACGTTTTCATCTAAAGCTTAACTTTTCTCAGTTATCCCTGCAGGCTCACCTAAAAGAAGGACAAAAGTCAAGGAGGATTAAAGTGTTGGTGTAAAAACTGTCACATAGTGGGTCAGACAGAAGCATCTGCACCTCAACAGTCAAGTTTGCTTTACTTAAAAACCACGGATCGTGTACAGATTAACTTTAAAATTAAGTTGTTTAGGTCTGGCCTTTGACTGGGCCACATGAATATGCTTTAATCTAAGAAATTCATTTGTAGCTCTGGCTGTGTGTTTAGTGTTGTGCGGCTGAAGTTCCAAGCCTTTCGACACCTATAAACAGTTTTGTTCCAGAAATGCTCTATATAGACATCCATCTTTCCCTCAACCCTGCTGAAGCACCCCCACTTGCCCACAGCATGATGCTGCCACCACTGTTTCACCATAGGGTCAACAAATTCTCCCCACCTGAGCCATATGGATCTCTGCAGCTCCCTCAGAGTCTGATTAATGCTTTCATTCTTCGGCTTGTCAAGTTCAGGTGGACAGTTATGTTTTGTTAGGTCTGCAGCTGTGCCATATGCTTTCCATTTTAAGACTTAACAGGTTTGTTTTTTAATAAAAACCATCAATAAATTTTCTTCCACTTTATTCTCATAAAAATCCTAATGAAGCTGAAGTTTGCTGTTGCATAAGATGTGAAAAGGTTCAAGGGGTGTGAACACTTTTGTGTGCCATCGCTTCCCCTCGTGTCCCGCTTGTTTGCTCAACAATCACGCAATCAGCTGTGATTTCTGAAGCTGATTCCAAGGGACAGCTTGTCAACCAGTATCACGCTGAGTAATAACGTGTTGCTGCACCCATCTCATTAAAATGATTACTGTGCGTTAAAACTGAGCTCCTGAGAGCAACGTGTGCTCTAGTTGATTAACAAGAAGAGGACATATCCACCCACATTTCTGCTAACTACATGTTTACAAGAGGAGCTTTGTATCAATGCCATCTAAATTAATCTGCAACAAATTCAGCCCGTCAAGACTGTCACTCAAAACACCTCTTTTATTAAACAGCCGCTACCAGTCCAGTGTCGCCTAATGAAAACCAATGGTGTTTATGTTTAAGGCAACAAACATAATTAATCAAATGCAATCTTTTTTTTTTTTCTTCAAATCTACGCTTATTTGCCAGCATTGTAATATTTATGGGTTTTAGGAGCTTGCTATTTTATGTAGAAAGAGGAATGATAAGTGGCCAGAACATGGATTTAAATTAACTTAAAGGAGCTACAGTGAGCACTTGGATTTTTTCTGTGTTGTCAAATCTCAGGGTTCCTACACATGCTTCATGTCAAAAATCCATTCCCTCCTCCAGACTCAACCATCCAGAGTTCTTCGCCCCTTAAATTCATTTGAAAATATAAACAAGTACATTTCATTTTGTTTTTAAAAATGTAGATATTTGTTAAGTGGGGTTTGAATGTAGAAACTGCAAAAACACAGCAAGCAAGCAAGGAAGGAAGAAAGAAAGGATGCGAGGAAGCAAGGAAGGAAGGAAGGAATACACAAGGAGAGTAGAAAAGAATAAAGATACAAAGAAAGACAAAATGAGGAAAGATGGAACAACACAAAAAGGTAAGGAATGAACGACACAAGAGAAGAAAAAGGGAGGACAAGAGGAAAGAGGGAATGAAGGACAGGAGGAACACAAGAAAGGAAGGAAACAATGGGTGGAAAAACAGAAGGAAGGAAAGAAGGATGTACAGAAGGAAGGAATGGATAGAAGGACACAAGGAAAGAAAGAAGGACAGAGGGAAACACAGGTAAGAAAGGACACAAGAAAGTATACGATGAAGGAAGAAAAGAAGGACACAAAGAAGGAAAAAAGGAAGGACAAAGCATTTAGATGATGGGATTATGGAAAAAGTCTGGAAAAGCAATTATTTATCCATACTCCTATTTTCTATACCTTTCCAGACCTGGAAAATACTGAAATCAAATTCTACAAAGTGTAGAAATTCTGAACTATAACAGGTGAGCTACAATGAAATCTCCATCTATTAGTATCTTTACCTCTGTGACAACCTGGCATCCTTTCCAGACTCAGGCTAAAGGCATTTATAGTTAAAATCCCTGCAACATGCAGGACGTTTTAATGAATGGACTGGTCTGTGGTGCACGGCATCAGTCTTTTTTTGGCTGCACTGAGCCCAGAAAAAGTTTGCTTCTCCAAAGCCCTGTGCCAGAGCTGTCAGCTCATCTTCACTCATCCACACTATTAGGTGTAGCAGCACAGATAGACCTCTGCCTATTCAGAAGACATGTTAGGAGAGCAGAGATGCATCTAAAGGGGGTGACTCGGAAGGGTTTGCTGCTTCCACTTGTTCTCATATTCACTGCTTCTGTCTCTGCAGGCACAGAGAAAATGAGATGCACTGTATTTAAATAATGTGTGTAAGCTCACACTGCAGCAAGCGCTGCATCATCAGCCCTCCACAGACTTCCAACATAGTGGAAAACATAAAAGCCGTTGCCATATCTTTGTTTTTAGTCTTTAGTTTCAGGTCAAACCTGATGATAAAAAGCAAGTGATACTGTAGAAAATCACACTTGTAGTACAAACTCACCCTATTATGTTCCCATTTTGGGACATTTAAATCTGAATGATGGCAGAACTGCTCTGAACAAACGGCCTGAGGCTGCTGCAGAAGAGACAGCCAGCAACAAAGTAAGGCGCGTGCTGTACAGTGTGTGCATGATTCATGAAGTTAGGGGTCGATGCTGCCCTGTCAGGTCAACATGTGAGGGACAGCGCAGTACAGAGAACAGACGTGTGTGCAGGTGACCTTCAGCGATAAAGATGGTGTCATCATCCACTCTGTTGCCATGTTTTCCACAACGAGCCAGGAGTAAAAATGCTGCGCTGGTCCCTTCAGCCCGCGATAGACGCTACCGTGTAGTATAAAGTAACTGCCCACCGGGACCCGCACGAGGGATCGCATTGCAGTGTCACTGCAATACAGTAGAATGCAACATTCTCAAGCTTTGCTAAGGTAGGTTGAGTGGATTACACACCAAAAGCTAATTGCACATATTTTTTATAGGACTTTAACATTATTAACCCACCCCCATTCCATCCACAAAACAACACAACAGCCAGCAACCATCTGCTGCTTACCCAGGACTGGGTAAGGGGCCTGTGGTCCAAGGCGAGTACCAATAAGCTTACTTTTCCTTTTAGTGTATTTTTTTAAAGCATTGAGATTTATACTAAAAACTATAATACCATCAATCTAAGGCATCTTTAAGCGTCTGTTCAACAGCTCAGAATGCTCAGGGCAGTTGCTTTGTTTTGTCAGTACAAACTGTCTTTGTGCATAAGCAGAAGACTTTTCTGAGTTAATTGACTAAATGTGTTTTTGGGTCCAGTTGGCACAGCTGGAGCCCCAGAAATGAATGCGCATGCTTGCATCTGTGTGTCTGATGGTGTGACTGTGTGTGTTGTAGTCAGATAACCATCATAACCTGCTTTTTGACAAACCCACCACAGTTCACAGTTCAAGATTTACAGAGCAACGAAAAACTACAGATCCCCCCCGTACAGATATATTCTGTTTTTGCTTTTTATTTTAAATGAAACTTACTTGATTTTAATAAAGTTTAAGACCGGAACATCCCTACAGTGTAAAGTGTAAAGTAAGCCTAAGTTGAAACTGTAACCGACTAAAAGAAGCCAGAACCAACCTGCTTGAGGTTTGTCTTACCAGATCTTCAATGATTTCCTTGACAGCAGCTACCACCAGGATAAAGAGTAGCGGCACCAGTGTGGTCCAGCGACCAGTGGGGGACACATCTGGGATTTGCTAAATAAAACACAAAGTCCCAATTATGGATTAAAGTGATGCTTTTAACCTGAAACCTATCTGTTAAACAGCATTTTATTTTGACATGGTAATGTCCTCACCAGTAAAGATGCTGTATAGTATAACTGATGTAACAGGGAAGGATAAGTAATAATGCTATCTTCCTGTTACATTTAGCTACAAATAAAAGTATTTCCCTTCACACAGCTTCTCTTGAACAAACTAAAAATCACTAAATGTCTTTTATCTTGTGGCAATCATTTGATAATTAAACAGTGAGTGCAAAAAACAAACTTTTGAAAGCAAATGAATTCACTTTATTTTATTTAGGTCCTTTTTTAGGTCTAATTTTTGTGCCTTTATTAGAAATACTGATTTCCATTTCTCTTAGAAGTCTGACCTCAGATTGCCTTTTTTTTCTAAGTACTATAACCCATAAAAAAGAAACAAATGTGCTACAGGTTCTTTGATAGGCGTGGTAGTTTAAATCCAGGACACGAAGGAAATAAAAGACCAATCCAATTTATGCATCAAAGCATATTTTTACAACCTTTATCTGATTTTGATAAAACTCAAAAACTTGTAGCCATGTACATGCAGTTTTTTTGCTAAGTTTATAAACAATAAAGACGTGAGTTGCTAATATTGATGAATTCGGTGATTCAAACAAAGTGAAATAGTGATTTTAGAGCCAATTAAAAGATAAATGTTGGTTTCTGATCACTGGCTGACTGCTGCCCCTCTAAAGTACATGTTGGGTCATTTTGTTTCAAATGAATTACCATCAACAAATGTGAAATAATATACTATTAATAATAAACTATTTATCAAACAACTAGTGTTGAAAATGTTACATGCTTTATTTTTTTTAGCTCCTCTAAGAGGTAGCCCACACTGTTAAAATAGGTAAACACTCATGCTTAAAGTTATTGTACTAAAAAAGCACCACACTAGTAGGAAGCTTTCGGAAGCTAATGTTGCTGTATTTTAAACTACGTCATCCTGGGACTGTGGATGTAAGAAGCGGCCGAATTAACTAGCAAACAAAATGAGAAGCACTGTCGCAATAAAATGTTAACAAAAACATCAGTTGCTTAACATGTAAATACCAGCAGAACCACAGTAGTAAGCCAGCCTACTGGAAATTAAGTTCATGTCTCTTTCATCTGCATGGCTGTTTTATTCAAGGTCGACATATCGACACAACAGGAAACAAAGATTTAACACTGGCTACGTTTCAAAGGGATACTGGATGGAGTTCTTTCCTAACCACACAGCTTCCTCTAAGTGGGACAGTCTGACATTTCACACATAAAGAAAGAAACTCAAGTCTTTTGGAGTATTCCATTTTCTATTTTCTGCTCTGAGTTGGTAAGCTCTAAACACCTGAAATTCAAATTTCAGCAGCTGCAGCTACTTGTACATATTTTAAATTGATGCACCAGTGTGTTGAGTTAGTAGGTGTAGAATTACATGCATTTGTTATTATCAAAATATTTAAAAATACTGTGTCTGAGTGAGTGAGTGTGTGTGTGTGTGTGTGTGTGTGTGTGTGTGTGTGTGCATGTGGGTGAGGCTGTGTGGCCATATGAAATTACAGACATGACCTTACAGGAAATGGTGTCTAGGTCAATGCAAACTGTGGCTGGGGAAAAAAAAAAAAGGAAATGGCCCTATTGTAATTAACCAAATAGCTAAACCTTTACCTCAGTACTGACAAATGCAGTTGTGGAATTTATCATCAAAGAAATAGATAAACTAAATCATACCTGCAGGAGTGCAATGAAGAGAAAGAAGGAGTTGGCTGCCCTCCTGAACTGCGAGTAGAGGAACCGAGGGAGAAAGGTGAGAACGTTATATTTGGCCGTGCTGAAGAGGCGAGTCAGGCAGGATGTAACGAGATGATAGTGGGGAGCAGGATGAGACAAGAAAGGGGAGAAAACAAAGCCAGTTAGCCTTTAATCTAACATTACTGAAACAGTGTTACATTTATATGAGGCTTTGTTTTCAGCATTTTGACAATCCATTTTGTGTTGCTTTTACAGGAAGACATTCATTTGTGTCTGGCATTGACAAACTGTAAACACCACCAGTGCACTAATAATAAAGAACAATTAGAAGCTAGGAGGCGAAAGGAGAGGCATAAAGAAACCCTGGCAGAGGTAAGCAATGTTGCCTGTGCTGCTGTGGGGTTGGTCATGATGGTGGGATATTGAAACTGGAAGAGCTTTCAGCAGTCCCACGTCCCAGCCTCCAGCAGGCTGATTTACAGCTGCATTAAAGGGGCCAGTCAGACGAGCCACTTTAGGAGAAGATGTATATACTGCTGCAAGCCAAGCTAGTAGCAATGCTTTGCATACTCTTGCCCTCAGACAAACACAAGCCAAGTATAGTCTCTAACTTAAAAAGGCAACCAAGAAGATACAGTTCAACAATAATGATGTTGCCATTTAAAACCCACCAGAAATACAATTGCTTTTTACAGATGAAAATATGAAAACTGTGGCACATATTTATATTCAGCCCCCCTGAGTTGATACTTTGTAGAACCAAGGTTCATGCAGTTAAAGCAGCAACTTTTTTGGAGTACATGTCTGACATCTTCGCACATACAGTGCTGGAAATGTTTCCCTATTCTTCTTTGAAGAACTAGCCTAAACTAGGTCAGACTGGAAAGGGTGCGTGAAAAGCCATTTTCAGGTCTTGCCACAGATTCTAAATTTGATTTAGGTCTGGACTTTGACTATTTTAATATGAATATGCTTTGATCTACAGGGGTTGGCCAATGAAACTGAAACACCTGGTTTTAGACCACAATAATTTATTAGTATGGTGTAGGGACTCCTTTTGCGGCCAATACAGTGTCAATTTGTCTTGGGAATGACATATACAAATCCTGCACAGTGGTCAGAGGGATTTTAAGCCATTGTTCTTGCAGGATAGTGGCCAGGTCACTACGTGATACTGGTGGAGGAAAACGTTTCCTGACTCGCTCCTCCAAAACACCCCAAAGTGGCTCAATAATATTTAGATCTGGTGACTGTGCAGGCCATGGGAGATGTTCAACTTCACTTTCATGTTCATCAGACCGATCTTTCCCCAGTCTTGCTGTGTGTATTGGTGCATTGTCATCCTGATACACGGCACCGCCTTCAGGATACAATGTTTGAACCATTGGATGCACATGGTCCTCAAGAATGGTTTGGTAGTCCTTGGCAGTGACGCGCCCATCTAGCACAAGTATTGGGCCAAGGGAATGTCATGATATGGCAGCCCAAACCATCACTGATCCACCCCCATGCTTCACTCTGGGCATGCAACAGTCTGGGTGTTACGCTTCTTTGGGGCTTCTCCACACCGTAACTCTCCCGGATGTGGGGAAAACAGTAAAGTGGACTCATCAGAGAACAATACATGTTTCACATTGTCCACAGCCCAAGATTTGCGCTCCTTGCGCCATTGAAACCGACGTTTGGCATTGGCATGATTGACCAAAGGTTTGGCTATAGCAGCCCGGCCGTGTATATTGACCCTGTGGAGCTCCTGACGGACAGTTCTGGTGGAAACAGGAGAGTTGAGGTGCACATTTAATTCTGCCGTGATTTGGGCAGCCGTGGTTTTATGTTTTTTGGATACAATCCGGGTTAGCACCCGAACATCCCTTTCATACAGCTTCCTCTTGCATCCACAGTTAATCCTGTTGGATGTGGTCCGTCCTTCTTGGTGGTATGCTGACATTACCCTGGATACCGTGGCTCTTGATACATCACAAAGACTTGCTGTCTTGGTCACAGATGCGCTAGCAAGACGTGCACCAACAATTTGTCCTCTTTTGAACTCTGGTATGTCACCCATAATGTTGTGTGCATTTCAATATTTTGAGCAAAACTGTGCTCTTACCCTGCTAATTGAACCTTCACACTCTGCTCTTACTGGTGCAATGTGCAATCAATGAAGACTGGCTACCAGGCCGGTCCAATTTAGCCATGAAACCTCCCACTCTAAAATGACAGGTGTTTCAGTTTCATTGTCCAACCCCTGTATATAATTCTGTTGTAGCTCTGGTTGTATAATTAGAATCATTCTCCATCTGGAAAGTTATTCTTCATCCTAGACTCGAGCGTTTTAAAGTATGTAATTCGTCAGGAATTTCCATTTATTTAGCTCCCATTAAATCTGACCAGTCGCTCTGTTACTTTCCCACTTAATGATGAACTTTGTATTCAGCCTGAAGTCCCAATAAAATATACAGAAGTTTGTGGTTTGTGGATATTTAATACCTTTGAAAGACACTGTTCGTTCTCATAGCAGTAAATGTTTTTGTAAAGCACATCAGCCAAAGTGGCAAAATAAAAAAATAAATGGCTAAATGTTTACACTTTTTACTGAGTCACAGTGTCATCTTACAATCTAACAATCTAGGCCTTACAATAGCCTCCAAATATACAACAAAAGAGGTATTTTAAACCAGATCTATAAAAAGAACACACATTTCAAGGTCATGACCTTCACATGTGGATTTATGATTTGAAAGCGAAAAGAAAAACAATCCCAAGGCCAACAAATATCTATGTAGTCTCTTTTTGTAAATCTAAAAAGTTTTATTGAACAAAAGTAAGGGAACCATATATGCAAATGACCCTGAACTTGTTGTTAGGGGGAAGCAACTTAAAGTCAAGATAAGAGACAGCAAGGAGGTGTACAAGAAGAAGCTGGAGAGCAAGCTCCTGCAAAACAATATCAGAGATGTGTGGACAGGGATGAAGAAGATCACAGGCTTCAAGTAGAAGGATGATCAGACCGATGAAGATCTGGACAGAGCCAATGAACTGAACACATTCTTCAATAGGTTCAGTTCAGAAAGAAGCTCAGCATCCTCCTCTCCTGCTCACAGCCAAACAGACAATCCACCTTCCTTTGACCCACAGGACCCACAGCTGTCCAGTAACACCTCACATTTTTTATCTTCCACCTCAGCCCTAGACCCTTCTGCTTCTACATGTTTGCCTTCAACCATATCAGAAAATGCTGATGCTTCCTTTGCTTCCCCCTTCCACCTGTGTGTCTCAAGAAGTCAAGTGAAGAAGCAACTGGAGAGACTGAATCGGAATAAGGCTGCAGGTCCAGATCATGTCAGCCCTAGAGTCCTGAAGGCCTGTGCAGAGCAGCTCTGTGGGATTTTGCAGCACCTCTTCAACCATAGCCTGGCCCAGAAGAAGGTTCCGGTGTTGTGGAAGACCTCCTGTCTTGTTCCGGTACCAAAGAAAACTCACCCATCAGTCCTCAATGACTATAGACCTGTTGCCTTAACATCTCACATTATGAAGGTCCTAGAGAGACTCCTGTTGGCCCACCTGAGTAAGCAAACAGTAAACCATCAGGACCCCCTTCAGTTTGCTTATCGCTGTGGAGTTGAAGTTGAAGATGCCATCATACACCTGCTTCAACAAACCCACTGTCATCTGGACAAAGCCAGTAGCACTGTGAGGATCATGTTCTTTGATTTCTCCAGTGCATTTAATACAATCCAACCTGATTTGCTTTGTCAGAAACTCCAGAAGACTCAGGTGGAGGCCTCAACAATCTCCTGGATCAAAGACTACCTGACAAACAGACCACAGTTTGAGACTGAAGGGTTATGAGTCAGCAGCACAGGAGCACCACAGGGGACTGTACTCTCACCATTCCTCTTCACTCTGTACACCTCAGACTTCCAGTACAAGACAGACTCCTGTCATCTGCAGAAATACTCGGATGATTCTGCAGTCGTGGTTTGGATCAGAGATGGACAAGAAGCTGAGTACAGGAAGGTGGTGGACCGCTTTGTGGCATGGTGTGGAAACAATCATCTCATTTTGAACGTGACTAAAACAAAGGAGATGATTGTAGATTTTAAGAGAAACAGGAATAAGTCAAAATATATTTCCATCATGGGAGAAGAAGTGGAGGTGGTGGAGGAGTATAAACGGTGTTCACCTGGACAACAGACTAGAGTGGAGATGCAACTGTGAAGCCATCTATAAGAAGGGACAGAGCAGACTCTACTTCTCGAGGAAGCTTAGGTCCTTTGGTGTTTGCAGTAAGATGCTGCATATCTTCTATAAGTCTGTTGTGGAGAGTGTGATCTCTTCTACCATCATCTGCTGGGGAAGCAGCATCAGAGCCAAGGACTTAAAAAAGCTCAACAAGTTGATAAAGAAGGCTGGTTCTGTTCTGGGGACTCCTTTGGAACCTCTGGAGATCATTGAGGAAAGACTGATTCTTCATAAAATGAAGAACATTATGGAGAACCCTGAGCATCCTCTTCATCAGACTGTCCTACAACAACAGAGTGTCTTCAGTCAGAGGCTTCTTCAGATCTGCTGTAAGATGGAGTGCTACAGGAGATCCTTCCTGCCCACAGCCATCAGCATCTACAACAGCTCTTTGAGGAAACCCTCATAATATGAGCTACAACAACATTTAATTTCCCTTTGGGATTAATAAAGTATTTTTGAATTTGAATTGAATTTGAATATAATTGTTGATTTGTAGCAGTCACATGAGTCATGATCATATGAGGAAGCTCAACATTAACATTGTGACCAAAAAGATTAAGCAACCCAACTGGCTGAGTGAGATATTCAAATATGAGGAAGTTTCTCTGTGTCGGTAATCATTTTTGGACACGTAGTCTATTAGAATCAGCATTTATTGAACCTTTAGCCAAAACTGAAAATGGGATTAGTACTTTCACATGTAGAAAAGTGTGAACCCATGGGGAATTAAAAACGCCTAAATGCTTAAGCAGCGCTATCACAACAGCAGATGGAAAGCTTTGATGCTCGCTGCCTAAAAACCATGGCTTCCTTGCTTTCATTCAGTACATCCATTTAAAAATAATCTATGACTTGCTACTTCACTCCACCATTCTTTCATACATCATGGAGTTCAACTGTAAACCGTACAGTTTCTTATTCATCTCTGAACAACGTCCAGTCTTCTGTAAAGCAACAGAATGCCTATCATTGGATCATCATGTAATGCACACTTCTTGGGATGGTTGTTGATCTCACCTTTGACTTACTGGCAGCAGACTGAGAATACTGATTTGAAAGAAGCAGTTATCCACTGATATCCCAATTAGAGCAATAAACTGCAGATCAGAGGTCAGTTGTAACACTAGTTTTAAAAATAACTATAGCTGCAGTGACTAATGAAATGAAACATATTTCCCCGAATATAACAAGCAAGGCGCACACATTGCTTGTACTGTTCTGCTAACAAAACACAAAGCTGAAGAGTCATAATTGTTATGATTAGCAGTGACAGCACACAATGCTGTTTGCAGCAATGGTAAGCTGTTGGGGGTAACAAAGGGTAAATAAGCTCTGACAGATGACTACTACTGTTAACCCGATTTAAGGCCGAAATCCAAGGCATATAGTGGTGTACTTTAATAGTTGTGTACCATTAAATTAAATTAATATGCTAACATAACCCCCTACTGTTTGATAGTGTTTACTTTGCATCAGAGTGTTAGTCAGAAATTATAACAGTATTGGGAGTGCACCTTTAAGCCTGACCTGAGCAGGTCATGCACATGCTGGAGGGGCCAGGTGGCATGCTTGCCAGTAAAATCATAAACAAAAATATAGTTTAATCATGCAAACAGGGGCTGTTTTGCTGTATAAAACCTTTCCTCCACTAAGTACCTCTTTAATGACAAAAACAACTGCATTTTAATGTTTTAAACATGTTACAAGAATGTTGGGGCAAATGGCAAACCGGTCTCTGCTTGGATAACAAGCACTGTAATCTTCCATTTACTCAGTCTAACTGGCATGAAAGAAAACAAGAATTGCATCTTGGGAAGTCAGTGATAGTATTTTCTCATACTGGCCAATCAGACTGAAGCTAACACAAATGAATGACATTGCAAAATGATTCTTGCATAAGCCAGACTGGCATTACATAGGGGTGTTTTGCTGTTCCATATAAACAGTTTTCTTCTGATAGGTCTGTTTGCTAATATGCAAGATTTCTAGCCCACATTGGATGATTTTTTTAATGGTTATTTTTATTGTTTCAGTAGCAAAATAATTACAGAGGCTATAATAGTTTTGTAACCTCTACTCAGGAAAAAAGGCGTTATTAAAGAACATTTTAAAGAACTGTTGAATAATAAACTGAAACTAAAACAGCTCTTTATTTAGTTTCTGCCTGCACCATGCTCTAGGTAAGGGACTTGGCTTAATGATCTGTCAACAAATGGGTCTAACCTATCAGGTCTTTATGTATCATGGCTTCATAGTAACTAGGGATAGGAATCAAATTACGTCAGTACTACAGAGTAGCAATTCACGTAAAATCAAACCATGGTACCATGTTTTGGTATCTAAACGTATCATTGTGACACTGAGGGAGTGGAAGAGTGGGCATTTTCCATGCCGGACATGAACACAGCATTGCATGCACAAGAGTGTAATGACGTCACTAGCTGAAGGTACCGTCAACAAAGCATGACTGATTGAAAGCGCTAGAAAGCATGGCTCCACTTTCAAAATGCGATGCAAATTACGCTCACTGCAATATTTGTGATGTGAAGTGCAAGGCCAGCGGCGGGAATACTTCTAATCTGAGGAAGCACCTGGTTAAGCACAATAAGCACAAGATTTTTCTCATCAGCCTCAGATATTCCTGATGATGGAAAACAAAAAAAGCGGTGTGCAAAATGTTGATTAATCACAATCCGTACGATCATTGTACTATTCAATAATAATTTAGCAATTAATGTTTTCCTAAACTTGTGCAGCCCTACTTAAAGGAAGATTTTAGCAGATATTTGACAACAAAGCAACATTGATTTTAATGTTATTGTCATTATTCAATCAGTGTGCAACCACATCTTTTATGTGAAGAACCCAAACACGTATCACGCTGTTATTTACAATCATATTCATCAGGGCCATGCATTACAGGATATTCATTGGGTACAATGGGAAAATTACCAAGGTAGGTGATAAGATGCCCGCATGCAGATAATTTAGCCTTCCATGGTACAGCCCAGTAGCACATCAAACGTTAAGTTTCATCACCACTTGAACCTAACAGGGGTGAATGACCTAAATGGGAGACATGGCTCTATGTTTCTGACAGTAGAGCCTTTAACATGGTGACTGTCACATGGAGCTTGGGATTTAGCTTTTGCATGACTTTATATAGAGAAGCTCAGAGAATCTCTATTTTAAACAAAGGAACACGTATATATGAGTGAAGAGCTTACCTGATTTGATTAGTAAAGCCATGATAATTAAAATAAATTCCTACATTAGCTTTCTGCGTTCATATCAACTATGCCACGGGTTTCACACAACCAACAAATAACAGAGGATCAACAATGAGATGGTTTCCAAAGCCACTCCTTTCTTTTCACAGGACAAACTGTCAACATACCAGAGATTAATCGCCTTTACATTCATCTGTCAGCAACAAGTGTAGGTGAGTAAACAATCCACAGTAACACGAGCTATGGTTCCCTTCACTGTGGGTCTACGGCAAGTGGAGACTGAGACCAAGAAACGTTCAAGTAAAATTAGATTCAACCTCACTCTAAAAAACACTGTTACTGTATGATTTCGGTCCAGACTTTGACTGGTGTGCTTCGGATCATTGACCTGCTGCATGACACAAGTACGCTTGTGTCATGCAGCAGGTCAATGATCCGACACAAACACACTGCCCAACATTTTCTTAAGGATTTCACACTAGGCAGCAGAATTTATGATTTGATCAATAGCGGCAAATCCTGCAGCTTGTAAAGAAATACAGCAGGCCTATTACCAAAATATTTGACTGTTGATTCTAAACGCTGTATTAGTTTTATGTCAGCTGTAACAGGACCCACACCTTTTAGAACGTTCCAGTCGGCAGAATATTTTCCCAAACATCTGGTGGATAATTAAGATGTTTTTTTAGAAAAAGGTGAGACTGGCCTTCATGCCATTTTTGGTCACTGGTAGTTTTTGCCTGGGAAAACTCCCTTGGATGTCATTTTTGTAAAATCTCTGATAGTTGAATCATGAACACTGGCCATAACTGAGTGTCTTTAAATACAGTTCTGGGTTCTTCTGTGACCTCCTGGATGAGTCGCTCTTGTGGCAACTCTGGTAAGCAGACCACTTCTGGGAAGGTTCACCTCTGTTCTGTGTTTTATTTATTTGTGGATTATGGCTCTCACCAAGGTTCACTCTAGTCCAGAAGCCATAGAAAAGCCTTTTAAAACCTTTTCATTACTTTATTTCACATCTGTTGCTGAATTTCTTCAGTTCGGGGCATGATGTGTTGATTTGTGTGCTCTTTTAGCCAAACATTTCTTAATTCTACTGGTCTGCCAGGTTTCAGGCAAGGTGTGGCTGGTAGGGCTTGCCCAAACAAAAGGGGCTAATTACAGTTAATTTATGATTTAATAATGGAGGCAGATAGTGTATATTGTTACATAGGGCTAGATTGGTTAGGTTAGTGAATAAATGAAATCCTCATTTGAAACCTGCTATTTATATTTACTTTGTTTCAAAAAGCAAAAAAAGAAGAAAATATAAATATATCGTTTTTAGAGAATAACATTTAAGCCTCTAAATAATAGACTTTTAGAATGTATTTAAAATATGTTTGTTCATAATATATTTCATATCAAATCTATACATGTTTTTAATAAGTTATTTATTGGTTTATATTTACACTTTTGGCCATTGATTGTTTACAGCTAAGACACAGTTTTCATTGCATTAACTGCAGATCTATAAAAGGTCAACAGAAAGCTAATGCAATCTTTAAATCCGTACTTCAGTTCATCATTTGAGTCTACTTCAGTTATTGTCTGTGTTGTTAATATGTGAATTACTTGATCCAGTTCAGTAAATAACTTATATGACCATCACCATGCAGCCTACAGGATACCAAGTGAGCTAAAATACAATACTAATGTAGAAATATTAAAAGCACAGAATTACTGATTATAGTATCCCAGCATACCATCCTAATAGGTGGTTTCTAATCCTCATCACTGAGGCACACTGGCCTGCATATTTTAGCGGTATCCCTGCTCCAGCACCTGACTTCATCTGGTTTGTCTGGGGTGGAGTATAAGCTGTCGAACAGCACCTACAGCGGACACCTGTAAATCTGTCTGCGGAAATAATGCTTTGTACATCTAGATCGACTAAAAATGCACCGTTATCACTGCTTCACAGAGTTGCTAATGAAACAATGAAATAAGTGAGATTCTGCATAAATTGTATTGGAGGTGAGAGTGATCTTATCAGATAGCAATTAACAAACTGACCTCCTATGCAATAGTCCTGAACTCCCCTGAGAACAGCAACAGGATAGATAGGTCAGGCTGAACATCTGCTCTAATACACAAGCGAAGAAAATGAATTCATTTATTTGTGACTGGGAAAGCCCTTCCGGACAGACATTTCAGTTGTATCCAGGCATTAAAAGCTACAGCAAATTGTTCTACTGGCGGATTTAAAATCTAATTTATGTTGCACGGAAGGTCACCAACAAAATAATTTTATTTCCTCTGATTTATCAGTGTCAGATCAAAAATATAGCGCTCCTAACCTTTTTTATGTCAAAATTCCAGCTTTCTCCAAACTCACATTTCCAGCCTTCTCAGTCCTTCTTAGCCAACTTAGTATAAAAGTATAAAAAGAAATGTTTATCATCGGTTTATGGCAGATATTTCTGCAGTAGTCAGTATTTACATATGGAGCAGGGACAGATGAATAGATGAAAAAAAAAGAGCAATGAATGGAAAAATTACAGGATTGTCCAACGCATGGGTGGAGAGAAAGCCTAGAAATACAAGATTTTCCTGTACATGTTTCCGTTATTTAGGGAGTACAAAAATTGTATTTTTTTTCCAACAGAAAAGTTATTAGAAGAGTAAAATTTTGAAACTGAAACCATGCAAAAAAAAAAGAAATTGAAAAGCAAACCTGTCTTCGGTTTCTGTTATGAAGTTAAAAAAAACCCACATATTTACAGTTTTCTTGTGAGGACATTAGTACTGCGTCCTGAGTTTAATGAAGAACAATGACGTGTTTGCAAGTTGTTTTTATGATTATTTCTTGGCCACCGTTGTATTGTAACAGCACAAAGTTGCTGTCTCAAAACAATGCAGCAAAGAGCCTAATTTCAGCACACCAAGTGAGCTGTCCAACATAACATTAACTCTATTCCAAAATATAAAGAGTGCTTCGTGCCTCACGTGCCTGCCAGTGGCTATGATACACTCAGAGTTTTCATCTTTGTTACATTTTAAATGATTAACCTTCTTACCTGACACGATTGCTGCAAAACTTTGTGAACTGCTTCTGATTGAGGTGTATAAGCCGGGCGTCCTCCTGGTCAGCCAATGACGTCTTCTCTGATGTGTCCTCTGTCTTTTCATATCCTGCATAAGACATGAAAGGAGATTTTTATTTAAAGGATAAATAAAATGCCACAAGAACCAACAAAGGTATGGTGAGATGAAAAAGGTGTTTTGAAGTCTTTGTCATGTGTGAAAGGTACCAAAGAAGACTTTGCAGCCTCAGTCAGAGGATGTCTATGGACACTTTAGATGTTGTGATGCTTCAGAGGACAGAGTACATTATAGTATTATACTCTATATATTGGTTTATAGTCAATGACACAAAATAATAAATAATTTTATCCTAATTTTGTGATTTTGTGAGGCTCAACCAAGTGTCAGCTGTTACTGCATCTGTCATGAACTTTTCATCACATTAGCCTGCTATTAAAAGCAGGCTACAGATGATAAAGAAACATTTATAATTACATTTACAGAACACTCACCTAACCTTTGCAGCAATAATCTGACAGCAGTAAAATGTTTAAAACATTATCATAATGGAGTGAGAAGGTGCTTTAGAAAATATTACAGAGGGCAGCCAAATTATGCGGCAGTGGGAGCTAATTTCTTGTAATCTCAACCGTAAAAGTGCTCCTTGGTGCATGAGGATGTTACATAATCACATGGGAAACCATCATTGCATTATATTAACATTGCAACTTTAAATTCGCTGAAAAACAAGACACTTCAATAGTTTTTAGTCCTGAGAAATCTATGTACAGCTAGAAATAAACAAAGGTACAACTAGGTATGCTGAGGATTTAAAAGTTTGTCATCTCATAAATATTTTCTATGGCAGTATGGAGCACAAAGCAGCACATAGCTTCTTACCTTAATCCAAAATATGGTGAAAAAAACTGTGGGTTCTTTAGTTTAACCAATAAAGAAATGCAGTTCAGCCCAAAGTTATTAATATCCCAGACAGATTTAGGTGTTTCAGCCAGGATACTAACTTTCATTTGATAGAGAATCTCTAGAGGGAGTTTAAGATTAGGGTGATGGCAAGGAGGACTTCCAACCTTAAAGACTTAGAGCTCATCACCAAGATAAATTGTCCAGTGGAAACATGAAAAAAATAAAAAGGGTTTAATTCCTTTAATGCCAAAAAGGATTTTTTCTTTGATAACCGACAGTACAAATAATTTTCGAAATGTAAATGAAAGCAGATAAATTATTTTTTTCAGAATGTAAATTTATTTTAAATCTTTTTTTTTTGGTTGAATAAAAACAATTAAACCCAAAATAAGTCAGGGGTATAAATAATTCTGGGCTTAACTGTATATTTTACATAGTAGATGTTCATCTTTTTTTGTTGGATTATGTAGTTTTTGCAGCTTAACTCAGTTTATGGAGCAGGAAAGAGGTAAAAAAAAAAAAGGTTGCTAACCCATATTCTAGCTAATTATGCAGTTAAACCACTATACTGAGCAGATTTTTATTCTACATTTTTGGTTAAGTCACTTTATCCAAATGGAAGTAAATGCTATAGATAGCATTAATATAATTGTCATAATCAAAATATTATAGTATTTATGCAGCGTTAGGAAGAATTGTTGTTTTTTGTATCAAATAAAATCGATTAGATCATGTTTTTTGTGTGTAAAAACCATGAAACAGTGATACAAGTAAATAGATACTGGATCAATCTCCATTAATGCCATAACGTCACACCACAAAATCTGACTTAAAAAGAAAGCCAGTCAGACATATTCCTCAGATTAGGCCATTCATTCACAGCCAGTTCACAGATGCTGTTAGGAATTTCCTGGTTCTCTTAGAGAGCCTAATTAGGCCCGGACTAATTCAGATCCCTTAGGTCACCTCACTTTTTGATCAGTTAGCTCCAATAAAAGGGGATACATAAGTACTGTAAATAAATAAAGTAATAAAAACTCAGGACGTCTCTAAGGGAAACGTTTAACATTAACATTGTCCGTCTGTTTCAAGGGGCCTAATAAGAAAAGCGGTGCAGGACTAAGAATAGCAATGTGTTTAAGTCATGGTCACCTAAATTTAGCCCAAAGGCATTATGGAATACCATGGAGAGAATGTGGTCGGCCTGGCAGATCGTTCCTTGTGTACCTCAGCTGATCTCTTACATTCTTACCTTTACAGACCACCCATTAAACTAGCACTCTGGTTAACTTAAACATGTTAAAAAGGCCAACGTTTCAGTGACCACCGTCTTACAATCAGAGGGATGTTTGTCACTGGAAATGTGTGATTAACGCTGGGAATTTCCTGTCCAGTGCGACATCCTGCTGCAGAGATTGTATCAGAGAAGTTTAGCTGCTGGTATGATGATGATTCAAAACTTCAATAACAAAGTAAAATAAATAAATGACAAAATTGCTTTTATTACTTAGCATTTGAATTATTTTTAGTGAAAATGTGTTTTATAGCTATTTTGTTTTGCTCCCCAAAAGAAAAATATAGATTTTACTGTTTTTACCCCCCAACTCTTTCTTACTTCCAAAGAAAGTACTTTTCAAAAAAAAAATGTCTCTGCCAGAAACAACCATCTTTTCATGGAAAACCCTCTCCTTGGGTGGATAAAATTCCTCCTCCATCTCTAAAATCACAAGGCACTGATCGGCTCCCAGCCTCCCACTGAGGTCAACAAAGTGGGATGCTCTGCTAGCAAGGACAATGCAACTGAGGCACGACGGGGGCTGCGGAGACGGCTATGCAAGTAGTGTAAAGCAATTTTTTTATTGGCAAGGAGCCAATCAAAAATTGGCAAGGGTCTTACTTTGCAAGGAAGGCTAACACAAGATCAGCAGACTCTGTTCTGCAGGTTATTATTCTCATGCAGGCTAAGGATAGGAGGGGCATCAATGAAAAGCCTACTTGATGCAGAGCAGGACAGCCTATATAATGTATAAAAATCAAGCAATGTTTAAACTTAGAAGGTCTTCAACTTCTTTAAGGTTTAGAAAGAAATTTACTTAAAACGTTCTTCATGTAGACCCCCTAAAGACTGAATGCATTCTTGTTAACAAAACAGAATGACATGTTTTTAATACTAAGTCATTTGATAAAACTTTCCTGTAGTTTTGGGCGATCTTTGTATGACAGACCAACACACAGCAGTGCGTAATTGTGATGGGGAGTAAATGTCACAGTATTCAAAATGTTTACAGATAAAAATGTGAAAAGTATGGCTTGCATTTTTTTCAACTCATTTTATTCCAAGAGCCCTAAAATAAAATCTATTGCAATTAATTGCCTCCATAGAGGCAATCAAACTAGTAATTACAGTACACCTGTGTATAATTTTTAATCAGATTTAGATAACATTAATCAGCAAAGGGTTGTTATAATCCAAAAAAATGGAAAGAGTTTGACATAGCTGCAAACCTACTAAGACATGGCTGTCCACCTAAATTGACAGGCTAGGGAGTGAAAACATTAATCAGAGAAGCAGCCAAGAGTCCCACAGCAACTCTGGAGAAGCTGCAGAGATTCACAACTGTGAGAATCTGTTTATAAGACACCCTGAATCCTGGCCTTAAGGAAAAAAATGGCAAGAATAAGTCATTGTTATTAGAAAGCCATAATAAATCATATTTGTAGTTTGCCAGAAGCTATGTGGAGGTACAGCAACATGGGGAAGATGCTGATGTCAGATGAGACAGAAACTGAACTTTTGGCCAACATGGAAAGCGCCACCTGTGGCGAAATTGAGCACTGCACATCACCTCGTACATACCATCCCCAAGATGAACTGCTGAAGTGGCAGCATAATTTCTTCTTCTGATTCATGATTAACACTTAAATCAAGCTATGCCTGATGTTCACTCTTGCCCTTTCTGCTTCTTAATAGTTACAGGAGTTCAGTTGTAACTGAGCTCCAATGAATAAGCAATGGAACCGAAAAGTAGTCAGCCTAGATCACATTAAAACTGAAAATGATACATTGTGACAGAAAGTGTTCTGCCTATTTAAAAAGGAGGGTCCACTAGTGTAAAAATTTACTTTTCATCATATTTTCATGGATATGTACCAAGAGGAGACCCAGAAAAGCCCCACACAAACTCTAGTCAAGGGAGTATTTCCTGATATAAAGTTGCATGCATGTTATCAAAATGGTGATAACCACATGCTAACTTGTAGTGTTGTTGCTAGACATGGGTTTAAGCGGTTATAGATTGGCTTCTATGACTACAAAAATAGAAAACGAGTTTAAAAAGAAAAAAGTGTCATGTGAGTGCAGAAAGATGGCTTCAACAACAACAGACTGCAGAGTGGTGAGATGCTGTAACCAGAGACACTACATAATATGCCCCAGCTGTAACCCTAGCTTGCTCTGCAGTATTACCCTGCATGTCATGTCAAGGAAACAAGGTGGAAGACTGACACTGCCTTTAAAGTCCAGCTTTCCACTTTCACCGCTCTGTGCTTTCCTTCACTTTCTCACCTTACCTTTATCACTTTCCAACTCATGTTAAGTATACCCCACATCTCAAATTCCAGTCAGTTGTTATTTTAATGGCCCAGGTAGCTTAGCATACCAGGAAGTAACTGATAAATCTAATCCCGAAATTTTCTCTTCTCGGCATGTGTTCTATGGTTAAAAATAAATTGGCCCTGGTAGTCATTTGGTCATGAGGAAAACACTGGGTGGTTATCCTGACCTTGTTATGCAAGATGTCAGATAAACAAAGGTGGTTTAGTGTGGTGGCAAAATGGTGTCAGCACAGCAGAAGCAGAGTAAAATGTTGTGTGTCTCTTTTGCTCATGCAGGGACACCTACAGTATAACAAGAATGAATTTCATCAACAAATGTGTCTTAATGGGAGGCAGAAAGTGTGCATTTAAGTAAAATGAAATCAAAGATCCTTTTGGGGTCCTATAACAAGCACTGGATAATATTGTTTAGCCATCGTCTTTTAAGGTATGACGCAAACAAGTTATTTCATTAAAAGAGCAAACCAAAAAAAATACATATTATTAATAACACTTGAGAGCAGGAAAAGACAGCACCTATTACTGCAAAATGAGGCCACTGTGAAGAAACAGCCCATATGGCTGAATATATGTGACTGATGCTGTACCTCTGTTGTGAATGAGCCTTCGCAGCAGGAGAAGGCTACTGGGATAGACCAGGTGCTGCAATGCACCAGTTGCTGCTTGTACTCTTATTTAACTTAGTCACCCCCCTTCTCCCCCACTTCTCATTTTCGCAGCTATGGAACAAGTTGAGTACACAATTTGAGTAAAAATCTGTTTCAAATATGTAAATAGTTTGTTGGTCTATATGAAACCAAATTAGCTGGTATAGTGAGTGAACAACACTTTAACTTAATATTTCTATGTTCTATAAGGCACATGTATATATGTATAATAATAAACTGGGAAGAACGTCAATAGGAAACAGGTAGGAAGGCAAAAATTCACCTTACAATTTTTAAAAGGTTATTCAGCTGGAAAGTTTATATTTTGTTAGCTGAAGGTTACTAGTCCTGCAGACATTTTATTCTTTTCAGGTGAGTTGACTAATTTGTTTTTAAATGCATCAGGATCTAGAGAAATGACTTAATCACTGAAGTCTGAGGAAGCACAGAAATGTAAGAAGCTATTTAAAAAGAAACCATTTTCTACAACATGCCTGCTGCTCATTCAGGCTTATCGTGACAGACAGAGAGGGCAAGACGCACAGTAGATAACAGGAAGGCTTAACTGAGTAAAGCAAAGTTGCTTTCTAATCCTTTTGACTTTTCAATTCCTTGTCTGTCATTGAACATGCTGGATTTAGAAATGTTGGCAATTGTGGAAATCTCAGTGCTACTATAAGGATCAAACCTATCTAAGGTATACACACAGAGACTGTAGTTTCAAGAGAGCAGATGACTAAACGTCAGTTTGTTTGTTTTTTGCTTGCTGGAGAGAACAAAGAGAAAATGAACAGGATGTAAGACAGATGACGTTTTAGCCGTGGTCCTACTGGACTTGTTAGTAAAAATAAATCATCTCTTTTGTTCTGTACTGTGATATTTTTTTTGCTTGGCTTTCAAAAATACTTTCTGCTGACTTGTAGTATGTCACTACTGTAAAATATGAAATGCAGATTTGACTGCACATATACTGAATATGCACTCTGAATTAAAAAACATATTGCATTTTTTGTTATGTATGTTGTGTGTGTGTTTGTTCATCACTAACAAATATAGTATTGTTTCAGATCCCTACCTTGTTCCTCAACATCATTTGTGGCTTGCGGTGGTGACTTTGCCAACTTCCTCTGGCTGATAAAAAAATGTCTTGCATGATTTTCCATAGGAAGTGCTCATTAGATTTGTGATTACAAAAGCGGCGCTACATCTCAGAGTAGAAGCAGAGCTCCATGGAAGAAAATACCAAATTCACTAGTGTTGCTAAAAAAGGAAAGAAAAAAGAAAATAAGGTTTCTGCAGCATCTCCTGTAAGCTGAAGGGTCACTCTAATCGGCAACTACAGCAAGAGTAGAACTAAGTCAGGAGCCACTATAACAACCAACCTGAGGTGCAGAACAAGGACTAAGTTTAGCAAACCACAGCGCAAGACTGGAGGTGGAGTCAGTCTGCAGGAGGACGGACTAATTGTTTAGACAGCAAACATACAGCTTGGATATTTATCACATCGCACAGGTTTCCACCAGAGCAGGAAATATCTATTTTTTTTTGCATAAACACACAAGTAGTGTAGAATATAAACTATCTATGGAACACTGGAATGTGTGGAAATAGGGGGGGTCAAGCTTAGGGAGTGAAGCATAGAAGGGGACTAGGGGAGTGAAAACATAGGGAGTGAGAAGCATAGAGAGTGCAAGGTCATAAATTAGAAGAGGACAGGGAAGGCCAGAGACAGGGGAGGATGAGTTGCATGTTACAATCAGAAGTATTCCTTATTTGGACCTAAGGAACTGTTATGTTATGTTATACATGTGTGACATGATATATCTATATGTTGAACAAACCCTTGAGACTGAATAAAACGAGCTGAAAGCAAGAGTTGATTAATTGGGTTTGCAGCTGCTTGGCTCTCCATCTCTCACTCTGCAGAGGCAAACATAAGTAGATTGTACTTGTGTTTATTTCACTCTTTGAAACCTGTACCCAAATCAACGGACCCGGGGAAGCAGAGACGGCTTCAACAGTAGCAATGACTTAATAACTTTATAGCAAGATGTCTATCTGTGCCAGGTTCAATTCAATTCAGTTTATTTATATAGCGCCAATTCACAACACATGTCGTCTCAAGGCACTTCACAAAAGTCAGGTACATACATTCCAATTAATCTTAATCATTGAACAGCGCAGTCAGATTCAGTTATTTATTCAAATTGGATAAAAAGTTTTTCTATATGATGAAACCCAGCAGATTGCATCCAGTCAGTGACTTGCAGCATTCACTCCTCCTGGATGAGCATGTAGAGACAGTGGACAGTCACTGGCGTTGACTTTGCAGCAATCGATCATACTGAGCATGCATGTAGTGACAGTGGAGAGGAAAAACTCCCTTTTAACAGGAAGAAACCTGCAGAACCAGGCTCAGTGTGAGCGGCCATCTGCCACGACCGACTGGGGGTTTGAGAGACC
This sequence comes from Girardinichthys multiradiatus, assembly GCF_021462225.1. Lineage (NCBI taxonomy): Eukaryota > Metazoa > Chordata > Actinopteri > Cyprinodontiformes > Goodeidae > Girardinichthys > Girardinichthys multiradiatus. The sequence continues at coordinate 35,236,346 of NC_061815.1, read as the reverse complement.
AGAGCAGAGACACACAAAGAATACAGAAGCACTGATCCAGGAGTACTTTCTATGGGAAGGAAAAGTAAATGTTAATGGATGTAGCTCCTTTAATCGTTTCACCTAGAAAGAAAGAACAGATAAACTCTGAGCCAGTTTTCAAGGTTAGAGTCTGAAAGAGAGCACATAGAGTTAGTTACAGTAAAAGCTCAGTCAGTAGCTATGTCTAGGAGAGAGAAAGGGTTAAACACTGAAAGACAGGGCCAACTGTATCATCGGTAGAGGGTGAGCATTATGCTATTGCCAGCAGAAGCTTGGACGATTCCCCTCTCCAGAAAGGTGTCACAGGTAGACACAGAGTCAGGCCAGGTGTAGCTTCTAGGAAGAGAAAAGAGAGAGAACAAAGTTAAAAGCTGAAATAACAGCAAATAATGCAAAATTGGAGAGTAGTGTGAGAATGTAGCGAAGAGGGTGAAAGTGGTCGTTATGTTCTCCAGCAGCCTAAGCCTATAGCAGCATAACTACAGAGATAGCTCATGATAGCCACTCTAACTGTAAGCTTTATCAAAAAGGAAAGTTTTAAGCCTAGCCTTAAAAGTAAACAGGGTGTCCATCTAGAGCCCACTGATGGTCATTGTTATACTAAAAACCACAACGATTGGGATACCTCTCTCTGTCAGATTGACCATAACCATTGGAAAAGAGAGGGGGTCATACAGGTTGTTTTATGCCACCTGTGCTCTGATACCACATTGGGTTCCTGCTGCAGCAACTATTCTTACACATCTGATCCAATTTAAGGCTTTGTGTTGAACATTTTAATTGGATTGGGGAGGAGAAACAGGGTGGAAGCTTGAAAGTGGTATAATACTGCAAATGCTGATCTTTCACTCAACATTAATCCCATAATATCAATCTAAGTGTACAATTATTTTCAAGCAGAATCTGATGCTAAGATGAAGGATTTGAGTTTTCCCAGAACCCATATTAAAGAGTTTTCTGAAACTCTCTGATGTCCATTTCAAGTTACCAGGTTCTACAACAGCCTGTGTAAATCAGCCACTGCTTCCAACATCTCAGCGGAAACTGGGCTTTATATCTCCGCAAGCTACGTGTGTCATGACATCACTCCACTCGCAATAAAGAAAACAAGAAAGGAAACTAGACAAACACTTCCTGTAGGCTTTATCATCATCGTCCTGTACTATATTAAGCAACCTAAAACTCCACAGACGCTCTACAGATCTAAATAAAACTCAGTGGGAGCAGCGAGGAGCGGCAGATGGATCCAAAGGGAAAGCCTCTTGGGGAGGAATCAGTGCCACTGAGAGTTGTAATGTTTGGATGGAGTCCAGATGTCAGGATTATTGCTTGTGTCAGCCAAGATGCAAACTGGTGGAACAATAGTCACGAGAGGGGACATATTTTGGACAGGGCGCCCGGTGGGGAAAAACTGTCCAGAAGGCTCGACAATGACGTGCTGGTCTCCCCCCGTGACTCTAGCAAGGCTGGGCAACGCCTGTGTGCAACCGAGACAGAGTCAAGAAAGACAAACTATGGCCAATATAAATATGTTTTTATTTGTTCTTTAACAAAAGGTAAACCAGAACATAAAACTATTAGCTTCTGCATGTTCCAAGAAGACACTTTAGTGGACAAAAGCTTTGTTTATGTCCATATATGATAATTAGAAATAACTCAGCGTTACCAAGAACCTGTATGAGCTCAGGTGAGAACAAAGTTGCTGACCAAAGCCAATGACAGAAAAAACAGCGATCATCTTGTCAAGCAACCCTATGATCTCCCCTCAGTCTTAAGCTTCTGCAAATAATTTGGCCACTATTTCATCCCAGCTTTCTATACAACTACATTAATGTGACTTGATCAGCACTGTTCATATATTGTCTTTCATTTACATTATGTTAGGTTTACATTGAGTTGTTTTGTAAATCAAAGGTTTGCTGTTCATCAAAGAAGTGCAGCCCTTAACCTCAGGACCTTTAGTCAAATATGAAAGTATAAGCAAACAATACAAAAATGAAGTGTAAATGAAAGCAAAAAACAATCAGTTTTACTATAAATTCCAAAGCTTTTAAATACTCTCAATTTATTTCTAATTAAGTTACAATCCAAACCTAGTCCTAAAAACTTTGAATATTCCTTTTTCTACTAAAGCTCCATCTATTAAATCAGCTGTTTTTGTGGAAACTAAAAATCATGAATTTTGTTTTATTTCAATTTAAAATTACTGACCATTCAACCTACTCGAGTTTAACCGTTTCATCAACAATACTTTCTAAAATACTTGTTTAAGCTGCAAAGATAATACATTGTAATTTACTAGATACTTTTTCTATTGTTTCAACAGTAAACCTTGTAGGACTCTGTATTTAAAGTCTTTGCACTACGTTTCCTTAAAATGTACAAAATGTTTCCCATTTTATCGAATAGCTGCTCAACCACTTATGACTTAGATTTGTATTTTTTTAAGTATGAAGTTATATATGCTATTAGGTTGGAAGTAACGACACTTATGCCCCTCTTCCACTGGCTCGATTTGGCCTTCCTCATCTCCACATGGCCCACTTTGCGAGCGTTTCCATTTACACTTTTTTCCGTACCGGTACCTACTTTTTTGGTCCCTGCTCCTGAGCAGGTCCGACCGGGGCTGAGTCGGGACTACATGTGGCGTGAACAGACTGCTGTTCACCGATTGACCGTGGGAAGAGGAGAAATGAGGTGGTTTTCGCTGAGATTTCGATGAGTGCGGAGAAAAGTTAATAAAACTCAAGAGTGACTACAATAATATTAAAGATCGCAATGCCCCGGAATGGATCATACAAAATATAATTTTACTATTTAAAATTATAAAAAGGACACATCAGTTTTCTGAATTACATGCAGGCAGAACGCTGTATTTAGTAACATCCTAAATCAAATGATCACACATAAAATCAGCTGTTCAGACGCAGATAAATTTCCCCCAAAACACACAAAATAACACCACCATGAAACAGTGTGTTTGGTTCGGAAATGTTTTGACGGTCCTTAAGCGGCCCGCAGTCTGCAGGTGGAGGGAGCAGACAGAGAGCAGCTGCCTGTAATAAGACTGCCTGCGCCGGATCAAACAGCAGGACGAGCCAGCTGAATCTGCGGAGCATGAATAGCAAATGACAGACCAAAAACTGACTTCAACACTGTTAAAAGTCTGCGGTTTTGCACTTTAAAGTTCCTGTTTTCGTTATTATCATGGCTGAGACAAAAACTTTGTCATAAAGCCCAGACAAACTTTGGAGCGTTACCAGTCCAGACAGCAGTGGTTCTTCTGCCACATCCCCCTCACATCAGAACCTTTGAGCCTTTTTTTATAAGTTGTGGCTGGGCTGTGTTCCAGATAATTATCCCAGTGGATAATTTTATACATAAAAAAACATATATAAGACATTCTTGCATATTCAATAATACAAATGTTATTAGTATGTAGTTTATGTTTTTATTTTCTATGTATTGTTTTATAATTTCACTCAGATTACTTAAATGTGACAATCTGACACAGTAACGTTAATAGCAGCACAGAGCACTACACTGACGACTGGAGGCAGGGCTTCAGTCAGTGGGAACACAACTGGTACCGTACCGAATAGAGCGTAACCGAGTGGATCGGAGCCACGCCAGCTAAAACCAGCCAGTGGAAAATGGGCATTAGACAACACCCAAACAGTGCTCAAACCATTGTTAAGCAAAAAACAAAAGAGGCAATATGTCATTACAAGAAAAAAATGCATTAGAATGACGTGATTTTGCTTTAGGAGAAATGCAATAAAAATAAGCCAAAACGTAGGGCCTAAATAGAGGTAAGATGAAAGAGTTCAGCACTGCCAGCTTGGAACTGCAACCTAAACTGGGGCTACTTACCATTGTTACTGAGTTCATATTAGTCTGAAACAATATAGGAAATCTCGTAATGGGTTTGCAAAGTGAGCCTAATATACCACGGGCCTTTATATCTGCATATTGCCGCTAGCTAAAGCTCCCTAAATGATGCATCCAACCTAGATAAATATTTTAGTGGACAGAGCAACCTATTTATGGCTGTAGTCTATTCATGGACACAAAAGTCTCAGAGATGAGAACCCCCCCCCCCCCCCTTCCTTTCTTTTCACAGTTTGTGAATAAAAGGAAGGGCTGATGAAGACTATAGGTACTGACTCAATCAAAGCTACATCCATAGCTTTTGATGGATGTAGCAGCACTAAGTCTCTTATCAGAGCTCAGTGCTGTAACCAGCACCCACAACTACAACAAGCCAGCTGCTGAATTAATCCCCCCGCCCCGTTTGGCTCCATCTGGCTCCTCATAGGCTCAGGCAGACTGAAGCACGACGGAAAGTCTGGGGACAACGCAGGCAGCTGGGTCTAGCAGTGACATCACAGGGATGGCCTGGCTGAGCTTAGTGAGGGATCTACTGGGAGACTAGCCTTTCCACTCCGGCGGCTTTATGAATGATCAAAAGCGAGAGCACATGGCATACACTTTGCAGATCCCTGCAAACATGGTAGGAGGTGTGAAACGCTTCAAATGTCAGCTACATTGCCAAAGTCTTCCTGATCTTTCTATTGACCTGCAAAGCATGAACAACTTTTAAATAAGGGTCCTGAAGGATTTGCAAGGTTAAAAACATCCCCTTGCCAACGTCCTAAATTTAGATCATGCTAAAATGCTGATGTTTAGCAATCTTAGCACAGCCTTTTAGCATACTAATAAATGCCAAATAGAACAATACACAAAAACATTGCAGGGCCCTAAGATCATCATGTGCTCCGGTTGTGTTCAGTTATAAGCAAAGACCAAGATGTGTTGCAAAAAAACAAAAACACCATATCTGTTGGCAGAGATTCATGAAAAGTTAGTTAGGGCAAAGCTAATTAGACACATCTTCTCTGGATTTTCCAGAGATAACTGTTAACTGAAATTGAAAAGCAACCTCATTCTAAAAGATCTTTCTTCAATTACTTTCTTTTAGAAACAAATGCATCCTTCTTTTGTCGTTTTAAAGTAGGACAATGCAAATGAGCTTTAACAGCTTTAAGAGTACAATCTAAGCTTTCTGATTATTTTTAAGTTAAATTTAGAAAATAAAAATCACAAATACTTACTGACAATAAAATTATTTAGGAACTACTTTTATCTAAAGCAGGTGATGTATGCCAGATATCAGTATCAAGCCATAACAAGGTTTTGAAAAGTTTTAAAACAAGCTACAAACAGCTGACTGTGGGCTCTACCCAAGCAGATAGACCCACTAACTGACCAGCTAATATCTGCTTGTTATAGTCCTACTGTTACTCTATAAAAAGAATAGAGGCATAAAGAATTAATGTTGAGCACAATAAGCAAATCAATCAAATCAAAACATGAATATGTATCTATAACTGTAAAAATCAACAACCATTTTTGCATAAGAAAATATTCTCATTATGCTAAACATTTTTGTGTAAATACCACTATGACTATTTTTCCTCAAGTTTAGAACTTCATACTGGCTTATTCCTACAACAAACCAGGCCTGTGGCATGACAGCCAAGTTAGTGTTGTCTGTCTGACCGGTTTGGTAGGGTTCAACCATAAAGGTAAGAAGCATGACCGCTCATTTTTCTGCCAGACAAGAAATACATCTGTGCAAACTGTCACAGGTCAGAGATCAAGTTAATGTTTACATTTCCTCCATGTATCATTATGCAAGTGTCCATTTTCATAAAAATAAAAAAATCGTAGTATTGTAATTTAAAAAGGTTATTTAGCATTTTTCAAAAACTGACAGAGGAACATTTAATATTAATTGTAACATTTGAGATGAAAAAATGAAGCAAAACAACAGACAACCAATCTGATGTCCATCCCATGCTCTCTATAAACAGCTGCAATAATAAAGTGGTAAATGATAATTGATCTAAGCCAGTGTTTTAAGGGACGTCACCTGACCTGATGTGTCCCATCAGATGAGTTTGCCGGAAGCATCTACAAATGATGTTACACGTCTGCAGAGCACATGCACCTTTCTTAAGTGCACAGAGGAAGCTTTTACGTGAATACCATAGTTGTCAAATCGATTCAGGCCTGAAGCTTCAGAGTAGGTCATCTGTTAATATTAGTTATAGCACCGCTTTTATTTCAGGAGAACAGACTTTCATGAACATGATGACTTCAGGTGCTGTTAACATTGCCATCTACAGAACATGACCTATATACATCAATTATTCCAAGGCTATAAATTAAACAAAATATAGGTTAGGCTACAACTATTTATTGCCTTAGATATCTGAACAGGTTAAAGATCACTTCCTCAGAACCAAAAGCCAGTATAAAAGTACCTTGGTGAAATGGATGTATGTGCTGCATTATAAAACAATACCAGACATCTTTATAGGTGTTTTAATGGTGTTGTTGTTTTTTTTTTTTTTTTTGTTGTACAGCTAATGGCTAAAATCAGGCATCTGTAGGATTATACTCCCTTCTAGTATAGATTTAGAGGGTCTTTTATAGCTGTTAATGGAGCAAGAATTGATCTTTGAATCCCCAAATTTACCTCAAGTGGCAAAAAGATTTCTGAGAGATTCAGAAAGTTTGAAACTCTCTTTAGCATCATATATTAAAGAATAGCACAGTTAGCATAACAAAATAAGCTGTCTCTGTGTGTCCTAGAGAAAGTGGATCTGTACCTTAAATCTGAGATTTACAAAAAGTTGCCAATATTTCCCAGATTATAGTATGAAGTTGAACACTTAAAAGGATTAAAAAAAGCACCTTGGGTGTAACATGTTCAGCCTTCCTTTACTCTGCTAAAAGTGTTGCTCTCGCTCGCTCCTTCTAAGCCTGAATAAACTACAGACATGTCTGAACAGGTCATAAAAAATTATTTCTTTTCAATAGACTCTTATATTTGGTCCCTCTGAAATCACACCCTAATACTCGTACTCGTCGTCTCCCGCTTATCCGGGACCGGGTCAGGGGGCAGCAGACTCAGCAGAGACACCCAGACATCCCTCTCCCCAGACACCTTCTCCAGCTCCTCCGGGAGGAGTCCAAGGCGTTCCCAGGCCAGCCGAGAGACATAGTACCTCCAGCATCCAGACCAAAGAGCGTTGTTGTCAGCATGACATGAGAGCTCTTTGTATGGTGTGTTCACTACTAAAAGAAAAAACTGAGTTACCAACTGGCTGATCAGTCCAGTCAAGTTGAATCTGGTCATCAACTTCATCTCTAGAAGGGCTGTAGAATAGCATGCAACTACTATTTTTGCAGAATTTTGCAATGACAATAGCAGTTGTTCTCACCCTTTCCTCTCTTTCTGATCATCAACCATTCCAACCATTTTCCATGTGCCTCAACATCAGAGAAACTAAAATCTGTATCACATGTGGGCATCAAGGCCTGAAAAAGTTAATCCAACTGGCCAACGGATGTTACACTGTCCAGATGTTATCTGTAGCTAAAACACTGACAGTTTCAAAGAAACAAAATTGCTTATATTTACATTATAAAACAGCGCAAATGAGATGGTAAGTATGGTGTTAAGATGAGCAAAGGTTAAAAAAGAGAAGATATACAGTTAATCATTTAACTAGTTAGTATTTTATGACACTTCTGAAAAACATACCTTTGGCTTTTACAACAAAAGGAAATTTCACCATTGTGAAATTTGCAATCAGTGAGTTTAAAGCTGTATTATAGGCAAAACCAGGGTTAAAATAAACACTAGCAGAAAACACACTGGTCTGGGGCTACCTTTGTTTTCTCTACATTTGAGAGACTGTACCTTCTTTATGTCTGCACCTGAACAGTGCTTCTTTCAAATCTCTCTAATACAGTTTTCTATGCACAAAGAAGAATCATTATAAAGACAGAAACCGAGTATCTGGAGAATATCAAGGTGAGATTGGCTGCAGGTAACCAATAAAGGCAGGGCATTAAATGGAAAGTGGAGAAGAGGAGAAGTCCCATGCCAGCACATAGAGAAGGAAGGCCTGAGGGGGTTCAATATATCACACTGACGGCCCCAGACGAGGGATTTAGTGGTTTGTTCAGCTTTTGTGGCAAATCATTATTATCTGGTGATCCGCAGGGCACACAGGTAGCTCTGGATCCCTTCAGAAGAGAGAAGTCTGTCGCCCTCCAGTCTCTCCCTTCATGCGGATACCGCAATTCAGACAGGCTGAGGCTTATGTGGTGTTATTGAAATGCTACAGGGGGAACATCCTGCATCACTCAAACTTGGAAATAAAACCTTAAGACAGACAGGCAGGTAGGCAGAGAACGGTATAGGGCCTAAAGAAACTGCAGATTAATTTGTGTCTCACAGAGAAAGCATGTTGGCAGTTGGAACTAAGTAACAGCTATCTGTCAGGACAAGTTTACCAGCATTTCTCCATCTTCAATGTAAACTATATGAGGCGATTTTACCCCTCTGCAGATAAGCATACAAGCTAAGATACCAAACCCGATCCCTCTTCTCTTCTGCCTATCATTTGGACCGTTGGTGGCATTTGTCAGCTTCTCTGTCTACACCGAGGAAGCACTTTCCAATGTCCACAGAAATTTGTGTTCAAGAGATCAGAATCTAAAGGTGCCTGCCTCTTGCTGCTGATTAACACATTAAATATGCTGATCACTTTGTGTGCCACATGTATACCAAGTCTGCTTGACAGCGTTATTTTGTCAACATAATCCATCAGGTTAGCAGTGATGCTGGATGTTTCCACAGCACAGTAAAGAAGAGTGACTAAAAGTGAAGTAACATATGGCGGCCAAGACCAAGGGGTGTGCGCAGCATGCAGGGCTGATGGACGGGCAGCTGATGGATTAGGTGGTAAGCCTGGCAGAGGATTGCCCTTGCTAGATGGAAGTCTGCCTCATGCCACAGGATGATTAAAAAATAAAAAACAAACTGAAGAATGGGTAGTTTACTCAGACACTCATAAAAACATGTGGAACTGGACTTTGATTAAAGAAAACGTGGCAAAGATACAAAGCCATGAAGCTGCATCAACCAAAAAGTAGTGTAAGTATAAAAGCAATGGCTGCTACATAATTCATGTTTTTATTCTTGAGACTGCAGCAGCTACACCATCAACAGTTTTAAAGAAAATCTATAAATAGTATTAAATTATTTAGAAATCTACTGGCAGAGTGTTTAAGACCACCTATAGAATAACAGCATTTTCTGATGAGATGTTGGCACAAAGTAGAGAAGCACCAATCAGAAATTTGTGGTCGATCTTGGGTTTTTGTAAAGCTTTGCTCCCCTGACAGATTATAGGCGATTCTGACTTCTCTTTCAGAACTATAATATAAAAAGATACAAGAACAGCATTCAAAATATTCCTTTCCATCAGTCCTGCTGTGTGTGGTCAATTATTTATATTAGGAATTGAAACAACAGTACGCAACTGCATTAGAGAGAAGTTGCTGTTAAATAGGGTTTTATTATTATTTCAGAACAAGGACAAATGATTACAGATTTCCCATTTTAAACTGGCTTTAGCATGTTATTGTAGCAATGAGAACGTTTAGTGGGGCAAGTATTATTAAAATGGCGGTCCGTGCGTATATCCTGGAGATTGTACATTCTTAACTGTGAGATTTCCGAGATTTTCTGTATTCCATTCAGCCTTCCTGTTATCTGTTCAAAAGGTCACTCTCTGTTTCACAGTCTGAATGAACCACAGACATGACATGACATCAAAAACACAATTGTCTTTTCAAATGTATTCTTTTATCTCTGTGCTCCCTATATCTTTTAAACAAAACAGGCAACTTGGAGCCTATTTTAGAGAATATTTTGAAAAACAAAAAAGAATTCAAAGGCACGGCACCCGGGAACTGACATTGATGAAAAAACATATATAGCATGCGCACGAAATACTAATTTGCGCCCACAAAGTACTGATTTGTTCCCACGAAGAAGGCATAAATTGACCTGTGTTGCGGGAGATGTGTAACTCATAAGTGATGTAGCTCAGTGTACGGTGAGTGTGTAAATCTGTATGTGTGCATACGTGCAGTGGCGCTGTGTGCTCAGACTAGGACCACAAAGAACAAATTAGTATTTCATAGGAAGAAATTAGTATTTCGTGGGCACAAATTAGTATTTCATAGGAAGAAATTAGTATTTCGTGGGAACAAATTAGTATTTCGTGGGAACAAATTAGTATTTCATAGGAACAAATTTGTATTTCGTGGGAACAAATTAGTATTTCATGCGCTCGCTATATATGTTTTTTACCCCATGTCAGTTCCCGGGCACCATAGAAAGGATATTAAATGGTTGTTTTTTTAACTCAAGCACAGTAATAGATAGTGGTGAGCAGTTTGCCACTAGATATGAGCCTGGCAATTATCAAACGGCAAACTGTTTCTCCCCCGGATTAGCTGTTGATAGACGGCTGAACAGATTCTAACTCCAATATCAAGTACTGCTGGCAGCTATTTAAAGTAACCTCAAAGGCTGTATGGCTTCCTGCTTCTGCTCTGCAGCTTAGGTGGTTGCAATTTAACCACTTGTGAATGTAGAAGGTGGAGGTCCACCTCATACACATCCAGTTGTGTTCTGTCCTGTAACCATTAGGTCATTGGGAAGACTTTGAAACAAAAAATTGCAAATGCAAAACCTAAGGTTCCTGTATGAACTTGTGCCCGATATCCAAGGCATAGCCACAGTTCTTTTGTTACCAATGGTTGTTTACGTATCCCAAACATTACAAACTATTTAGATTTTTGCTCAAGGTTTGTTATACATTCAAATTTACACTGATGTTTTTGGAAATATCATTTAGTTACAACAGTATTACTTTTAGTTCATTTCTTTGCAAATAGGAGCTGTATACCGACTGCACGTAGTGCTCAAACATAACGCAGTCTTAGACCATCCTTTGTTTTTTCTTGACGCAATTCTTGCAATTATAAAGTCTTGACTCACTATGAGGACAATTGCAGGTAATGTATATCAGCTACAAACACAGAGAGGTTTTGATACTTGATGATGCAATGGCCGTGTTCACGTCTTTTAACTCATCTGCAGTGGTTTGCAAACATAACTACATATTAACAAATACTGAACCCTTAAATCAAGTTGCTTTGGTCCTAAGAAATGCATTTCGCTCTATAGCTTTATAGACTTAGATGAAGCATGGAGTTCACAAGCACTCGCTTTGTATTTATGTGCTGAATTTCAAAAAGTCTGATTCTACCACAAAGCTGTTGAAGAGTAATTCACTGTGGTAGTCGAAAACTATAAGGGAGTCCACGTTTTTAGGCTTATTCATAACATTTTAAGAGGTAGATAAGCACACAGAAAAAATATTGCAAGGAATTCATTCAAATTCACTTCAACAGTGCAAGCTTTGCAGCCAAATAATATACTCAACAGCTATAAGTCAGACTGGGGGAATTAGCCAGAGCGTATAAATCAAACTGGGGCCTAATCAAATCACATCAGCACCGACTGCTCATTTGCTGCGAAGAAAAACAGAAACTGCAGGAAGGGTCATAAATCACACGGTATGATATTGATTACTACAGATATATTCTGCCCCTGTCCTGAGAAGTCTGAGGTCAGCGTCAGCCTCAAAACAGTGATGTGGCTTCAAAACCGACTGTACACCTGCAGCCAGGGTGAGCATGAATGAGCCCAGTTATAAGGTAATCTATTGAGCAACTTAAACAGACAAAAAGTTAACAAAAAACTCTAAATACTTAAAGGATTTACACTACAAAAAACAACAAAAATGTAGTGGAAACCTACTAATACAGGTTAACTCAATGTATTTTTAAGTAGGTCCATACATTTGGAGATGCTGGCTATCTCTGTTAAACTTGTGGCTACTATACATGAATAACATCTTCCTCATGTCAGATATTGATAGCAGGATGCGGCCATCCACTTAAACTGACGAGCTGGGCAAGGAGAACATTATTCAGAGAAATGGCCAAGAGGGCTATTGTATCTATGGAGGAGCTGCAGAGCTGCAGAAATCGACAGCATAGGTGAGAGAATCTGTTTACACATTAGTCTATAAGTGGTGCACTCCACAAATCTGTTCATTATGGAAATGTTGTTTAAAGAAAGCCAGAAGAAGTCCTGTTTAAAGTTTGTTAAGTGGGAAACATGGCAAGCATGTGGTTCAAGGTGTTCTGGTCAGATGACACCCAAATATAATTTGTTGGCCTCTAGGCAAAAATGGCAAATGCGGTGAAAAACTAACACTGCACAAACAATCTTTACGTGACCCTTTGTGGAGGCTGCATCATGCTGTGGCGAGAGAAGCTGGTCATAGTTGATGTCAAGATAGACAGAGCAACAGACGGGGCAGTCTAAGAGGAAAACATTTTGCAAAAGGCTTGAGCCTGGAGCAGAGGTTTGCCTTCCAGGAGAACATCAATGGGATGGTTTAGATCAAGGCTTGTGTGTTAGAATGGCCAAGTCTGATGTTCACAGACCCTCTCCATCGAATCTGACTGAGCTTGAGCCATTTTGAAAGGAAGAATGGGTGAAAATCCCAATCTCTAGAGGAAACACACATTTTAGATTTGTCTTATTTATAAAACATTCTGAAAGCTATATATCATTTTTCCTCCGATTTACAAATATGCACTACAATATCTCGATTTATCATAAAATCCTGATAAAAAATATACTGTTTTGTTTTTGTAAAATGGGAAAAGGGAATGAGTCAAAGGGGAATTGATACTCTTACAAGATGACAAGCATCAAAACCAGTTCCATCGCACATTTTCGATTTCACTTTTGTTCACGTTTGTTTTTATGGAAGCAAATCGTTACCATAGGATTATTGATTACTAATTTCATTTATGAGTCAAACAATGCAGCCAAATTCTTAAATATGGTAACGATTTGCTTCCATATGTTTTGACATATTCATTCTTCCAGAGATTTATTTCTCCCCTACAGACTTCTTTTCTAAAACTTATAAAGTCTTGACTCCAGTTTGCACAGCTTCTGCCAGCAAGTTTCAACGCTCAGCCCATGCCAGCTGGCCTTCTTGCAATTACATGAAATAAATATTTATAAACTGTTATGCTCTCCAACGCATTCCCAAAGACACAGAGCTGCGTCTACATACCCTCCGCTCTGGTGCGAAGATCGGACATTGTTCTCTGGACGGGCGGCATCTCTCCGAGCACCGAGCCGAGCGACGGCACCTGTCAAGCGGCCGAAGCTCCCTTAGGAGGCGGCGGAGGCGGCGGCGGCTTGTACGGCTGCTGCTCGGCCGTCAAGGAATGTCGAAGCCCGGTCTGAAATTCAGCGGAGGACCTTCTCTCATGCGGATGCACTTCTGTGTGCTAACGAGATAAGCGGGCGACTTACAACCAGCCTCCGCTTGCTTAAGGGAACATAGTTAAGCAGCCCAGCGATTCACAAACCCTCCAGCATCCCGGTGTCACACGGGCAGAATTTAGCAGTTACACGCCTTCATTTCCCATGGAGAGGACCGGGACTTAACCCGAACTGAAGTGAGAGAGACAGTGCCGCCTCACAATATGGACCGTACCAAATGAGCTCGCCAGGGGGGAGAGGGGAGGTTAAACCAAAATCACCGTCAGCTCTCCACGTCTATTACGTCAATATTTCCGTTTACCTGTACATAAAAAAAAAAAGATCCAGTGTTTGATTAATCAGCATGACGCATGAAATGTGAAGTAAACATGTTTCTTCTTTAGAAATTTGCCGGTCGGCGTAAACAACCCACCCCCCTTTCCCGGCAGTAGCTGTTGTTTACAAACTGGGAGTTGGCGCATCACTGACGAGTTTATTTGAAATATGAATAGATGTTGAAATTCAGGTTAAAATTACAATGCCAGTAGGCTACACCCACTTATTACACTAAATAAACTGTTTTAAAAACTGTTTTCAAATGTTGAAGGTGAACTCAGGCATATCAAAAACTGCTCAAAACAATGTCTACGGAAAGGGAAAAAATATTATTATTATTTTATAGTTAGGAAAAACAGGAAATTAAATTGACTGATGGATTTACAATTGGCACCCTGGTAAAAATTTAGACAAAGCCTTAAAATAAATCAATTTTTTATGGCAGTACTATATTTCCTATATATATTAATTTAAACATTTCTTTTAAAAGAATGTTTATTTTCCATGTTTATCTTGAGTAATTCAGAGTCCATATAAACAAAGGATGAGTTCATCTATAAATCGTTCAATTCTTACAGGTATCCAAGTTCTTATGAGAAATAAATACAGTTAAAACATGCGTATTTCATCATGTATTCAAACATTTACTCAATTAAACTTTCATCGGTGCTTTAGAGAGCATGGTACTGATCTTGTGCACTCAAGCTTGTGTTGGTTATCAAATCTTTAAAGCAGATTAGTTAGTCAACTAACTAATCTAGGATTGTATACATTTCCATGAGGGCTAATCTTTAAAAAAGAAAATGTTGGCTAAACCTCCAATCTCAGTTTTAAATAATCTTTTCAACAAGGACATGAGGCCTAACAGTAGCATTCTGGCTGTTTTCCATGTGAGTGAGGCAGGCGTTTAAGATGCTTTAGGGAGAGAATAATGAGCTAATCCATGCAGGTTCAAACAACTCTCTGTGACTTGTACCCTTACTACCTCATGTTTCCCTTTTCCTGGTAACAAGTACCTATTTTTTATCTGGATGGACACATGTCAAGTTTGTTGCTTGTACATTAAACATGATTTGTTGCTGAAAACATTGCATAGGTAGGCTCTTTTACAGATAAAGATACAAAACACATAAACTAACAATTTGAACAATGCTTTTTTAATAAAAAAACGCATTGAGATGTTTGACTCAAGAACTTGTGATTAACAGCATTGTTGCAGGCCTGGATACTGACCACAACAATAGCTCTAAGCAGCCATAAGCAACCACTGCTATCAGCCATTGTGTTATTAAGTGATTACAGTCTGGAGACGAGCTCAGCAGAAGATCTAATCCACAGGTGATTTACTCTAGACCATCTCGTCATGAATCTGCTGGATGTTCAGTGATCTGAAACTAGACGCTGAAAAGCAATCCATATGCAAATGCAAAGGGAGGGAGCTGCGACAACCCCGTCGCTGCTGCCTATCTGCTGTGCTTTGCTTTGTGTACTCATTCACATTGCAGTTTTAATGTTAATCACAGCAGAGACGGTATTTGTGCAGCACCAGCTCCACTGCAGTTGCTTGAGAGAACTGCAGACACACCACAGATGGATTTAATATCTTTACAATAGAGACACTTTAAAAAAAAAAAAAAACTACAAAGCTCTATGTTTTCAAGTGATTCGACACCTTGATTGGAAGAATGAAGGATCTTGTAATTTCTTTCTTAAAATCCTCTTAGAAATTTGGAAGTTTGCATAAAAATTTGTCTACACCAACAAAATCCAGAACGACTGTGTTCTCACAGATGGTTGAGCTTCATCGCATTCAAAAATAAGCAGCAGACACCAAAAACATCCATGCCTTCCCATTTGACTGCTACAAGAAGCATCTCCTCTGCAGATTTTCCTTTCTTTCCCTCCCCTCCACCTAATTCAACATCAGCCCACCACCACGGGGATTTGGCTCTTTAGCTCCCACGGTTGCTAAGAAACAGTGACAGGAAGCCTGCCTTTCCGACTATGTGCGAGTTGCTCTGGTTTTCTGTCTTATAGTATTCCCAGCCCGAACAATGACGCATTGAGCCAGCTATCCAGATTCCTACTGCTGCTAATATCTGTGTCAGCTGCAAACAGCGGCAGTGATTTTAGCAGTTTGTTTTACAGCTTCAATTGACCTTTTCTGAATTTGTTTTTGACAAATGTGTATTTTGATAGAGTAAGTAAATACACATTCTGGCTGCAACTGAATTCCAGCTCTTTTATCATATTTTATTCAAAATCTGAAGGTAGAATTCAACTTGAAAATGTTTAAATTTATGGTATGTACCTATTATGATGTAAGCATTTGTATTTAGACTGTCAGCAGATGCCAGACAGTAAGTCAGCTGTAAGTCTGTTGATAAAAGCCATATTTCTGTTTATGGTTTGTGGTTCTCAGACTTTGCACAACTAAATTCAATTTTTCTTTAGCTGTTAAGCTACAAACGACTTAAAACAAACATGCAAAAGTTTTAATTTACTTTGGTTTTTTTTTTTTATCCCAGCAGGATCAAAAAGAATCATTAGAGTTCATCTAAATTGATTTGTCTAGTGGCACACATCCACCTTTTAAGCATTTCACAAAATGTATATAGGGTTGAGGCTAGTGTGAGAAGCTTAATGTTAGCCTGCTTAATCCTTTCTAAAACCAGTTTTAACGTGTGTTTTGGATCAGTGTCTTGTTGGAACATCCATTTGAGAAAAAGTTGAAGAATTTGGATAAAATAATATAGTAGGACAACCTCCACTTTTTGCAATCCACAATTACCACTGGCAGCAAAACAGAGCAACATAATGCTACCACTACCATGCTTGACAGCTTGACTCCTCCAAAGATATTTCTTTACATTGTGGTCAAATATCTCAGTCTAATGGGGAAAACAACAAATATGAAATACATTTTGATCATCTATATTTTGTTTGCTATTGTCATTTCAAAATGTAACTATTGTCAAAATGAAACAAGGTTGGCCTTCTATCACCTAAAGAACATCTCCAGGATTAAAGGACTAATGTCTCAGCAGGAACTATTTAATGTGTTCATCTTTAGTAGAACTGATTACTGCAACAGTGTCTTCACAGGTCTGCTTAAAAAGTCGATCAGACAGCTGCAGTTGATCCAGAACGCTGCTGCCCGCGTCTTCACTAGAACTAAGAAAGTGGAGCACATCAGCCCGGTTCTAAAGTCCCTACAATGGCTCCCTGTAGCTCAGAGAATAGACTTTAAAACACTTCTGTTAGTCTATAAATCACTGAATGGCTTAGCACCAAAATACATTACAGACTTGTTGTCAGTGTATCAACCACCCAGACCTCTCAGGTCTTTTGGCTCAAATCTACTCTGCGTACCCAGAACCAGAACCAAACATGGAGAAGCAGCTTTTAGTTCTTCTGCTGCACTAATCTGGAATAAACTCCCAGAAAACTGTAAAAGCACTAAAACTTATTTGTTTAGAGTGGCCTTTGACTGTGCTATCTAAACATTATTAGTTTTCAGTACAACTTCCTTTTCATTTTCTTTATCATTAATTTTCATTTGTCATTTTTTTATTATCATCTTATCATTTTAATTATTCATTTTTATCCCCTTTAATTATTTGTGTTCGTTAATTATTCAGTGACCTTTATGCCACTGTAAAGTACTTTTCCTATTATATATCTTTTTTTTTTTTTCATGTTCAGCACTTTGAATTGTCCTAATTGTCCTGAAATCTGCTATATAAATAAACTTGCCTTGCCTTGTGATTACCATTCTACTATTATTTATCTGTTTTTAACATACTGTTAAAGACTGGGATAAACAGAGGAGTGGCTATGAGATACACATTTTTTAATAGATTGTGCAAATTGCTCAGGATACTGATATCCTTAAAACAATAAATAAATCGATAGCAGAGTTAGCAGAAAAATGAATTTAATTATCTATAAATTTTAAAATGCATCAGCTGCCTCTTTTAACTCATTCCACCCTCCCTGCATCAAACAGCAACACAATGAGGGTTAAAAACCTGCTTCTGTAAATCAGGTTGTGTCTTTTAGCCCTTCTTTGTGTCTGCAGTAAACTACCTGAGCCACTTTACTGCTGTTTATGGAGGCAATACAGGGGAAGATTAAAACCTGCAACAGATTTACTGGATACATATTCAAATGGATTTTCAATCTGCTTTTAGAGAATATACATGAGCTCTTTCCATAGTGACATGAAAGAGAGCTGAGAGCTTATTTAAGGAAAAGACTAAACTTTTTTTTTTATACCAACCACAGGGATAAAACTGAACTTACAATCTAAAAATGCATATGAGATGTCACCATTTCTGTTTTTGCTTTTCTTTCTGGGTGTGTTTTAAAAAGAAAGAAAAAAACATTCTTCTGAAGCACTGAAAGAGGATATGCAAACCCAAGAGAATTTATAAATGTACACTTTTTGGAAGAGGCTCTTTTGGTTGCTTTGTTTGCACACGTGATTTTATACGGCCAAATGTTTAATTTTAGTCGCACCTGACCTGAACATCTTCCACGTTTGCTGTGTCACCTATGTAGCCTGGGGCCAAAAGCAAATTATAATTTTTATAGATTTCTTTCAACAAATGCTTTTTATTCAGGTATGGTTTCATAAAGACCAGATAGCAGCCCTGTCAACACATTCTCCCACCTGAGCTGTGCATCTCTGCAGCTCTTCCAGAGTCACAATGGAGATCTTGGCTGCTTTTCTGATTCATGCTGTCTTTACCCAGCCTGTCAGTCAAGGCGGATGGCCATGTCTTAATGAAATTGCAGCTGTACCATAGTTGACTGATTGAGCTGTGCTCCCTGAGATGTTCAAAGCTTGAGATACTTTTATAATCTAACCACGCTTTAAACATGACCTCATTTTTAGGAGTATCAGAGTAAATGCGGCTGAATAAATACACATTGCACGGTTTTTAGATTTTGGGTTGTGTTGTAATATGATAAAATGTTTTCAGGAGGTATAAATGCTCTTGTCAGGCACTGTATAAAGAAGACTGTTTTTTAAATACTGATTATAGATGAGTTGTTGAATTTTAATTAATAACTATTGACTACCTGCCAGATAAAGGACCAAAGCAGATGACAAAAATGTTTTTTCATGAGTTAATTATACCTGCAGGTAAAAATCTTTTGACTGTAAGTTTGCATATGTTGAAACAGAATCTCATTTTTTAGGATCCATATACTTACCTTGAATAACCTTCCCATCCATTTTGTCATGAATTACAGTTTCTCTAAAGCCTGATTAAACTAAGATGATGATGCAACCTTCTGGCCTGCAGCTGCGTCTTTCACTGGTTGCATGTAGCTCTGCAGGGAGTGGTCGGCTGCTCTGACTTTCAGCTGCGATTGAACTACATTCTGCCCCCTTGTGGTAGCTGACCTTATGTCAGGGGAGGGTTGAGGAGGTTTAATGGGCAGCTACTCATAAACACTAAGTCACTGAAGAGTCATTAGGTCCCACCTTATTTACCTTATACAATTAATACATGCAGCTCATTTAGATCATTTTACAAAAAGGTGCATTTTATTAAGTCATGGTTCAGTGCAAGACATTTCAAATGAATTTCTTTTGAAAATCAAAACCATTACAACTTAAATTTGAATTATTTAACAAATTCAAACCCTCCATACCATTGCTCTGTATATGCTCTGCTTCACAGCCAAGCCATCAGTCAGCAGTAAAATGAAAGAACGTTTCTGTATTAACCCCCGTCTTCCAAATTACTTCTCAAAGCACAGCTGAGGTGGCCACAAAGGCCACATTAGAACCACTTATGAGAAGGACAGGCAGATAAGCTCTTCAGGTTGCTCTCTTGTCTAAATGTGTTAAAGTGAGATAAAACGACTGCTTGACACAACATGGACTGGGTACATTTTGCTGAACGATAAGGATGGCTCCTTTCCATGTCTGCACAAGAGGCCAAACAAGACGGTGAGCTTACCTAAGGTTTTTCCTTTTTAACCATAATTACATGGGGCTCTTTTAGTGGAAAAAACCATGTGCCTCTGAAACATCAGTGTCAGTTTGAAAGGGAAACAAAATGTAAAGACAACAATTATTTTATTCAAGTTGTAGTGTATTCAACAAACTCACACAGTAAATCAAAATACAAAGGAAATGTTAATACAGACAGGAAGAAAACTTAATGGGGTAAATTGGCATGCACTTTTACAATATAACTATATTTCTACTTCCTTTCCCCATAGTTATTCTTCTATTTCAGTTAAGATATTTAAATGTCTATTTTGAGAATGTCCTTCAAAATCCAGCACATGCACTAGCACGACTAATTTATTTTCCATCCACATCCGCAGTCTTTGTAACAATCATTACCACCTTTAAATGAGCATTATAGTATTCAACATTTGGACTTTTTAGGTTTAATATGCCTGGTACAGTCACTTTAATCCATGAAGGTTCTTTAAATTCAGGTTTAGAGGTTGCATTGCTCCTGGGATAATAGTTTTGGTAAGCTGGCTCCATTAAGGATAAAAACGCATAATGAAAATGTCATAAATTAAACATCTACATGGTATTTTTGGTATAATTTATTTGAGTTTTTCCATTTCCAGAAATTTTGCCCCAGTCTAAGGAGTAAAATCAAATATATTTGTGATGAATTTTCATAATACAAAATAATCCCTTTTTTTGATTTTAGATTAAAATCAAAAATCTAATTAATACAGAATTATGCTCTCAAACAGTCCACATTAGAGTCATTTGATTGTTGATGCAATTGCGGTCAGCTGGTGGAGAACTAGCGCCACAGCTCCACACTTACACTGAATGTTGACTCACTGGAAAGGGAACAACAGTCAATCAGTACGGAAGAATTGAGCATAAAGAAGGTCAAAGCACATTTCCTGTGAGGAATATAACCCTCTGTAGGGTTTGTCTTCCTGTTTGGGTCCATAATACTGAAACCTCATTGGTCAAACATCATCCGCCACAAAGAAGAGGAGTTGTCATGGCTTCAAGATGACATGTCACATCTCCAGGGAGTTGCTTCATCACCTGTTGATCACAGCAGAGGCTGTTGTTCAGACGGTATGCTGTATTCTGCTGATCATGTGACACCTTATATGGCCTGGTTCGTTTTTTCCCCCCAGTAACCTCAGTGAACAGCTGCACTCTCCCTTTGGTTGTATACTGTTGAGGAATATCACCTTACTGTGAGTTATACATCTGAGTACAAGGAATAGCTACCTCCACGTTAGTTTTAGAATTTGAGCTTCTTACTTTAAATGAAAATATTCACAAAAAATGTATGAAATACAATATTATCTTTTTTAAAAACATACTTAATTGGAATAGAAAAAAAATAATGAGTTAAAATGTACAAATCCACCTCAATGGCGTTTGAAAAACACATTTACATATGGTTACAAACAGCTGTTGTTACATTTAGAGAGAAAAGGAAATATTCCAATTGTGAAGAACGAGGGTGGCAGCATCATCTCACCTGAAGATGGCTCCATAAATTACTGCAGTTCGTCCAGGTCCAGATCAGGAAAGCAGGCCCAGATCATCACATTACCACCGCCATGTTTGACCATCAGTATTTTGTTCTTTTTCTAACATGCTGTGTCAGTTTTACACCAGATGTAAAGGGACAGAAAACTTTTCCAAAAGTCTTGGAGATCATCAAGAGGTTTTTCTGACAGATGTGAGATGGGTCTTTGTATTCTTTTTAGTCAGTAATGGTTTTTTGGTCTTGGAACCCTTCCATGAATGTCATTTTTGCTCAGTCTCTTTTTGTTCAAACATGAACTATGACCCTAAACGAGTCAGGTGAGGCCTGTAGTGTTTTAGTTCTTGTTCTGGGTTCTTTTGGGAACTCCTGAATGAGTGGCTGATGTTTTATGTTTTCTCTATTTGTTGATAATGGCTCTAAAGTTGGTTCAAATGTCTCTGTCACCCTCTGCAGACTGAGGGATGCCAGTGACTTTGTTTCTCACCTGTCAATGCTTTTCTCAATGGGATGTGTTGCTTGTAGAGATCTGTTGGCCTGCTTCATGTTGTCAGACAGGTTTGGCTTAAGTTGTGGGTGGTGAAATTTCAGTTCAGCTGTATAAAAAAATTCTAGTTACCTCACGATTTTAAAAAATGAGGCAATTTCATATAATCTGAAAACTAACATTATCTCGTCTGATATCAAACATGTACGTATGACCAAGATGCCAAAACAGACAATTTTTATATGGGAACCACTAAGGAGCAGAAATGTGCTCAAAGTCAATGTTTGCAAAAGTGTTATTGCAATAAGAAAGTAAAACATTTTGAGCACTACAAATGTCTGTCAAGCAGTGGGATAGAGCAGTTGGCTTCTAATTCGTAATATACGTAATTCTACTGCATTCAGCCTCAAAATTAGCTCATGTTAATTTCTAATCTTTCAAGACAACTAAATATTTGTTTGATTTAAGATTATAAAGTCCTGCTGTAAAAGTCTTTTGTCAAAGCTTTAGTGAAAACTCTGTAAACTGTGATGAATAATTCAAAGAACACTATCATTTTACTTGAGATAACCTCGTTGGGTTGCCATGGTAGGAATGCATACATTATTCACTGGCTGAGTCAGTGTGACTGTAAGGCAGCTTACTGGCTCCCAGTCGTTTTTAGATCCCTTCACACAGCGAGGATTAAACCTGGTTTTAATCCATGGCAAACTAAATACTGTGTCTGAGCTGGATGTTCACCTCCGAATGAGAGGGAAGGAGCTGGAGTGGAGTGTACTGGACCATGTAATGTGGCAGAGGTGTTCCAATGGAAGGGACAGGAGTGATGGCAGGACAGGAGAAGCCACAGAGGCGGGTGAGGTTCCGGGTGGCTTCAGGGAACAGCGGCCGAGTGTTAAAGGAGATGTTCAAGGATGAGGGGCCCTCAGACTCCCTGGATTCAGACTGCACTAGCATCTCAGATGCCGAGCGGGCCAGCACTCCTTCTACGACTGGAGAGATTCATGGAAACTTGTATGGATACCTGGGCTCAGAGCTGGACGACAGTGAGAGTGAACCCGATGAGCTGCTCATGTACGCAGGCGCCACCAAGGACTGGATGTTCACAACCAAGAGAGTCAACATTATCAGCAACAATGGGACGGTTCGAGGGGTCAAGCATAAAGTCAGCGCAGGTCAGGCGCTCTTTGAGAATCTTCCTAATGGTGTAAGTACCTCTTGGGATTAATCACATTATTGCCTTAGTGGCTTTAAGACAATTTTCAATCTGAGTTACAGATGGAAGCTACAGGCCTTGCAAAAACTGGGTGGAGGTTCACCTTCGGACAGGACAACAACCATAAACATAACGCCAGAGGTACAATGTAATGGTTTAGATCAAAATATATTCATGTATTAGAATGGCCTAGTCAAATCCAATTTAGAATCTGTGCCAAGACCTGAAAAATGTATTTCACAGATGCTCTCCATCCAATCTATCAGAACTTGAGCTATGTTAAAATTAAGAATGGGGGCGGCGCTGGTGGTGTAGGGGCGAAAGCGCGCGACCATATACAGAGGCTACAGTCCTCGAATGGCGGCTGTCTCGGGTTCGGGTCCCGGACCCGGCGACATTTACCGAATGTCTCCCCCTCTCTCTACCCCTCTTTCCTGTCTATCTACTGTCAAAAAATGGAAAAATAAAGGCCACTAGTGCTGAAAAAATATTTAAAAAAAAATAAAAATAAAATTAAGAATGGGCAAACATTTTAGTTTACATAAGCAGAGATTGTAGAGTCATAACCCTAAAACCAGCAGCTGGAGGTAGTTCTACAAAGCAATAACTTGAGCAGGTTTATTACAATGAATTGTGCACTTTCACAAATTATTTGTTTAAAAATAGAGACCAACGTACTTTCTGTCCACTTCACAGCTACTCATCCCTCTGTGATTGTCACACAAAAAAATAAAAAAACACATTGATGTTGTGGTTGTAAAGTGACAAAATGTAGGTTGCAATTGTTTGAATACTTCTGCCAGGTATCTTGTACGTAGGTGTGGAGCCAGAACAAAAGCTCACAACCGAGGATGAGGTCACAGAACAATTAAAGATTAATGATGCATTTCACTAAGTGTTTCAGGAGAAACTAATCAGGTTATTGAATTCAGCACTGCTTTCTAGTATCACAGCACTGTGTGCTGCATGTCCCTCTAAAGCAACGCTGGGCCTGTGTGCTAAGTCATAGCAAACAATTCACTGCAAAGCAGAATAAGACAGAAAATCTTTTGTTAAGACAGAAATGTGAGACAACAGACCCAACAATACAGTACAGATCTGTCCACAGACTGTCAAGGAATTAGGACAGCTCCATGCAATATTGCTAAAGCAATTATTCATGCAAAGCATGTCCATAGTAACTGTTAATTGTACATACTGTACAATACATGCACATCCTTTCAGTGGGTTAACACTTTTTTGTTAAAAATCCTTTTTTATTGCTTTTATATAATATTCTAGTTTTTGGTAAAAACAGATCTTTGGTTATCAGCTATAAACCATAATCATCAAAACTCACAGAAATAAACGCTTTTCTGCTTTGAGCCAGAGCTGCTAAAGTTATTTATTTTTACAAATGCCAAAATGGTGAGTGAGAGATTTTTGTTTTTTGAGCATTTATTAGTACTTCTTTTAACTTGGAAAGCTTGCTTATACAAGGATTGTTATACCTTTTAACAATTTGATTTGAGTCCAGATGATGTCATAGCTTTATAAGCTTCTGATTAGTTAATTCACAACATGTAATTTCATTTGAGACCCAGCTGTGAAAATCTGAATATGAATAAAGTAAAAAATTCTCAAAAATGATTTCTCTTATTCTTCAGGCATTTAGCACATATACATTTTGACAATCCTAACCAACCTGAAACACTACAGGTTGCATTTAATGTCAGATACTGAGGAAAATTGTGTTTTTGTATAGATCTTATATGGATTATGTAAAAATCTGGTTTCAGTTGTCATTTTAGGGAAAAGATCAGGATCCTGATTAGATTCAAGAGTTGAAAGGAAGCATTTTATTTCTGAAGAGTGTTTTCTATGCATTTAGAATATTTAACCCCCCTTTTTGCAATTATTTTATTATTTAGTCTCTGTATCTTAAAATAATTCTAAGTGTTTGAGTCACCGTTTGATTTTTCTGATATTAAAAGCATCATAAAGTTCCTTCTTTTAAAAAATGACTTTAAATCTTGTCATTTTCTTAGAGATAGATCTGACCAACATACAGACGAACACTCAGAACAACAACTGAATCAGTAAAAGGTGTTTTATTTACAAGAAGTGAAACTGGAACGTGAAAGGGTAGAATCGCCAACTGCATGAAAAGAGGGGGAAGAGAACTGGTGAAAACAAGAACTATAACGTTGCGGAATAAACGAGAAGTAGTTGAACGGCTTACTAAGTGAGTGTAGTCAGGTCACCAGGGGTAGAGGGAGTCGGGACCCAGGTATGCGAAGAGGAGAAAGCCAGATGGTTTTACTTGAGCTGTAGAATGAGTTCTGGTGAGTTCAGGAGTTAATTCAATGTTCAAGTACTTGTGTGGGAGGGTGGACAGGTTACGCTTCTGCCTTGGTTCAGGAGACGGAGGAGAACAGGAAGCTGCCAGCTTTTTAATCAGAAACAAAATCCAAACGAAATCCACCAAACATCGTCCAGAAACTTCTGGAACCGAAGTCAAAGTTCAACGAAGAATGATCAGTGAGCTCAGGTTTCTGCCTGTGAAGGAACATAAACAACATCAGCTTAGAGACACAGAACGAAGCATAGCTTAGAAGTGGCTGAGCTGTTTCCACGGAAGACAAACACTTTGGCATCGAAGTGCTGGCAGCCTCCTGCTTAAATACTCCTCCATGCAATCAGCAGATCAGTCTTACCTGTCACCCAGCACACCTGAGAAACTCCAGCACCATCTGGAAACTGAAAACAAAAGTGCAGACAAAACACAAACACACACTGAACCCACAACCCCGACAAATCTAAAACAACTACTAATGAAAAAACTCATTAGTGTGGGGGAAAAAAAACACCCAAATGATCCTGCTTACTGTGACGGCCTTAGCAGGGACAGTTAATGATTTAAGCTACATAGGCAGTTTCCCAGGGTGCTGTTAGATAGGGAGCAAACAAGGACCAGATACAAAATGGCATGCCCCAAACATGTTTTCTGTTGCTCTTATGCAAGTGAAGTGCTGTGGTCGTCCCCTGCTTGCTGCAAAGAATATATGCTTTCTGGAGGACAGTACTGCATTTTATGCCCTTCACAATTCCAGATAATTCCTTGCATTTGAATTGATTGGGGGCAGCAAGGAGAAAGTGTTCACCCAACACATTAGAAACACAATCCCCAGTGCAATGCAGGCAGGGATCAAAGTTTAAGCTATACTGATAATGTAACCTTACACTTTTGTGTTTTCTCAGATGCATTTACCACTTGAGTTTGGACGTATAGTGATCTACACCACAAGTTTTCGTGTGGTGAGGACAACTTTTGAGCGCTGTGAGCTGGTCAGGAAGATCTTCCAGAACCACAGGGTGAAGTTTGTGGAGAAGAACATCGCCCTGGACAGCGAGTATGGGAAGGAGCTGGAGGAGATGTGCAGACGTGTGGGTGAAGCTCCCTCACTGCCAGTCGTGTTCATTGATAGACACTACCTTGGGGTCAGTCCCACATACTGTTTCATAGCAGCACCAGATGTTGGTTTCTCGTGCTTCTATACTTATGATGGATTGAAACTTGTTTTGCAGGGTGCTGAGAAAATACTTGGCATGAACGAATCAGGGGAGCTGCAAGATCTACTGACAAAAATCGAGGTTGGGTTTTCCCGCAGACAGATCATGAGATGATTAATTACACATTGTGGCCAAACAGATGAATTTCCCAAGAATGTGTTTCTGCCAACCTCTTAGTTTGACGCCCACAAACAATCAATAATTCAATTATTTCCTTTTAGATTTATTGGCATAATCAATGCACCTGTTAAATGTTTTTGTCCCAAAGCATTAAGGTAAAGTGCGAACAGGAACAATCAGCTCCTCTCACTCAGTGTCATCAATAAAACATGTGCAAAACTAACTGAAAGTTACATACACATCAATGGCCAGGCATCTATAATAGAGGGTTTATTTATTCGTTCATTCAAACACACTAGCACAATGAAAATGACTCCATGGTGTGAACTGCAATCCCAGAAATATATATTTCTGTTTCCCTCTTGGCTGTTGCTGGCCTGTCTCATCCTTCGTTTTAATTCTGAATACAGATTACCACCAAAAAGGAACAAAAACCGGATCCAAAGTTGCACAATGACATTTAAGTCATAGTTTTTTAGCCCCCAAGGGCCACTAGAAGGGTGTCCCCCTGAAAGGTCATGCATACACAAATTAGCCTAAAACTGTCCAACAACATTGGTGAATGTGTTTTTACAAGCATGAACACAAACTATTGTGAATGTTAATTCTGTTAAACATTAAGACACTGACATTTTGGGAAATGCACTCATTTTCTGTGTAGTGGATGAGGAGAGGATCACAGTGTGCCCTGTCTTTTAAATGTTAAACTACTTCAATAAGATAAATAATGAGAGTTTACGGTGCTATAAAAAGAATGAATCATTTTCAGCTTCATTTCATTTTGTCACATTACAGCCTAATAGTATTTTGTTGGGATTTTATGTGATAAACAAACATAAAGTTATTCATAATTGTGACATAGAGGAAAAAGATACTTGACTTTCAAATTGTTTTAATAATAAAAATCTAAAGTGTGAATTTTTTCCCCTGCCCTGAATCATTTATAGGAAAACTGTGTTGATTACAGCTGCATGGTTACCTGCCATTTAGCTCCACCCACCTTCCAATCAGCTCTGACATGCTTCTCTGTCCCTATTGAAGAAAAGCATTCCCCACAGGATGATACTGCCACCGCCTTTATTGACAGTGTGGACTGTGTGTTCAAAGTGATGCAACATGCTAATTTTCTGACCACATATGCTGTGGATATAAAAAGTGGACACACCTCTGTTAGAATGCAAGATTTTTGTGACATAAAAATCAGACCATGTTAAAATAAAATCTTCCTGAGTTTACAAACCACCGTGCCCTGCAAAAAGCCATCGGTGTTTTACAGTTCAGTAAAACGATCTGATTACTAACACTTTTTATTTGTTTTAGTAAACAAATGAATGGTCTTTGTAATCAGATGTCCCTACCTTTTTGGACAGATCAGTTTGTGTCTGCCTTTGAAATATTAAGATGGTAATTTCTCAGAACATGTTCAAAGATATGATTACATCTTGTTAAAACGTTCACTCCATTTAAAAAAAAAAAACAAAAGAAGAAAATCCAGCCTTTATTCACACATGTAACATAGGCACTGTTGATTTTTTTAATTCAATGTCCAGAAACTAAAACTACATTTTCTCCATATCCCAGAGGGTTCAGCATCCCCAGACGTGCCAGACCTGCGGAGGCTTCGCCTTCATCCCGTGCTCAATGTGCCATGGCAGCAAGATGTCCGTGTTTCGCAACTGCTTCACGGACTCCTTCAAAGCCCTAAAGTGCACTTCCTGCAATGAGAACGGGCTGCAGGCCTGTGCAAGCTGCAGCCAGTGAGGATGCTGTGTGCCTGGACCAAACATCCCACTTCAGGATAAAAAACAGGAACCTGAAATGGACTGCAACATGAGCCGTGAAACACACCACAGCAGGTATCCTTCTCCATGGCCATTATCATGATGAAAACTGGAATTTCTAATAAAATCTGTAAACTTTCTGATTGTCTGTGTGTCAGTCAGGTTTCACAAAACAGTATTTGATTTGTAAATATCCACTGAAGGGTCATGAACTAGCTAGCCCTCTGGGAAATTTAAGCTTGTTAGTCAGGAGGCGCCGTAATGAACAAATCTCTCGTCACTAATCCTATATCAGACACGGTTGGATAACAGACACTTGGGACAAACAGCAGAAGTCAAGGGCCCAATTTGCAGACAGTCAAAGGCAGCAAGCTGGAATTTTGCAGAAAGGGAAGCACAAAAATCTATTCAAGTTCAACCCTAAACAGTAACGTTAAAAGCTTTTCAAGTACGTTTTGATGCAACGCGTTACCACCACAGAGGCAACATGTAAGCCTCAGATCACAGAGTGATACACTCCTGGTGTTGATTTCTGTTTATTTTGATTATTTTGACTTACAGGTAAGGAAAAAGCCAAATTAAGTTTCTGAGAAAATATAAATATTACATGTGGGCCTACTGAAAAATATATCTATGTACTGCACAATATATGGAGTCTTACTTGTGTGCAGCATGAAGGCGGTCGACCTGTGGCTCTAAAGAAGTTTTAATGCAGCCCAAGTTGCTCTAATAGCAGCCTTAAGCATGATTACATTGTTGGATCTGATGTCTCTTATCTTCCTTCTACCAATAACCCATATAGTTCTCTGCGGGGTTTAGGTCCGCCCAGTTTGTTGAAGTGTTCTAAAGTTTCCTAGAAAACAACAACATGGGTTTTGGACTTAATAAAGCTCAGTGGATCAGCACCTGCAGATGAGATCCCCTGCCTCAACCTAGACTTCAAGCAAACTTTATTCTGTGGCTCTCGACTCTTCTTTGAGACTCTAAGACCTTGATTTCTAAATGAAATGCAAAATAAGACCTTGGACCACTGAGCCACAGTGCAGTTCTTGTACTTCTAACCATTCGGACATCTGCTTTTGAAAAGTGACTTAACAATAAGGAGTTGCTGCTCATGTTTCAGCTACATCTATTTGTGGTGGCTCTTGAAGCTCTGACTCCAGCTATAGTCCACGTCTTCTAAATATTCCTCAAACTCTTGAATGAGTGTTGCTTCACAATCCTCAGTTATCATTGCTGCCCGGGCCCATTTTTCAAACACTTTTTCCTACCACTTTACTTTCCATTAAAATACTTGGATACAGCACTCAGTAAAATGCCAATTTCTTTAGCACTAACCCCTCGTGGATGTTTTTTTTTTTTTTTTTGGCTTTTGTATACAATGCCATTGATTGACTGCTGCTTTCAAGTCAACAGTCTTCTCCATTATTGTTTAGGTCACAACATGACATTTCTGTATTAAACACATTTTTTTTTTATTAGAGAAGCTGAATTTTAGTTTTTTTTTTTATTAACTGTAAGCCAAAATCAGCAAAGTTAAGAAAAATAAACACCTGAATTATATCACTCTGTATATGATGAATCAGTAGAAGTTTCACTTTTCAAATATATTCACATTATTTGAGATCTGCCTGTTTCAGCCATTTTGAATGAACCTCATTTGAAAGCAAATGAGCAGTATTTAAAAGTCCTTGGGTCTTTGCCCAGTAACTTTAAAGCAGTAGAAGATCATAGAGATCAACTATTTCAATGTGCACTTTCCTTCAGTTAATCATCTGCTTTAGGCTCTTTGAGAATTACCTTATTTTCCAAGTAAACATGCATTTTTTCATAAATTTAACCAAATATGCTGTGATTCATGGCAGACAGCTGGTAAAAATAGAAAATTAGGTTCTATGCTAAGTTGTCTGAAAAATATGTGTAGACAAAGAATCATCCTTTCAGTTTAGGATCCTTCTGATGCTTAAAGGTTTCATATTTCAGAGTCAGTTTGCTTAAAGCAAACACACCACCAAACAACAGGTTAGAAGTTGAAATAATCAATAAAAACAGGCTGAAAGTCAGATTAAAAGTCTGAAAGACCCCAAGAAAGCCGGAAGAAATATGGATCAAGGCTACTTTAAAAGACTGCAAGAAATACTGGATTTTGGGAAGCAAAATATAAAAGAAAGAGGAAGGATATAAGACCTTTTGTGCACAATACTACAAGATTAATTTAAGTGCTAGAAAAATGTGCATAATTAAGCCATGATCTGTTGATGAGCAAATGTTGAGTGATCAAATAGATAAAATGAGAGCAAGATTCAAGATTTAAATGTAATGATATAATTCTAGTTTTGAGGAAAAACATTTTATTTTGTTTTCAATTTATCATGATGATATCATGCTGTTTTTTGTTGCATATCTGTCTGTCCAACGTTATTTGAGGCCCTTAAGACAAATTTTGAATACCACGGTCCTCCTTTCAAGTGAGGTCAACACCCACCAACCACCACAGCACCACTGATGACGGTTTAATATGGTCCATCCTTGATCTTGTTTCAGAGGCACATTTAACACAACTTATTTTATAGTTAATAACTCAGCCAACAAGGAATCCTTAAACTGACTGTATGACAGAATCACACCACTCATGATAAATAGTACTCAGAAAATAATGTTTTGAAAGGCAACAGTTTTAAATAAACCATGCAGGTCACTAACTTACACATTTGGGCAGTCAGGTGTGTCTGAAGAAACCAAGTTTAATCAGTTTTGCTTAAAACCAGCTTCAGTAAACTGGCATTTACTGGCTGAAATCCCTTTAACATTTACAGTATGCATAAAATATGAACTTCACAAAAGACAAGCAGTACAATGAATTAGGATTAATAACTATCAATATGAAGATGTACAACTAGAATTGGTATTACTGCATTGATTTATTACTTTAACAAATTCCAATTTTAAATCTAAAACATTTCAAAATTTTAGTCACTGTGTGCCAATTTATTTATTTTGGTAAATAAACATTTTGATAAATTATGGGTATAAATCATGATGGATTCATTAACAGCACGGCATTCAAAAACAGGCACTATCACGGGAAATATTAAATAAATTAAAACATTCCTGCTGAACAGATCATGAATATCTGATCATGGGGGTCAGTTAGTTGTGCCACTGCACATAATCTTCATTTCTCTGAAGAATACCGAAAATAACTTTACATTTGTGGATGTCAAAGTGGTTACAAACTAAAACATACACAGTAACTACAAAAGTACTTAATTAGCAAAGAGGCGAACACAATCAGCATTTGAATCTCAAAGTAGGCTAATTCTAAACACACAAATTAAGATTTATAACCTGTCTAACAAATCAAGTGCTTTTAGAGGTTTTTGGAGGTGCCCTAAGCATCGGTTTAGTTCGCTTATGCCTCGGGCCGGTTCTGGTTGGCAGCAGTTCTGGGGTTCAGCGAGGAAACGCAGCGAAGCTCTCTATGCTGTCATAGCCCTGTACAATGCTGCTTGAACATGATTAGACAAGGCAGCACCGTAAAGAGGCTAAAAGCGTAGAGCAGGGTGGTGGTGATCAACATGATGATGATCCTACTTCTTCGAGATGGTCCTCTTCCACCTGCGATTCAAACCAAATGAGCGACCATTATTAAAACTGTTTATTTAGCTACAGAAGGCTTGTTCTCCTCGTAGGCAATAAAAGATGATGACAAAAGCCCGCAGCTTTAACTGCATTAGGAATTGTGATATTCTGGGGTTTGTGTCGTTTGACGTGATGGAGAAAATGTGAGACTCGAAAAATGTAGGTTCAGTGCGCCCCCATCTGTGGGGTGATTGAGATGAAAAAACGGCAGTGGGGGGGGGGTTAAACAGAAACACAAGATGCATCGAGGATTTCTCACAAACACTACTCTGTTTACAGCCTACAATAAAATGTATTTATAAGGGACAATAAAAGCGTCATTGTTAGCGCTCGGCTGCTGGAGATGGGATGATGTATGTTGGCAATCAGCAGACGCGTCTCGACGCTCTTCTAATCTGCGATGAGCCCTGATGATCTGATTGCTATTTTTTATTCCTTAACGTTCTCAAAGCGAGCATGTATTGTGCGAAGACGGGGTGACATGAACGGAAAAAGAGATGGGCTGTGGCACACCTGGGAATGGGAAGACGAGACATGACAGTGATGATGCGCGCAACACCCAGAAATGTTCACACAACAGTCAATGGTTAAAAACCTGCAATGGTGGGATCGTCCGCAATGCGTCCGCTCTCCAAGGATCTGCGGGGGGGGGGAAAAAAAAGGTCATTTCAGTCGAGTAATCGAGCGTGGTCCGGCCGCGGTGCTGTGCGTAATGTTTTTGAATGGTCGGTCAATGCGCAGGCTGGTTGGAAATGAATGTTTTTATTGACGTCAGCGTACAGGCTAGTGCCCCCCTCTCTCATCTCCACAACGGCTCCATCTAATGGCTTTACATTCAAGTCAACCATCTGAGGTTCAAACAGGAAGCAAACCCCCGATCTGCTAAAAAAAAACAAAACAGGAGGCTTGAAATTTGATTAATCGTATGTGACCCAAGATGTAAGCATCTACAGAGCACAATCTCTCACAGCACAAACGACTTGCTCGCATTAGAGACAAATATCCAGTCATTAGTGATAGTCTGCAAGGCCAAATTTATGCTCTGTCAACATGGGAATTAATTTTTCTCAGACACTTAAGGTACCAAATGTGCCTGAGCGTCTACTAGGGGACCTACTTGGGTTTACTAAACACAACTCTTATTGGCAAAACCATACAAATTATAACTGAATGTCAAAGTGATGTTTAGGAAAATCTGTACATCTAGTTCCCATATGGGTCCCACTCTCGGGAGCATCAAACCTAAACAGGCAGGCCTTGCATGTTTAAACCCAACTTACATGTGCATTAGGCCCCCACATGGACTTTCCTCAGGCTCTGATGGTCTGATGTACTGGTCCCAATTAGGATTGAAAAATTCCACCCACATAAGCAAAATCTGATTTTCTTACCTATGAATGTAAAATAATCTGGTCAAATTGCACAACAAATCTAGGACCCATATGGGTTGCACTTAGCACCCAGGGTTGTCTTGCATCATACCTATTTAGCCAATTAACAAGGGGTCAATATGCAACTTGTGGAGAATGTCATGCAACATACAAGACATGATTACACAAAATTCAGAAAAACAGAAATATTGAGAAGACCATGTCTTAAATATTTCTACTAAGCTAAAATGTATTTGTGGGCCAAAAAATTATTTTGCTCTGGCTCAATGAGCACCAAGTAGACCTAGGAACACAATTGACTTATTTTATGGGTCCAACTTCAGTTTACATCAACAAACATGGTTGAGCACTATGTGCAAAAGATAGTCACTTCAAATTGCACAAACCATCTAGGGCCCATATACCCAGAGTTGATCTATATCAAATTTATATAGGCAATTAAAATGGGGCCGCTACATAATTTGCATAACATACAAGATTAAATTGCCTTTCTTGATTCAAAGTCCAAAAAGACACAAACATTGAAAAGCTGACAATGACTTGCATATTTAGACCAAGTCAACATGTGGGCCTTATATGAATTCTTCACAGACTTGCTGGGCACTTAGTCAGCCTGGGGTCCAACTGGGGTTAATGACATGCAATTCATATCAGCAAACTCTGTTGTGCATTCTATATATACAGGGGTTGGACAATGAAACTGAAACACCTGTCATTTTAGTGTGGGAGGTTTCATGGCTAAATTGGACCAGCCTGGTAGCCAGTCTTCATTGATTGCACATTGCACCAGTAAGAGCAGAGTGTGAAGGTTCAATTAGCAGGGTAAGAGCACAGTTTTGCTCAAAATATTGAAATGCACACATTATGGGTGACATACCAGAATTCAAAAGAGGACAAATTGTTGGTGCACGTCTTGCTGGGGCATCTGTGACCAAGACAGCAAGTCTTTGTGATGTATCAAGAGCCACGGTATCCAGGGTAATGTCAGCATACCACCAAGAAGGACGAACCACATCCAACAGGATTAACTGTGGACGCAAGAGGAAGCTGTCTGAAAGGGATGTTCGGGTGCTAACCCGGATTGTATCCAAAAAACATAAAACCACGGCTGCCCAAATCACGGCAGAATTAAATGTGCACCTCAACTCTCCTGTTTCCACCAGAACTGTCCGTCAGGAGCTCCACAGGGTCAATATACACGTCCTGGCTGCTATAGCCAAACCTTTGGTCACTCATGCCAATGCCAAACGTCGGTTTCAATGGTGCAAGGAGCGCAAATCTTGGGCTGTGGACAATGTGAAACATGTATTGTTCTCTGATGAGTCCACCTTTAGTGTTTTCCCCACATCCGGGAGAGTTACGGTGTGGAGAAGTCCCAAAGAAGCGTACCACCCAGACTGTTGCATGCCCAGAGTGAAGCATGGGGGTGGATCAGTGATGGTTTGGGCTGCCATATCATGGCATTCCCTTGGCCCAATACTTGTGCTAGATGGGCGCGTCACTGCCAAGGACTACCGAACCATTCTTGAGGACCATGTGCATCCAATGGTTCAAACATTGTATCCTGAAGGCGGTGCCGTGTATCAGGATGACAATGCACCAATACACACAGCAAGACTGGGGAAAGATCGGTCTGATGAACATGAAAGTGAAGTTGAACATCTCCCGTGGCCTGCACAGTCACCAGATCTAAATATTATTGAGCCACTTTGGGGTGTTTTGGAGGAGCGAGTCAGGAAACGTTTTCCTCCACCAGTATCACGTAGTGACCTGGCCACTATCCTGCAAGAAGAATGGCTTAAAATCCCTCTGACCACTGTGCAGGACTTGTATATGTCATTCCCAAGACGAATTGACGGTGTATTGGCCGCAAAACGAGGCCCTACACCATACTAATAAATTATTGTGGTCTAAAACCAGGTGTTTCAGTTTCATTGTCCAACCCCTGTATATGAAAATCAATCTAAATTGCACAACACATCTAGGTCACATATGGGTCCCACTGTGCACCCATAGGTTTCTTGAATCAAACCTAGATTGGCAGTTTGCATGAGGCAATGCACAATGGCAGCCCATATGGGCCCCATATGTAAACATTGACTGGGTAATCATACAAGTTACATGAGAAATGTCACCGATCATAACAAAAAGGAACCACAAAGATTCAATAAATTATTCTGAATTTATTCCAAGTCCTTCAGCAGCAACAATATCACTAAAATATCTACCTACTGACTCCTTCAAAAATATACATTAACCCATTGTCCATGAACAGAGCCTTATGACTCCAGCCCACCTCCTGAAGCAGAGCACAAGTTGTGGCAGATGTTTCTGAGCTGCAGCTGTGTGCCGACACAGAATAAAAAAAAAATTGCACATCTATGCTTAGAGATTAATCAGCATTAAAACAGGGTTTCATTTTCTTAATAATTTACCATATAAACACAATTTACAGGCTAACGGCAAGAATTGTTATCAGGAAGCCTTTTGCATTTGATGAAAACCTGGACATTACAAAGTTGTTTTGTGCTTTTTGTTGATAAAGATGAGAAAGGGATGGAACGCTTCGCTCCCCACTCAGGGCTTCATCTTTGGAGCAATACAGTCATTTTTCATTTCCACTAGAAATCAAATGAGGAACTTTACACCCATTTAATTTGCATATTTTTCTTTAAGTAATAAAATCTTCCCACCATTCTTATTACAGAACCAGCAGCACTAAGCCATCTTCAAAAAGGTTGTATATTGAAAGAAAAAAATAGTCTAACATTGAGCCTTTAAATAAGGTTTGTTTAAATATGCAGAGCTCTGGTTTCCTTGTGAAGAAAACACTACCACTGTGGTTCACACGTAAGATTAATGTACAAGCTTAGTAATTGATACTGGTCCTGTTCTGAGTTTTGACCTTGTTAAAATCCAGAAACAAACACGGAGGAATGTAAGCCAAAGCAAACAGTGATTGGTTGGAAGGATTTCTGTTTAAATTCAATGAAATGTTTGACAGTCTTGTTTTCTGCTACAATTACTGTTCAAACACATGGCGTGTTTCTGCTTCGGGACAGATCTGGAGTAAGACTTCAGGTTTATTTGTGGTGGAGATGGTCAGAGCTGGGGGGCTGGAGGACTGTGGAGGTGGGCTTGGCTTTGTCTATTCCTTCTTCTAATGTTCTTTGTGCGGCAGGATGCTTCCTTGGCTGAATCTGAGTCACTATAGTATCTCCAAGTCTACGTGGCGAACATCTGGGTTACGTTGCTGCAAAAGAAATAAAAACTATTACAAATAAATCTGCTCATGATATACTTTATGATGTAAACATTAGCAAAACACACATGCTTCAAGTTATTTTACAACAGATGGGACAACTTCATCCCCCACTACCTTGAGCTCTTTCTCCAAGCGATCCACCTCAGCCCCTAAAGTGTCAATAATGTTCTCGCCGTGTTTCAGCATGAAGTTCTCCAGCTCCTCAGGGGTTTTCACCTGCTGAATGTCCTGCAGAAACAAAAACAGAAACAATCCTATGCGTGAATGATCTATTTTAAACCAGGGTGTTTGCTGTAAAAAATGCAAACATTGTAAACAGAAAAAACTTGTTGGAAACTGGAAATCTTTTTATTGTCTGCAGTGGGGAGCGTGTCTGTACATGTGTGCATGCTGAATATTAGCCAAGGCCAAGTTTTGTTCCTTTAGTCTCATAATATCTGACATTCTGATTGCGTATGTTTTTTTTTAATCTAAACAGTTTGTATGGAAGCCCTTCTAATTTATGATTCAACTTATTAAAAATGACATTGTCAAAAATCATAATAAATGCATACAAAACATGTGTTTAGAGTTTTATACACTAACTGGAAAAGGGCCAACAAAATCTTTTTCAAACATAAAGGAGAAAATCATGACAAAGGATCATGTTTGTAATTATAAATAAATCTACTAAAAATGAAAAAGTGAATACTTACGTTAAGGATTTGGTCGATGTCTAGTTTTTCCAGATAAGACCGTGTCACCACTCGGCCATCGAAGTCCACCTCAGCCTTGAAGCGCACTTTACTCAGCCCCATATCTGTGGCCTTTACATCATGGATGGCCCTGTGTGCAACAGACACAGCTGCAACACATCACTCCAGTACGCAAAGTATTTCTGCCATGCAAACGGTGACAATCAACAGTACAAAAATATCTGGAAAGCTTTATTTCCTAAAGGAAAGAGTTTTGCTGAAATTTCAAATTTGATGAAGGCAGAATCAAGTAACAAAGGTGGCAACAAACAAACTGAGACTCAATCATTGAATACAGAGTCCTCAAAAAAGTCTGGCAATGCTGCAAATATTCACCTCATGTGACAAAGTGTGAGAAGTGGCAAAGACTTGTCTGAATTCACTGAACCATCCCTTTGTAGCGGATAGCTGGCTACGAATGCTTTAGGTTTTTCCCCAGG
The DNA here is from genome assembly GCF_021462225.1 of Girardinichthys multiradiatus. Lineage (NCBI taxonomy): Eukaryota > Metazoa > Chordata > Actinopteri > Cyprinodontiformes > Goodeidae > Girardinichthys > Girardinichthys multiradiatus. Next base: position 35,198,562 of record NC_061815.1, on the reverse strand, counting down.
AGGGATTATTTTTCAGACAAAATATGCCACGTATGTCCACTCTTATAAAAACAGAGTGGTTTCTTTTAAGTCTGCATGTTTTCATTAAAGCAGAGCTTCATTGTTACTTGGTAAATCCTGGATTTATTACAACTTACAGGAGAAAATTAAAGCATTACGTTGCCATAACCAGGTACATCAAAGTGTCATGTTCTGACCTTACAGCCGGGTCGTTCTCCAGGAACTCTGTGAGCTTCTGCACCTGCTCCGCCTGTATGGAGCGTCCCAGCAGGGCCTCTGTGTTGGTGTAGATTAGGAACGCTGAAACGGCGCCCAGCAACGTGCCCACGCCAAGAGAGCCCAGACTGTCATAGTACGGGTTACCTGGGACAAGTACAGTTCGATGCTGAGGTTTTCAGGTGAAGAACAAAAATTCAAACAATGATCAAATGGGCTGAAGATATTTTTTTCCAGATATGAAAAGCACCATTCAGAACAACTATTGTTTTTGCTTACCTGTGAGTGAGGTGAGACCCATACAACCAGCAGCCATGATGACCCCCAACACGGCAGCGGCATCTTCCAGCAGCACCACATTTGTGCTGGGGTCTCGACTCTGCATGACTGCACACAGGAGACAGACCAAGATTCAACATGTTTTTACACAGCAGCTCATCATTCACATCATGTTCTCTCTGATCGGCTGTGGACACCAGTAACAATTATAGGCAACACAGAGTTGTGTCCATGAGTGGCAGTCTGACAAGTTGAAATAGTTTGCAAAGATAACTGGTTGTAATATCTGTGTACCGTCTGAACATAGAAATCATGAAGTTTATCTAGTCTAACACAAACACATCCTTTCGATATCATTAAATGCCAAATGTGCATACCATATTCATAAAAAGACATCCCATGCTGTTGGGCACTCTTCTTTATCTCATTAATGGCAACTAGTAAGGTGGCTGAAAAAGAAAAACAAAGATGTTTTAATGCAAAATGCGAGATTTCAGCTAAAAAGAAAAAAAGTACATATTTTATTAATGTAACAAACCTCCTTCAGAAACCAGAGAGCCCGCCAAAATACAGTAAGCCTGTAAAATTAGGATTTAAAATGTTTTTTTTTCTTTTGTTTTTAGAAATTCAGACTTCCAGATAGCAGTTAACACAGACACTTACCCAGAGCAAAGACTCGATTGGTTCTGGGTGCAGTAATCCCATAATGCCATGGTACCAAGAGAGGCCTGCCCCCATCATAAAAATGCCCACTCCACTGATGAGGGAGGCGATGTAGCGCATATTTGAAAACCCGTACCTGAAACATGAAGTTTAGACTTAGACCAACAATATTACAAACACATGCTCTATCTGTGCATACTGACCGAAAAACAGGCTCCTACAGATTGTTTATCACAAATATTAACACTTTTCCAGACTATCAGAGTGTTCCGCGCCTTTTAACTCAGTTTATAAGTAGAATTAAAATGTTCACCCTGAATTTCATGCAGATGTTTTCAAAATGGTGAGGGTTTAAATATGTAACACAAAAAATCTGCAGATACATCTCAGTAAAGTAGAGAATGTGTTCTGATGAGGCTTGTTTGTCAGATTAAAAAGTACCGTTCCAAAATAACCTTTAAGCAGGTATTAAACACACTTTTCATTAAGCCCACGTTTCTGTATTAAAAAAGTTTTTTATTGGTCTGATGTAATTGGAAAATTGAGGTTTTCATTAACTGTAAGCAGAAAATCATCATTTTTAACAGAAATACAGGCTTGAAAACATCAATCTGTGTGTGATTAAACTATAATGTGTTTTACTTGGTGAACTGAGTTACTGAAATAAATTTACTTTTTAATAATATTCTAATTTATTGAGAGTCAGGGAGGAAACACAGTGGCAGGAATGGATGAAAGGACAAACCCATAATGGATGAAAGGACTGTTGGACGGTTAAACCGATGGATGGATGGATAGATAGATACAACTTTTAAAAAAATAGAAGGATAAAAGCCTGAAAAACACAAATTGTTTCCATACAAAGCTACTCGCTAGATAAATTCAACTTTTGCTTGAAATCTACGAAAATGTATCAAGTCCATGTGGGTATTTTGTTCATGAGGATAAAAATTAGACTTGTGTTGCTCATTAGGAGTCTCAGTAACTCTGGTGGTTACTGCGGTTGATGCAGAGCTTTCTTCTTGACATCTCTAACAGAGTTTGCAGGCATAATTTCTGTTCAGTGTGAATCCATTTTCAACAGAAACCCGCACTGAGGCCCACAGGTTCCTTGTCCAGCACAGATGCTTCCTGGCCCATCCGAGGTGATGACGCCTGGCTGTGTGGTCAGCCATGCTTGCGGGTCGTCTAGCACACAGACCATGCTAATGTTAGCTGTTTTGAATGTTCTGATATGACACTCATGTGCTTTTCCCCTGTCTTAAAGCTTTTGGAGTTGAGTGGCCTTCACCATCTGTATCTGCAGGACACTTGGAACATGCTGATGAACAATGAAGTGTAGCAAAAGGACATCTACTTCTATGCCTTTCTGTGATTCTTTGACTCCGTCTGACGCCACCTGCTGATGACGCTAGGCTCAGCGACGACTTCCCTCTGAGAACATCCTGCTTGAAGCTTCGTAATGGCCAGGAACTGCTGATCGATTGTCAGGCGTCATCTCGGTCTCACGATGCCAATACGTGAACAGTATGATTAAAATTAAATAGAAACGGTCACTGAACCAGAACATTTACTGGTTGATTCGTGGATTGGCAGACATCTGTGATCCAGCAAGAAGTATTGAAACATGGAACAGTTGCACAGTTGCATTCAGAAAGTTCAAAAAACGTCAAATTAAGCTCACCTGTAACAATTATAGTACATTTTAGGTGCATTCTCTGTGCTTCATCAGAAAGCCAAATATCCCTTATTTCTTGTGAGAAGTCCATTTCCTCTTTCAGTGATTAAACATTGTTTTTTTTGTCAAAAAATAAATAAATGAAATGGCATTTTTCTTCTAGAGTGCAGACACCGCCTGTTTAGTGTTTCAAGGAATAAAGCTTCATCAAAATATTTCCTAAAAGTAAAACCTGTGTAATTACTGGTTTAATTTAAAACATCACTTTTGCTCTTTCCTGACTTGGTGACGGATCCTTCAGTGGCAGACCAAGAACCACACAGTTTTTAGTTTATTTGTCATAGAGGTGTGCTGCTTACGGGTGAACGGCGTCCGGGTTGCGGACCGACTGGCTGATTCCTATAGCGAGCAGAGCCTGGTTGCAGGTGTCGGCCAGAGAGTGGATGGCCTCAGAGAACATGCTGGCTGATCCAGTGTAGACCCAAGCCAGAAGCTTGAAGAAGAAGTTCAAACCATTGCTGAGGACATAAAATACAGGTTTTTAAAGCACCCAAACAGGTAAGCATTTACCATACATATTTGCTTAATTCAATAAATGTTTAATTCTCTGGGAAGTTTTAATGTTTTACAAGAATGCTTTGGAAACAGATCTCACACTTAGACTGGACCTCTGATTAAATTACTGCTCAACTTCTTAGGTCTCGTGTCGTCCTGCTTCATGTGACCGCACGTCTTCTAACATAATCACCCTAATCATATAGGCACCAGAAGCTCATGTGACAGCAAGTTTCCAAGATCCCACCCATACAGTGGGGAGAACAAGTATTTGATACACTCCCGATTTTGCAGGTTTTCCCACTTGCAAAGCATTTAGAAATCTTTAATTTTTATCATAGATACTCTTCAACTACGAGTGACTGAATCGAAAACAAAAATCCAGAAAATCACATTGTGTAATTTTTTTAGTAAAGGTTTGCATTTTATTGCATGACATAAATATTTGATCACCTAACAACCAGTAAGACTCTCACAGGCCTGTTGGTTCTTCTTTACGAAGCCCTTCTCTTCTCCACTCATTACCTGTATTAACTGCACCTGTCTGAACTTGTTATCTGTATAAAACACACCTGTCCACACACTCAATCAATCAAACAAACTCCAACGTCTCCACAATGACCAAGACCAGAGAGCTGTGGAAGGACATCAGGGATAAAATAGTAGACCTGCACAAGGCTGGGATGGACTACAGGAAAATAGCCAAGCAGTTTGGTGAGAAGGCAACAACTGTTGGCACAATTATAAGAAAATTGAAGTTCAAGATGATGGTCAATCTCCCTCAGTCTGGCGCTCTATGCAAGATCTCACCTCGTGGGTCTTCAATGGTTATGAGAAAGGTGAGGGATCAGACCAGAACTACATGGCAGGACCTAGTCAAAGACCTGAAGGGAGCTGGGACCACAGTCTCAAAGAAGGCCATTAGTACCACACAACGCCGCCATGGATTAAAATCCTGCAGCACACACATGGTCCCCCTGCTCAAGTCAGCGCCTGTCCAGGCCCGTCTGAAGTTTGCCAAAGACCATCTGGATGATGCAGAGGAGGAATGGGAGAAGGTCATCTAGTCTGACGAGACAAAAATAAATCTTTTTAGTTTAAACTCCAGTCGCCATGTTTGGAGGAGGAAGAAGAAGGATGAGTACAACCCCAAGAACACCATCCCTACCGTGAAGCATGGAAGCGGAAACCTCATTCTTTGGGGATGCTTTTCTGCAAAGGGGATAGGATGACTGCACCGTATTAAGGGGAGGAAGGATGGGGCCATGCATCTGGAGATCTTAGCCAACAACCTCCTTCCCTCAGTAAGGGTACTGAAGATGGGTCGTGGCTGGGTCTTCCAGCATGACAACGACCCGAAGCATACAGCCAGGACAACTAAGCTCCGTAAGAAGCATCTCAAGGTCTTGGAGAGGCCTAGCCAGTCTCCAGACCTGAACACAATCGGAACTCTTTGGAGGGAGCTGAAAGTCTGTATTGCCCAGCGACAGCCCCAAAAACCTGAAGGACATGAAGATCTGTATGGAGGAGTGGTCCAAAATCCCTGCTGCAGTGTGTGCAAACCTCGTCAAGAACTACAGGAATCGTCTGATATCTGTAATTGCAAACAAAGGTTTCTGTACCAAATATTATGTTTTTCTGATGTATCAAACACTTGTCATGCAATAAAATACTAATTACTAAAAAATCACAATATTATTTTCTGCAGTTTTGTTTTGGTTTCTGTCACTGACAGGTGACCTATGTACCTATGATACAAATTAAAGACTTCTACAAGGTTTGCAAGTGAGAAAAGCTGCAAAATCAGCAGCGTATCAAATACTTGTTCTCCCCCCTGTATAGTTTCATTTAAAAACAGGCAGACTTATTGTTTTTATTATAGAGCCATGTATCGTTTTCCTTCCCCTTCGCAAATATTCAGTACTCTGTGTTGATCCATTACATAAAGTCTCCATAAAATACACTGAAGTCTGGGGTTTTAATATGAAAAAAATGTGTCAAAAATTGAGGGGTAAAAGTTTAGCAAGACACTGTAAATGAGTCATCTGGACCTACTGAATTTCTAATAGTCTTGAACACGTCTTCCTTAGTGCGTTAGTCAAATATTCAAAAACTATTTCAGTTTGCAATTATAGAAGGAGAAAAGTAAATAAAAATTGGGACATAAATATAAGTAGGCAACCCTAATGAGGTCCAGAGGTGTTCAGTATAACAGGTAGGCTTGTTAAGCTGCACCATTTTAAAGTGAAGTTTGTTGACATCAGACTTCTTCTCAGGAGTCTTGGGTGACTCTGCCGATCCCTGAACTCCTCTCTGTAATTTAACACCACCCACTGTGTGTGCTGCAGCTCAGTAAATATGAGACAAATTCTCCATAATTCAGAACTAAGGCAGACTGGTAAGACAACAACAACCAAAAACTTACATGCAGATGGCCACCATGACCACCTTCCCTGGACCTTGTAGAAATGTTCCCCTCTTGCCGGATCGTGGCTTCAAGAAATAAAATAAAAAGTAAAATAATAAATGGTTTGCAACTGACAGTTAATTTTAGAAGATGGTGGCTTCTTATCATTCACAATGCATATTATTTCTAAGACATTTTAAACCATATATAACCATTTTATTTGACATTTTGTCCCTATTGTTGTTCTCTCAAAAGGCAGCAGGCTTCATGCATCTGACCAAACAAGCCAGCAGCGTGTAGAATATACCACCACATACCAGCCATGTACAGTACAGTCACTCAAATAACACCAGCACTGTACAGTAAAGGGGGAGGGGGGGCATGAATATTGTTGTGAAAGACGGAGTGACCCCTGTTATCGGGACAAAGGTCAGTCAAAGATACCTAGGTATAATTAATGCAACTATGGCATGCAGGTAGAAATGTTAATCTTTTACTTTCAAAGCTAATTTGGTTATCAATATTAACGGAGTTTTTATTAATATGACAGTGTCACATTACAACATTTCAAATTGCTCTATTTTGAATGTATAAAGCAAACAGTTCAATAGGAATTTACAGCAGGTGTTTCTACAGCGGTCAGGCTTTAAATACAGAATCTACAAAAAATAACAGTGGGATGGAAAAACAGATGAATGGTCATACACAGATGAGTGGGCAGATGACAAATGGATAAACAATAAACGGATTAATGGATAGACAGATAAACACATTGATAGAACATGGTGGTATGGGTGCAGCATTTAAATGATGAGAAAGGAAATAAGGTCTGGAGTTTTAAATACTTTTCCCCACTCAGTTTTCTTTTTTGCAAACTTATCCAGAGTTGGAAAACACAAAAAATATGAAATTCACAATTTTTCCAGATTTATTTTTTTTTAAAAGTGAGCCAAAAAAACAAGATCTCACCTTAGTGTTTCCCCAGAAATCTTTGTATTCCTTCAACAGCTGCTGATTGCGAAAAATATCTACAGATAAGCAGACAACAGAACAAACAAAACCAAAATTAAGCTTTTTATATAACAAGGAAACAATACATAACTATAACTGAGAAAACAACATTTCTGGCACTCCAATTAAAACAAATTTAATTTGGGGGTTTCTAGACAATTTTGCAGCTGCAAGGTGTGCAAATATAATGTGGGTATGACTCTGAGTTTAGATCTGGCAGTTTAAGTACTGTCTCACTATATCTGCAAAGCTATTGGAACTGTTTCTTAGCTGGCGCCTGAAGAGAATGTTCTCTACAATACAAAATAAACATATTTTAATCATTTTGTTTTTTTCATGCGGCCGTTATGAACTGAAAAAACTTCATGCTCTTGTTTGATCCACAAAGAAACCAATGTTAAACCTACTCTCTTCGTACTCTCTTTCCACTTCTTTCCTGAGATTCCTCTCTCGGGCAAGAGCTTCATGGCTTCCCCACACATCTAGTGCTCTGATAGCCAAAAAAGAAATGTAATCATAAACCAACATAAAAGAAATATGCAGGCCAATGCTGGTTTGACAAACGACTTGTTTGAAGAGATATGGCGCCGTTCTCTGTGAATGTTTTGAGGTGTAAGGGTTTCGCACTAACTTGGCCTCCACGTCTGACCGCAAAAACACAGTGAAAGCCTCTGTGTCGTCATGGGGGCTTCGCCTTCTGATCTTTCGGAGCTGCTCCAGATCACTGCAAGCACAGAAAGAGGAGGGCCATCAATTTTAAAACAGAGTTAAATAAAAATGTCAGCAGGTTTTGTTTAAGATAGCTGCAACAGTACGCTCAATTATTAACCCCAAAGAAATTTGTAGGAAAGCAGATGCACCTAGAAATAAACAGGTTTTCAGCTTTACATTATATTAACAACAAAACAAGACAAAGGAATTACCTTGGTTTGAGACAGAACTCGTTCATGGCTCTGACAGCGGTGATAAAGTTGTTCTGAGTGTATTTGGCTCCATACTCCCTTTTCTTGAGGACAGCTCGAACTGTGTGTAAAATTAGAGAGCAATATAAATGACAAACCGATTTTTTTAAATAAAATATAGAAAAATATAATGTAAACTACAAGCTATCAGGGAAACCCTATTCAAATTTGATACGATTGATGTACAAATGTAACTTATTACCTTTGACTTGAATGGTCTCAGCTTTCATCAGCCCTTGGAGTGCTTTCTCTATGCGAGTGAAGATATTAATTTAGATTCAAATCAAGCTTAAACGTTCATGATTAGATTGCTTTGAAGTGAACGACACTAACCACTTTTTATATGGAAATGTTACCTGATGAAGTTGGGGTGACCTTTGCAGCACCAGATGTCACCTTCTCTGCTGGGGGGGCTTTAGCTGACTCTGATTTTGGAGGACCATCTTTACTATCACCAGAGGTAGAGTAGTACTGCACCTGGGTCAGCCCCAAAGATGCCACACGGGAGTCGGGAAGGCTGAACCATGAGCCATGTAAGCTTCTACTCTGCCGACCTGTGAAACACAGTGGGCCGTTAAAGGTAATATCCCGGGGTGTTTCCTTTTCACTAAAAGATTTACAATGACAACCAAAACACAGCAGGGTAATGAAATATGGATCTTCACCACAGGCTTTTACAATAAATCTAGTTTTAAAATGCCTACTGAGCTGCTTTGTGCTTATTTGGATCAATGACATCACAAGAGGCACAAGGAGATTTTGATGCAGATTCTGAGCCAGGTTGTGGAGAGTCAAACCGTGTGATAACCCTTGGTAAAAAATACCATGTTATGATATTACAGTATTTATGCAAGAATATAAATAAAAACTAAAAAAGGAATCTAACTTATTTTACTTAAAACAGAAAAATAACTTTTCATATTGCTACAAAAACAATATTACATATTGATTATTATAGCTACAATAATTATCAATATAGGGTTCCACAATATTGGAAAACCATGCAGCTGTGACAGTATTCAAAAATATCACAATAATGTCACAATATCCATTGTGATAAATCCATCTTTTTTGTCATTCCTCACTTTCTTAACCGTGCTTCCAACTCGCTTGCATGACCTTTTAGCATTTTGGTCACAATAATATGCGTCAGGTGAGGGCATCTACAGCATTGAGACTGCAAAGTTTAAGTATGACTATACATTTGAGATTTATTTTGCAGCCCTACTATATGTATTGTAGTTAGGATATATAGACTAATGCAAAATAATCTGAATGAACACTTGAGAGATTTAGTTTTTTATTTTCAGGAAAATCGTCTTATTGGACAGAACACTATACCATTTTACCATTCTGCTTTTTATAGAGCAACACAAGTAAAACAAAAGCAAATGTTTCAAACTGACACTTTTTTCTTTCTTGTAAGAGAGATCTAAAAAAACTACCTCGGAATTGATTTGAAACACGAAAAACTGTAACTAGATGGCTTGTGTGGTGTCAGGGAGGGTAGATCATCTCGATTAAATATCAAACCACAACAATAAAGGAAATAAAAAGTGGCCGTGAAGTGTTCTTCGTGTGACATAATAGATCGTAAATGAGTGGTATTAATCTAACAGAAAACTTTGGCTGGGAGCCAGTTGCCTTTTCTTTTCCCACACAAACAACCTGGTTGAAAGCAGAAATCACAGTAACAGGTCGGGACGCTCACCTCGGGGGAACCACTGGTACAGGGAGGACCTGTGCTGCAGGGACACTCTGCAGAAGACATGCCATGGTCTGTGGGCTAGGCCGGGGAACATCCTCTCTGCAACAGGGCTCGGTGTTGGGAGTGCAGGAATTTGCTCTGCAGATTCACAGATAGTCCGGTCACAGTTGAGTTAGCATTACCAGCCTGCCTGCCAAACTTAACCTAACACCATTTCGGATAGATTAACGTTGAAAATTACCCTCTCCGATTCAGACAATGTCATTAGTTAGTTACGTTAGTGTGGCTAAAAACAAACTAACACGTTAAACGAAACTGACGGTTATTGTAAATTGAAATATGTATCATTTGGCTGGGAATTGCAGCTTCTGCTCCTAAGCTAGCTCCGTTCGGCTCCGATTAACCGACCCGGTGGAAACACAGCTACTCAGCTAACTAGCATGATCAGCTAACATCGTTAGGCTCGGAAATAACAGGTGCTCTTTAACATCTAAATTAAGACAATAGATACGACTGAGTACCGGGTGCTTCTATAAAAATATTGATGAGAAAAGGAAATACCTTTCTACGTTGAAGCTTGCTCGGCATACTGTGTATCCATGTTACGAATTGATCGTAAAGCCGCCTCGGACATACGGTAAAAAAAAAAACTACAAACATCGAATCACGTGACCTATGAGAAAGTCCTGCTCCATCCGGGTTCATTGAGGAATCTAATAATCTCGCGATATTCTGTATTACCCTGCGCAACAAGCTCGTTTGTTCTTTTTCTTTTTTTGTGGACATTATAGATCAATCTTGCATATTTGGCATCACAAGAACACGAAGAAAAGGAAAACCACTACTAGAAAAGCACGATTTTAATCTAAAATAAGTACATTCTTATAAACTATGTATACAGAACGTGATCCATCCATTTTCTATAGCTGCTTCTTCCATACCGGGTCGCGGGGGAGCTGGTGTCTATCTCCAGCAGTCCACAGGAGGGAGGCGGGGTACACCCTGGACAAACAACCATGCATCCATTCACAGCTCTGCAAAGGTTGTTTAAGAAGGTTTAATTAAACCCACATTACAGTAGCATAATATCACTGAAAAACTAAGAAAACAATATAAAAGAGATGACAGCAATAATAGTCTTTTTAGGTGATCTCTCCAGACCATCCAGAGGCCTATATCCTGTCTAATACACTCTTTCGTTGACCTCAGCCCACATGTTTTTGACAGGATTCAAAGACTTTCAGATGCTGCGCTAATAAGGTTTACAGAACCTTTAGAAGAAAACAAAGGCCCGCAGCTCAAGAGATCCATCACGATTACTTAACAATGGGCATGAGGTGCTTTACTTTGAAGTGGTCGTTTCCAAAAGGCTCAATCTTAGTCACATCTGACCAAAACACAGCTTTCAGTTAAATTCCCGGAAAAGAGAGAAAAGTTTTTTTTTCTTCTGCAAAGCTTTCAGATAACATCTAATGGTTGTTATATACATTTTGCATCAGTTCTCTAAAAGTGAGCTTTGGAGATATTTTTTTTTACTTCCCTAACCATCCTCCTCTACATGCTGGCAAGGCAAACTCCTCGCAGAGCCTGGTGTCCAGTATCTAAAAGAAATGTGCCTCTGTGTCATATCAAATATACAGTCAAATAAAATAAAAGACTAGAATGTGTTGCAATTGTTGATCGAATTAGGGGTATTTTTGAAAATAATCTTTAAGCATATAAAACATACTTTTCAAAAAGCCCACATTTCTGCATCAAAAAAAGGTTTTTCAATTGGTCTGATGCAACATTCTAATTTTAAATGTCGTTTTGTTAGCTATAAGCAGAAAATCCTCAATTAACACAAATAAAGGCTTGAAAACATAAGTTAGTGTGCAGTTAATCTGAATAGTAAAGTTCATTTAGTCAGCTAAGTTTCTGAAATAAATGAACTTTTCAACAATATTCTAATTTACTGAATGGGTGTGTTTACCCCACGGAAACAAAAGGCTATGGATTAATGAGAAATTCATAGAAACTTTGATCACAAATATTTAAAAAAATGATTTAGTTACATTTAATTTTAAGAAATTGTTAGAGGCCTCCAAGAATGATTCCAAGAACTTTGTTAAAAACAATAATGGTTTAAAGTTATATATTTTTATCTCACTGAATAAATGCACTGAAGGCTGGATTTTCCAAAATTTTTGTGAGATTATGCTACTGCAATAAAGGATGGATTTCTTTTAAATCTTCTTCCATATCTTCATGTGTAAATGTGTCCATAGCTGTATCTTCAATTATGTGAATGTTTTCACAAATAAGTGTTTATATGGTCACGTTTATATTATGTGCAACTTAATACCAGATTCAAAGCTAAAGCGCTTCTATGAAGAATTGCAGCACATTTTGCATGTGAAATTAGAAAACCTTTCCCTCCTTCAGTGTAATTAGTGAAAATAAAAAGGGGTAAATGTGCAAATATCTGCAGCAGTGGTGCATCTGTGCAGCATTCGTCCAGTATGTAACCGAACTTGTCAAACTAATTTCACATTTCTTCAGCAATCGGATCATACCAAATACAAACTATTAAGAGTTTTCTACATGCAAGCCTGTTAAGATATCTTCTGACAGAATAATAATAATAATAATAATATGTTTGAGCAGGAATATAAGAGTGTATACATCAGTATACATGAAAGGAGTGCTTCAGTCATTGGCCAACCCAAATCAGTTGTAAACACACGAACCGTGGAATAACAGTGATGTCAGCAAATGACAAAATAATTCCAAGGCTTAAGAAAAAAAAATATGCGGATTTATTGGATCTGTAGAATATGACAAAGGATATATGTCCTGACTTTTCACCAAAATGGTGCATTGAAGGGCAGCTGTGGCTTCATGACAAATTACAGAAACGAAGTCAAACACAAACACGAGGAGAGAAATTGATTATCCAGGGTGTTTCTTGACAACAATCCTTGCACATTTCGTCACATCCATTTTACTGTCATTGAACTGCATTCAGAGGCTTTAATAAGTAGTCAAGAACCACAAAACAATTTAATAGAGCCAAAACCGAATTTAAGTCTGTTTAGGTAAAAAAAAAAATATTGAAAAAATATTAACACAGGATACAATTAAGTTGAATGCAAAAAATTTAAGCTCATAAGTAATTTCATGAAACAAGTTATCAAGCTGAGAATAGTCTGGTCCTGGACTGATTGTCTGGGTTGTTGGTCTTACAGAGAAACACATGGGGTGGGGACTATGTCTGCATCAACGAATTGTGACAAACTCCTCAGATGAGGTGGGGTGGATGGCGACAGTGTTGTCAAAGTCTGCTTTGGTTGCACCCATTTTGATGGCCACAGCAAATCCCTGCAGCATTTCGTCACAGCCGAGGCCCTGCATGTGCAGACCCACCACCTGCAGACACGAGATTGAACTCAGGAACTCAGTGCATGAAAAGAAGACAAAAAAAATGGGGACTCCAAAAAGAGAAAGCTCCTACCTTCTCCTCCTTGCCCACACACACTAGCTTCATGATGCACTGGCTCTTCCTGCTCGTGATGGCATGATACATTGGGGTGAAAGATGTTTTATAGATCTTTACATTCTCCTTTCCATTGGAATTAATGGCCTCCTCTGTGACAAGAACATGAACAAGGAAGCATTAGACTTGGTTTGCTTAGTAAAGCTAAGAATATTGGGATATCTATACCAAAATATTAGATTACACTAACTGTTGTTAACTGTACTGCAGAAAGTGAAATCATTTTGTTTAGAGGAGTACCGGTACTCACCTTCTGTGAGGCCCACAGTACCGATGGGTGGGTGGCTGAACACCACTGTGGGGATGCTGGAGTAATCCAACTTCGAGTCCTTCTTGCCCTCAAACAGTCTATGTGCCAGCTTTCTGCCTGCAGCAATGGCAACTGCCCCACAAGGGAAATAACAGTGAGCTCTACATAACTCTGCTACAAAAAACACACCAGTAAAATACTAATCTTTTCTGAAGCACACAGAGGAATGTAAGGAGAAAAAGTCAAATGAAAGCAGCCACATATGCAGCAATTTCATTTTGACAAAGACATTTCTTCCCACGCCTTTAGATAAAATCTGATCTTGTAGTGATTTGGTTGTGTATTCTGCTCAGTAATTTAACAGGTCTGTTACAGGTCAGACACCACCTTCTAAAGCGACTTGTATTTTTGTGCTGCTTCCTACCAGGTGTGAGAAGAGCTTTGCCACAAACATCCCCAACAGCGTAGATCCCCGGCCGAGACGTGTTCTGAAATTCATCCACGATTATGTGGCCTCTTTCATCAGTATCCACACCCTGGCAGAGAAAAGGATGGACATATATACAGGCGGTAATCATTAACAAACATGTTAAAACTAAAAGTTTTTCTCCCCAAATAATTGGACCAGTTGGCTAATCTTTTCTAGAAAACTGGCTTTGCAGAGAGCTGGGGACATTATGGATGTAGAAAAAAAGACTAATTAAACAGTTGCTTTGTCAACTTCATTTATGTGATCTCTTCTATACAAACTAAAAAGCAAACATTGCAGGAGTTGGGTATGTTAATTAGGTATATATATATATGAAAATTTCTACCCGGCTGTGATAAAAAAAACTGCTGCAAAGAACACTGCTGATGAACCTTAACAGAGCTTGATGAGATTTATTCAACTTGACCTCTGCATTTAATATGAGCGGGAGGTTCACACAGTATTCACATACAGTATTAATATGACAACTGACTGATTAAATTATTGTTTGGTCTGCTGTGGAAACCTTCTTTATGATACATTTGTGGTTAGGAAACAGATGAGCTCTGAACAACAAAAACTGACTATGGTGACAAACTACTGCAACAGAGCAGCAAATCAAAACCTTATTTAATGGTAAAGGTTTTCCAGTTTAGATCATAGATTTTGTCATTTATCATTAGACTTCCATATTCAGAGCCAGTCCTTGGTAAAGAAGTATAAAAAGCCTTAAAATAAATTAATCTTTTAGTAGCATAATCTCATGCAGAATAAAAATCATATCTTTTTGTTGGGCAATACAGCGGAGGAAAAATCCCATGTTAAGAAATAATCATATAACAAAACCACCAGTGGCACAATTACGGGCATCCCTACCAATCCCTCTGTTAACTACAGCATGTTTTAATTTAATATTTACTTTTCTCAGTTGAGTAGAGTTTCTAGAGACTTCTAATTATGCCTCTTTACCATTGGCCACTGAGTTGGACCAGGACTCCAACTTAAATGGCCAAAATGAGCAATGAGCAAGATGGTAGGAGAGGTAAAAAAATCTTCAGATGTTACTGTTGAGGCATCTTGATGCCACCAAGTTTCTCTAACAACCATTAGATGCTATCTACGTGTCAACCAGCTGTTTGTCAAGCATGACAAGAACCACTATATGCATTGCTAACTTAAGTAAGATGGATGCTCTAACCCTGTTTCTCTTCAAAAGGCCTCATTAGAAGGAATGGTGCCTTGGATTCTTTGAATTACCAGGAGATTTTAGATTAAACTTTGGTGGAATCAATCAGAAAACCGATAATAGGTCTTATCTGGGTCTTTTATCGGGACAAAAAAATTCAATTCAACATCGAAATGGTTAACAAGACAGCAAAAAAAAAAAAAAAAAAAAAAAAACTTCTGTTAGGAAATCTTTTTAAAAAACCTCGGGGGTGAGCTGAAGAGCATACTTGACCATTGATGATCTTGAGAGATTATGCTTAAAGGAATGGTCAAAAATCCCTCTGTCTGCATGCTGCAAATGTCTAAAATGTTGTAGGAGAGGAGTAAGTGCTTTCCTATTGGTTAAATCAGATGGTAAGAGGAAATTAACACAAGAGATGCAAACGATTGTGGTCGCTGTGATTTTGTTAAAAAAACAAAGTGCTCCACATTACGCTGGCACACCTGGAAAACAAAACCAAAGCTGGGATTTTGTTGCACAGTAGCTGGCAGGTGGATTTTGGACTGAAGGAAGACTACGGACAGTAAGTGTTGGCAGTGCAACATCAGAAACCCTTTACTGTTAACACTGCTGACATACAGGTCCTTCTCAAAATATTAGCATATTGTGATAAAGTTCATTATTTTCCATAATGTCATGATGAAAATTTAACATTCATATATTTTAGATTCATTGCACACTAACTGAAATATTTCAGGTCTTTTATTGTCTTAATACGGATGATTTTGGCATACAGCTCATGAAAACCCAAAATTCCTATCTCACAAAATTAGCATATCATTAAAAGAGTCTCTAAACGAGCTATGAACCTAATCATCTGAATCAACGAGTTAACTCTAAACACCTGCAAAAGATTCCTGAGGCCTTTAAAACTCCCAGCCTGATTCATCACTCAAAACCCCAATCATGGGTAAGACTGCCGACCTGACTGCTGTCCAGAAGGCCACTATTGACACCCTCAAGCAAGAGGGTAAGACACAGAAAGAAATTTTTGAACGAATAGGCTGTTCCCAGAGTGCTGTATCAAGGCACCTCAGTGGGAAGTCTGTGGGAAGGAAAAAGTGTGGCAGAAAACGCTGCACAACGAGAAGAGGTGACCGGACCCTGAGGAAGATTGTGGAGAAGGGCCGATTCCAGACCTTGGGGGACCTGCGGAAGCAGTGGACTGAGTTTGGAGTAGAAACATCCAGAGCCACCGTGCACAGGCGTGTGCAGGAAATGGGCTTCAGGTGCCGCATTCCCCAGACCTGGGCTACAGAGAAGCAGCACTGGACTGTTGTGGTCCAAAGTACTTTTTTCGGATGAAAGCAAATTCTGCATGTCATTCGGAAATCAAGGTGCCAGAGTCTGGAGGAAGACTGGGGAGAAGGAAATGCCAAAATGCCAGAAGTCCAGTGTCAAGTACCCACAGTCAGTGATGGTCTGGGGTACCATGTCAGCTGCTGGTGTTGGTCCACTGTGTTTTATCAAGGGCAGGGTCAATGCAGCTAGCTATCAGGAGATTTTGGAGCACTTCATGCTTCCATCTGCTGAAAAGCTTTATGGAGATGAAGATTTCATTTTTCAGCACGACCTGGCACCTGCTCACAGTGCCAAAACCACTGGTAAATGGTTTACTGACCATGGTATCACTGTGCTCAATTGGCCTGCCAACTCTCCTGACCTGAACCCCATAGAGAATCTGTGGGATATTGTGAAGAGAACGTTGAGAGACTCAAGACCCAACACTCTGGATGAGCTAAAGGCCGCTATCGAAGCATCCTGGGCCTCCATAAGACCTCAGCAGTGCCACAGGCTGATTGCCTCCATGCCACGCCGCATTGAAGCAGTCATTTCTGCAAAAGGATTCCCGACCAAGTATTGAGTGTATAACTGTACATGATTATTTGAAGGTTAACGTTTTTTGTATTAAAAACACTTTTCTTTTATTGGTCGGATGAAATATGCTAATTTTGTGAGATAGGAATTTTGGGTTTTCATGAGCTGTATGCCAAAATCATCCGTATTAAGACAATAAAAGACCTGAAATATTTCAGTTAGTGTGCAATGAATCTAAAATATATGAATGTTAAATTTTCATCATGACATTATGGAAAATAATGAACTTTATCACAATATGCTAATATTTTGAGAAGGACCTGTATTGCTGTGTCAGCTTTACAAGCAACCTTGCGAGTTGGTTTGCTAATGATTCCACTGTTGTCGGGCTCAATTCAATCAATGATGACGGCAGCTTATAGAAAAGAGATGCAGCAACTCGCCTGGTGCCTAATGCACAATCAGAGATTTCAGAGGGACCGGGCATCGCCATCATCTTCCACCAACCATCTATTGCCCATGTTTGGCTTACCCAAATATTTTTAGCAAGAGGTTGAAAATATCTGCACATGTGCTCTCCGATCCAACTGCTTTGGTTAAAAAAAATTAAAATTAATTCTGCCATGTGCCCCCTCATGTCCTCTGGATTAAACTACTCTCTACAAGCTGGCTTTGTTCCACTTGCTCTGAAGAAGGGCATGATGAAGCCAATATTTTGGGCTAATCACAGGCCCTTTCAAATCTCCCCTTCCTCTCCAAGGTATTAGAGAGCACAGTTGTTGCCAAACTTCATGACCATCTCAGATAAAACATTTATAATCTTGCTGAGAAAATCCAGCCTGGTTTTCAATCTACTCACAGCACAGAAAAAGCCCTGGTGAGGGTTACAAATGACCTCATGATGGCAGCAGATGTTGGCCGTACGCCTCTCCTCATTCTGCTTGACTTGTTTGATGTATTTAACGGAGTCGACTGCGACGGCCTTTTAAATCATTAACAGAACTCTATCAGATTCGCTGACACTGCCCGTAACTGGTTAATATCGAAATCTGACTTACAGAACAGAGTACGTTTCTATTGGCAATACAAAGTTATTAACTCACATATCACCTGTGGGGTTCCCCAGGGGTCAACTCTTGGAACCATTCCGCTTATTCTTTATATAGTTACCCTTGGTCATGTCATCCTCTATAATGGAATTTCATTTCAGTGCTACGTAGATGTCACACGTAAAAACTACAACAGATGCTCCACTTTCATCAACCTCTCCATCAGCAATCACCATCTGTATGGATAAGATAAAAGCATGGATGGAGCACAATTTTGAACTCCATCCAGGCTGGCCCCCTCACAAAAAATCCCCTTTTATCTTCAGTCACCAACCTTATAGTAGGTTGGATCCTAATCTCACTGTTGAAGACCATATCAAACACCTTTATAAGATCTACTTCCTGCTTTTCAGAAGTATGGCAAAGCTTTGTCCAATGCTCCCTCTCTTTGATGTAAAAAAAGACAAACTCATCCAAGATTTTGGTTCCTCCCGACTTGGCTGCAGCAAGGCACTTCTCAGTGAGATCCCTAGAAAATATTCCATAGAAACTTTGCAAATATTCAGAATTCTGTTCCTTGGGACCTGATGAGAATGAGGAAACATGACCATATCATACCTATTTTATACCCAGTTATACAAAGATTGAATAAAATCTCTAATCTCACCTACCAGTGCATCCACGGAAACGTCCCTCTTTAACTAAAAGAACGTCTGACCCCACAAACTTTAACATGTTCCATCCACTCTGCACAAAGCAGCTCTTTCTCCCAAGGACAAAAATAAACAGTGCTCTCTGTTGCCTGTTGTTGAATAATCTACATGACCATCAACATGATCATTTCAGCATGAGGATGGTTTTAAATGTAGTCTTAAAACATTTGTTTTTAGCTAACTATTTAACTATTTCTTTTCAATTTTATTGGGAACATTTTTGATTTGTGAATATGCTTTTGCAGCACTATGAGATTTTTCAGAAAATGTAAAGGGCGTAGTAAATAATATGGATTAAAATACAAGGGTGGAGAAGGTTCAACAGCAGTAGGTTCTAATCAAAAGAATGAGCTGATATCAATGGACAACAACATGGCTTTCATCAAGAAACCACTACAATCCCAGCTCTTCATATGTCCTATATGTGTACTTTGTTACCATGCTGCCGATGTTCAGTCCAGACGTGTTGGGCTGCCTTCCTATGGCCCACAGCAGGCACTCCACCTCCTCGATAGTGCTGATCTTCTCATTGTTCTTCTTCTCTGGGTCTTTGGTAACGATTGTCACCTCCAAACCTTTGTCTGTCTTACTCACAGACTTCACCTGAGAGTTCTTCCAGAGGTCGATGCCGTTGTTTTGGAGTTCCTTGGTGCAGTTTGCGCTTATGAACGCATCAAAGTTTCTCAAAACCTACAGAGAGCGCATAGACCACTTTCAGTGTGGCAGTACATTGTTGAAACATTAGTGTGTAATAAGTTTGTTCTGTTTCTTACCCCAGTTTGTCGAATAACAAGGGACGTTTTGGACCCCAGGGTTGCAAGAATCCCGGCCATTTCTACAGCAATATAACCAGCGCCCACAATCACACTGCGCCTGTAGTAAGGAACAAGGCTTTTATTTACAGATACCTACTGGTGCCAAAAATTGTATAAACATATATAACCTTACTTTGGAAGGGTTTCAAGTTCAAAAAAGCCATCACTAGTGATGCCAAGACTCGCACCTAATATTGTATTACAGAAGAAAAAAAACCTAAGTGTTCAAATGTGAATTTTTATATGTTTAAAACAAGTTCTCAGCACAATTCCTACCTTGAACTTCATCGTCACTAAGAACAGAAGGCTGCCCCCCGGTGGCAATGAGGATGTGAGCCGCCGTCACTTTCCTACCATTGACCTCCACAGTGGGCTCGGGGTCATCTGTAAACCTGGCATAGCCTTGGATGGTTTGGATTTTAGCCTGGAAACCAGGTAGAAAATACAGCACAAGGCCAGGTTACTTTTATTCATGTTTTTGTTTAGGTAAGAATAATAAAAGCAAAACAGGTGAAATAATTCTAACTTGTGACACAATCACAGATTAAACATCAAGAGAATTCAAACTCACCTTGTCCAGGTTGTTGCGATAAATCCGGTTTAGGTGAGAAACATAAGCGTCCCTTTTGGCCTTAAGAGTCCTACGAACACAAAATAAAATACTTTAAATAAAATTTTTTTAAAAAGACACATTCAAACCAGAAGTTAAGGCTGTACAACCGTGGGTTGTAATCCCAGTTAGACTGCCTGCTCATCTCTCAGCCACTACTGCGAATCAAGGCAGAAGTTTGCGTACGCAAAACTACACCCTGGAACAAACTTTGACATTTCTTTACATTGGTTGTAGAGTAAAGAGACAATGATAGAATATCCATTTATATTTCTTACGCTGAAATGCTAACATATTCAGGGTTGGTTAAATACGGTTATTAGGAAAAGGTTTGAGGGTAACATAAGACAAAACACGCAGGTTTGCTCATGTTGCGTTGAACCACTCCTCCCAGAGACTTATCTTTAACAGTCATAATGACTCAACAAAACTGTGCACACAGAGAGAGAAGTGGGCAAAAGTGAAAAACAAAAAAAAAAGAGCATTCAAGGGAGGAGTTGTGCCTGCAAAAGAACACTGATTTCTTTCAAGAACTTCACTCCAAGCTTTCGAAAGAGCTCATTGCAGATGATCACATATAATGACCAGAAGACAAGACAGACAGTGAAACTTACTCCCAACTGAACTGGGCCTTTTCAGTTGCAAAGCCATAATCGCTGTGATCGTGTAGATACTCAGCATGAACTGCTGCATTCCACATAACCTGTGAAAAATCAGAAAGATGGCATGACTTTAAATTCTACAGGGTTTTAGTCCAACTGTGACCTATCACATGAGTAGGAGAAAGAAGCTTTACCTTTTTAGGAACACATCCAACGTTGACCTGAGAAAATATTAAAGCACAGCATATAAATTCAGTGCAATCTGACTAAATGACTTCTAAATGTAGTGAAATCTAAAAGAATATATCTTAGAGCATTGTAAATGTATTTAACTATAATGTGCTTTTAGTGTTTAATGAAGAAGGCAGGAGATTCAGTGTTTGTTAAAAACAGGTATGAAGCAAAACTGGACAGGAAGATTATATTATGCTGTAAATCAAAACCTCCAAACATTGAAATGGATTAGCTATATAAAAATTACTTAAAAAGTAACTAAACAGAAAACTATGTGATATGCATTAATTTCTTTATGCAAAAGAAAAAATTAGGAAGTTAATGTAACTTGTCTTACAGTTATGCAATCAGCATGTTGTTTAAGAGCTTTTTAAGAAATCTTAAGAGACACTTCTTTAACTTAACTTTAAAATGATACTTTTGACAGTTGTGGCCTTTCCATTTTCAAATAAAGTTTAACTGCAACTGAATACGTCCCTTACAGAATACTAAAGATGATAAATTAAAATATCTTACATGTTGCAAAGATAAAATAAAGGCCTATTTGAGTCATTTTGCTGTTAAACAATGAGCAAAAGAAATAAATAGCAAAATAAAAGGCCAACTGCTTATTTAATTACAATATCTTTGAACCTCCTACAGAACCAGGGTTGGTGTCACAAGCACACCATTATTTCCAGTTCTCATTGTTACAGACTTGTTATAGTATCAAAGTATAATAATTAAATGTCAGGAAGCAAGATACACAAGTTAAAAGCTGAATCATTTATCATTATTACCAACATTTTTTATCACTGTGTTTGGACTATCAGCAGTCAACAAAATGAGCCCGGATAGTTCGCATTCACCCCGGTGTGTGTGTGTGTGTGTGTGTTTGTGTAAGTGTTTGTTTTTCCGTTTGTACTCACGCAGGTACCTCCGAGTTTGTGGCTCTCGATCACGGCGGTGTTCGCTCCGAGCTCCGCCGCTCTCCGAGCCCCGGCCAGACCTCCGGAACCACCGCCGATCACCAGGAAGTCGAAGCGGGTCGTCTCCGCTGCCGACGCGCGGTCTGATGCCATGCCGCGGCGGATGAGTTCGTGTCTGCGAGGAGAGGAGAAGATTACCTTTCGGGCGCTGAACCAAGTCCAAGCTTTGGTTAACGTCAGCTGGCTCAAGAATATTGCCATAACCAGGAAGCTGCACAGGGGACTGAGGTAGGGGCAGAATGGGAGGGTCAAGCGAAAGCCTGTGCTGTGTCATTGTGAGTTGCAACAATGGTGTGCAAATCCCAGAAACAGTTTCCACAATGCTCATAGTGAACCTCACATGGGCAACTGTACGCGGGCTACAATAACACATCAGTTTTATCAGCTGCGGCTGTT
This sequence comes from Girardinichthys multiradiatus, assembly GCF_021462225.1. Lineage (NCBI taxonomy): Eukaryota > Metazoa > Chordata > Actinopteri > Cyprinodontiformes > Goodeidae > Girardinichthys > Girardinichthys multiradiatus. The sequence goes on along the minus strand of NC_061815.1, from coordinate 35,176,396 downwards.
TGATTAAGTATACAGAATCATTAATATATGCCAAAAACGATTGAATATTCAAACATCCGACTTGTAAAGTGTCAGGAGCATAACGTTAAACTCACCTTTGTAAAGATACATGCAGTAATCTGCATGCTGCCATGTGTTTTTAAGGCATTTTAATGTAGATCCATGTCAGCGAAGGTCGCCATGGTAACGTCAAAGTCTAAAACCCTTAACAATATGCTGCCTGCCTGTCTATGAATATTTACAACTGTCACCATGACAGATAACTGACCATTCGCGTTTATATTCAGTGGAAGCTGCAAATACCCTTCATGGTACGTCGTTTTGTAGTAAATTTAGATCCTTACGTAAATTCTACGATGAAAAAACTATTTGCGTTGTCGACCTTTAGGAATCGAACCACCGCAAGCCAGCTTGTTGTCAAGAGGAACACAATTTAGACGACATTTCCGGGAAGACCTGTAAAAAATAAAATACATTTCCCCAAAGACACTTGAAATATCGATGACTAAATTCACACCACTTCTGGTTTCTGTGAACCACAATAATTCAAATGTCTCATAAATACATTTTAGGATGCTCAAGTTAACTCACCTTTATAAAAATATTTAGCCTGTTGCACAAGAGTGTAGCTTCTGTTCTGTTTAAATGAAAGTGGCTTTTTAAAGCGCAATGCACGCAATTCTCTGCTGCCTATTTAATTATCACAAAAATACCCAGAGGTATATTAGCCAGCCAGATGTTTGTCACTGCAGGAGTTTGAGCATTTCATGTAATTTTTAGGAAACCTAATGTCTAACTATATCCACTGTCCGGACAATGCCTCAAACAGGAATATTGTGACGTTTACCAATCCCCTTGATGCTAAGGGTTCAGTAGTACATTTTTTGTTATTTGTTTTTTTTTTTTGTTTGTATACTTTTTATACTCTTTATATAAAATGATTTAGTAATACAAACCGGTGCGTTCATGTTTAGATCCTGATTTTATTTTTAGTGTTTTTATTTTTTTTTTACGTGAAGTCCGAAATTTGAGTGATAAAGCGAAGCTGGACGAAATAGAAGCTATGTATAAAATAAGGCAAGAAAGTAAGTCAAAAATATTGTTTTTGCTTTATTTACATTCCATGCTTAATTTGAAAATATACGCAGTTTCTTTCCGGTATTGTATCCGACCGCTAGCTTTAGACGGCTAATGACAGGCTAAGTCAGTGGGATCCATTTGCTGCGGTGATAAGCGTTAAAATCACCTCGACCTCAGGTATTTTTACCGCTTTTGTTGCCTCGGAAACTATGTAACAGATCATAAGCTGTTTAACTACAAACACATTAGATGCGTGTGAAAGACTTGACTCGTTTGAAAACATAAACAGTGGCAAAGCGGAGCGTCGTCTGGGAGAAGCTCCTGTATGTCAGGGAGGGCCTTTTCCTTACGTTAAAAGGAGGGTAGCTCCTGGCTGCAGCTAGATAATGCTAATAGGAATACATGCTTTCAGACTGATTAACCGGGTGGTTTCTGTAAGGATGGAATATTTCATGATTTTGGAGATAAAAAGCTGCAGAAAATGCTGCACTAGCTGAATGTGAGGGGGAGGGGCTTTATGGGCCTCCTCTTGATGGAGGAACAGTGCTCTATGAGGTTCAATGAATACTGTAGCTGTTCAACTTCCCTGTTCTCTTCTGCTCCATACAGGCAGGGATTCCTTCATTTCTCAACGACTGCAGCAGTGTGAACCATCTTGTTGGCCAAACCCTGGATGTCAGGTGAACATCAATCAGCTTCATGGAGTGAAGGACTTCAGTTGTTATCTGTGAGACCAGATGACCAGGGGACTCCGCCATGAAACCTGTGACCTATCAAGGCATACCGTCGTCTGTGAATGGTGTCTATCCGAACGTGGCGCTGGAGCGTCTGTTGGGCACCTCGAAGGTGATGTACTGTGAGAAATGTGGATTTGCATCCACAGACCCTGTGGCGTTTAATAAGCACATGATCGAGCACGGAACGAGGTTTTGCTGTTTTTATTGCAACGCCATGTTCTTCAGTGAGGCAGAGCTGAATGAGCACTTGAAGCAGCACACGTCAAAGTACTCATTTAAATGTCCCCACTGTGGACAGGGCTACATGAGGAGGTTGTGCCTGGTGAAGCACATTGAACGTTTGCATAGTAACAGCATAAACCAAGGACCTACTAAGCCTGGCATGACAAAAACTCCACCCGTCACTGTCTCCAGTGCCTTAACTAGTGTGCCCACTGCTGATCCGCTGCTGCCGCCACCTCCTCGACCTGTCGTCCGGGTGGCTTTGCCGACCACAACTGCATCTGCTACCAGATTGGGGAAAACACTGGATATAAACATGGCCAACACCACTAATGGAAACACAGAACGTGTGTCCCATTTGAACGGTCTCATTCAGCCCAATAGGGCCCTTACAGTGTCTCTGCCAGAGGAAGTGAACATTCCTGCTGGCTGCTTGGTGGAACTTGTTGAGGTGAAAACTGTTAACGGGACTAAGGAGCTGAAACTGAGGCTCATCTCGCAACAAGAAAATGAGTCGGTGATAAAGAACTCAAAGCCCGCACCTCCTCAAAATACTGGTCCGGAGAAGCCCTTGTCGACCACTCTACTTCACCCGAACACAGTGAAGTCAGTAAGCGGTGGGATGTGCACAGGCAGCAGGAAGCAGAGCGAAACAAAAACGATGACAAGCGTTGCTGCGAAGATTGCCAGCAATTCAACCAATGTGGTGAATAAAGAAAAGGCTGGGCTGAAGAGGCCTTCGATGGAAATAATCAACCTGGATTGTGACACAGTCCTCTCAAGCAAAGTTCTCAAAACCATTCCCACTCCTGTGCGGGAAGTTAATAGCGGGATTAGAGTTACACAGGCGTCACCCGTGAACCATGTCTCTTCCTCTTCAGGCGTCATATCTGGTAGAGTTCCTATCAGGCTGAGTGCTGCTCTGCATCCAGGCAGCATGGTTGCCAAAGTTCCTCAGAGGGTTGCAGATGAGAGGAACAATGCAACTGTGGATCTTTCGAAGAGTGTTCCACCCAGGAGGGTGTCTGACACGAACGATGTTAAAGAAGTGTCAGCATCTGTGAAGCTGGGAGCCAGGGAAATCCGCCTCAAGAGCAACGCTGCTACTAAAGAAGACAAAGATGTAGTGTGCTTGGATCAGAAAAGCACGCCAGCCTCTAAGTCTTTAAGGGCTCCTGTACCACAAGCCTTTCAAGTGAGACCTACAGCTGTTTCGGTCAGTAAAGACAATCTTGCAAATCAGACTTTTCCAGTGCCAAGAAGTCTGATGAAACCCTCATCAATAAAACCCCCTGTTTTATTCGATCACACAAATCCTAAAGTATCAACATGTACCCAGGAGGTCAGAACTAACAGCATAGCAAAAGATGGCCATGTCTCAGAGCCTCGGAGCTTTCCTGTCATCTCCTCTGTGTTTTCATTAAGCGAGCAGCCAGAGGAAGGCAAAGGTCCAATTCAGCCACTGGTTATGGCTCTGAGAGGGATAGTGATGGCTAAAAAACACAACACAAGTCAAGACCAGATCAGAAACAGCACAGAGGAACGGCGTAAGACACCACCATCAGGCCAGTGGATCCAGCTGACTGCAAAAAATGGGGCCGTCACCCGTGATGTGTTACTCGCCGAGAAGGCAACTGAGTGTGTAAAAATAGAGGAGCAGGATAACGTGCAGCTACCAGCATTGACACAAAAAGGCATTCATATCAAGAAGGAAGAAAGTGGAACAAAAACAAGAGACGCTGACAAGTGCAGTTTTAATCCTGCGTTAAAGTCTTCCACATGTGAAGATTCTACACCTGCTTCAGCAGTGGAGACACCCAACGCTGTAGATCCCCTACAGCAAACAGACAAAAGCAAGGAGGACGAATCCTCCAAGTTCTTGACCATCTCTCTGAAACGGGTTCAGGTTGGCATCTGGAAAAAAAGCAAGAAAGGTCTTAAGCTTCGAATATCCAGAGACAAGCCTCTGCTACCCGCGGGTGGCCTCGATGACTGTACAGTTATATATCCCATGCCGCTGAGGAAGGACCAGCCGGTGAAGTGGCCCAGTCCGAACCAGCCGGTGGTGGTACTTAATCATCCGAAGCCCCGGGCTTGTGTGCAGAGAACAAGGGCGGATTCATTTACAGACACGGGAGCCTCTGATGCGACTCCAAAGTGCCAAATTTTAAAAATGAGACTAAGCAAAGGGATCGGACAGAGCTATGAAGTGATGGGATGCACTGTTAGAGACTTTCCCTGAATGTAGTGTTCCAACTATGGACAGGAGTGTACATTTATTATAAAAGACGTAGTGTTATCTTTGAAATCTCAAAAAATATTAAGGCAGTTATTTTCTTAATGCAAAAAATGTGGACATCAATGTTGTATGTATTATACTGAATATTCAAGTGCATTGCAGGTTAATGCTTTTATGCCCAGAATCTCGACTGTAGATTCCATGGACTAATAGAGTTTAAGTACTGTTCAATAAACCCGAAGGTCCGTTCAAAGTATTATTGCATGTATTTTATTTAAAACTGTTTTTTTTTGGTTTTTTTTTTATCAGTGACTTTCATCATCAACCAGTCATGCAGCAACATGAAAAGGGTTAAATTACAAGGGTCCATGTTACATTTCACACAGACAATTTTTGATGCAAGTGTAATATTAAGCAAGACAATAAAACTTCAATGCAAATATTCAGATGAGGAGTCAAGTTCTAAATATATCTAAATTTTTTTTCACCGAACATTTTTGAAATTGCTGATACAAGTATTTGTGAATTTTGTCCAAAAAGTCAACACTATCACAGCCCAAAAACGACAGGTTCTTACTGTTCAGACACTACACGGCAACCTCTGTATTTGGGAAATATTCTTAGACTAAGCTGTGCTTTTCTGGTCCTCGGTCACTGGTGAGTTCATCAAATGAACGGCATCAAGGAGAGCCGCTGCTGTAAGGTGTGAAAAATGACATTTAAACATCGACTCCGCTGTGTGTTCTTTTTAATGCATGTTTGGTTAAGTTAATCATCACTGGGTGGAAGCGTTTGAGAGTTATTCTTAAACTTATCTGAAGTGTGATGAGAAATGTAAAAGTTGTGTTTTCTAACTTAAGTGTTTACTACTTTGGCGTCCTTTCAGTGATGGTAGCATTTTGGATGTAGCCAGATGACAGAAGGTGAAAAAAAGGCTTCACGACTGGAGGGAATAGTCGAAATTTAGACTAAACAGGTTGGAGGTAGATATAGTAGAAATGAACTGAATGGCTGCATTTTTTCTAAACTAGCAGGTTAAAAGTCTCAATCACCGTGCATTACTTTATCTTACCATGTGTAAATTACTGTAAAAACATTTGATTTTTGTTGAAGCTATACATGTAATCGACACTTTCTTGAATAAATTCTGCTTTTCATTTGCATTTCTGTTCTAAACTGAACCTCTGCTTTAAGTTTCACATTTTATCTGATGCCTGCAAAGTAAAAGCATCAGAAAGAAACAGATTTACTGTATGAGAAAGAAATAAAACTGGAGGTTTCTTTTTTTTACATTTTCCCATCTTGATGATACTAAATGTAATTATTTTTGGGCACCCCAAACCTGTTTTGTGTGTATATATTTTTTGTAAGTTTGAACTTGCGGGATCATTTAACCTGATCATTTTCAGACTGTTTGTCTTCTTATGGCAGCACTACAACACTTGTATGTCCCTGTTAGTCATGTAATCATGTCCTATAAAGTGCTGGACCTACGATTACATTCATAGCTTTTGGTTGCCTACAGACGTTATCGTTTACGGACATCTTCTATTTTCCTTTTTGCTCATGCTTTTGTAAATAGACTTAAATATACAAATCCTATAGGATAGGATATATATATATATATATATAATCCTATAGTGTCTTATATTATCTTATATATGAAGCAAAACATGGTGTTCATACTTGATAGAGAATGGCCACCACCTCATATTCTTCCTTACGCTGCAGTTTCTGAAGCTGCTGTGCAGTCACCATTATAAATTATTTCAAAGTGTCGGAACATCACTGCTTATTTGTGCTAGAGTTAGTCATCATGTAGTCCAAGGGTGTTTCTGGTTTTAATACATGCTCAGTGTTCATTATCTTTGTGTTCCATGCTTTTATAACAATTGTGTAACTCCACTTTTTCTAATAAAAACGGGGGAAATATATCAATAACTGAGGTTCTCTGCTTTCCTTTGTGAAGTTGTGTTCCATAGACTTTTATTACACCATTAGCTCTAAAGGTTGGTAATCAATAGGTTTTCAGTGTTTCTCAATGCAGACAGCAAATTGTACTGGTGTGGCACCAGTTTGGCCCCTCAAGCTCACTCCATCATCACGGATGAAATACCAGACATTTAACCTCACCGTAAAATTTCATAAGGTGAATATGTTTGACTAAGTGATGGCTCAGGAAAAGGGTTTGTAAATGTTCATACAAGATGGCATCACTTTAAAGAAGAGTAAAGTATAAATAGTAGAGACATACCTTATTGCAGCTATACCCACTATGTCACCACACAGAAATATTCTGTGTAAACTACTGAGCTGAACTGATCTGATTTTTTGCACTCTGATTAATATTATTTTTCAAATGTAATTCTAAGTATATTCAGGAATGATGTGTTTATATTTGGAGATAACTTTAAAAAACAAATCTAACATAACTGAAATTTTACTGCAGACCTGGGACAGCATGCCTGTTATTCTGACTGACAGACATTTTATACTACAGTCTACAATTGCTGAAGTTGTCAGTTTGACGTTTGTTGTAAATATGAATCTGAGAATATTATTTAATATTAATATTTTACCAAATCATATTCCGGTCTGTTAAGGGTTGTCCTGTGAATACCAGCCCCATTAAGGCGATGGTATTAGGACAGAATAGAAAGGTGTGAGACGAGCTCAGGCATTATTGAACAGCATAAACTCTGCACATATATGGAATGAATTCATACAATTTCTTAAAATACAAAAATTTATTAACAAAAATAAGTCATCTCAATCAACAAACTCTTTACTATGCTAAAACAATCCAACTAAACTACCAAGCAGAATTAAAGAATAGGGAAGATTAATGGACTATGTACAATATAAACAAGTTGATTAAAGATGATTAGAAATTATGACCAAAAAGAGTGATGCAACATTACCATGCAATGTTTATGTTTGAGAACCAAGGATTATCTTGAAGAATCTGGAAGTGAAGTTAAGTTAGTTTTGGAACTAATTTAGGAAATAATCAGCAACATTTAGACAACCCTTCACAATGCAAGATCAGATTAAATATTATTTTAATAAAATGTTTTAAATAATGATCTGCTGAATAAAACCAACCTCCTGGATGACTAATTCTCAACGGTGTCTAATTAACTGCCTTTATTTATTAAAATAATATTTGGAGAAATATTATTGGGTATTTTGGAAAAGAGCCAAATCTTTCTGGAGAAATGGGGCTTAATTGTGTTTACTTAGTTATCAACTCTAGCAAATGATGTTCAGGGACTATTATTCACTAGCTTGAAAACTAACAACCTTTCTGTTGACGAGCCTTAATGCTAGTACACACGTGTTCTTACCGGCTGGCCGTTGGGCTAACAAAGAAGCTAGCTAAAGTGCTAAGCTAGAGATAGCTTAGCGCCAGAATCAACACATACCTTTAAAATACCAGGGTTAAAATGCATAAGCGCTGACAGCGCGTTATGAGCAATGTTCTGGTTAAAACCACCCTTTAAATAAAGTTTATCTTAGCTTTAAAACATACAAAGAACACGAACCGGCCTGGGTGCTACAGGTCGCATGCTAGCACCAAGATAGCCGAGTTCCACAAAACAAACTTAACATGAAAACGTTTAGATCATTTAATCCTAACTGTTAATCTGTTAATCTGCCCAAACCCAAGCTCTGAAATTGTTGAGGGAATGTTGTCCAAGTTTGAAGAAGATATCCGTCGTGAACAAAGAGTTAGCTTCCCGCTAACTTCCTCAGTTTCTCCCGATCAGAAGGTGACCAGCTGTTTGTTACCGTAAACACGTTTGCGGGCCGTAGTTTTTCCTCCAGACTCGGCTTGTCGAAACAGCTTCTCCACCGGGGCTTCTCTCGAACACCGTTTGCTTCTGTGGGGCCTCGAAGAGAAAATGTAAGCAACTCTTACACCTTAATTTCCCCGTTCATGAATTAAAATACCGGATACACAGACAGTATTTCATTCTACTTAACTTTGCATATGATCGTATGGCTTCCTTGGATCCAGTTGAATTTATGTCTTTTTGCCAGCAAAAGACATTCAGCGCGCTGTGTTTCCCTCCTGACCGGTCCCTCTGGAAGGCCGTATGGAAGAGAAAGACTTGTGGAAAGGTGGGGCTTTTATTTGGGTATTGGCGCCACAGGATGTCCGCAGTTATCCCATTTCCTGGCTGTGCTGGAAGAAGGTTAATACACTTTATTTTGAAAAGTTCCAGGAAAGTATGTACCGGAGTTTTAGTGTTGAAACCCATGGCTGTGGTCCCAACACCTTGATTCTTTTGTCTTTAAAGATGTCTGTTCTTAATTAAAACTTATGAATATTGGAGATATACTTTTATTTCAAACTTGAAAGTTAAATATTGTGAGTGGGTTCTCAGTTTGTCTAATAAGAGAAAATTTCTTCTTAGACCCAAAATACACTGCTCAAAAAAATAAAGGGAACACTCAAATAACACATCCTAGATCTGAATGAATGAAATACTCCTGGACAGTCTGTGGTGCAACGTGACGTTGGTGAATAGAGCGAGACATTATGTTCCAGATGTGCTCAATCGTATTCAGGTCTGGGGAACGGGCGGGCCAGTCCATAGCTTCAATGTCTTCATCTTGCAGGAACTGCTGACACACTCCAGCCACATGAGGTCTAGCATCGTCCTGCATTAGGAGGAACCCAGGGCCAACCGCACTAGCATATGGTCTCACGAGGGGTCTGAGGATCTCATCTCGGTACCTAATGGCAGTCAGGCTACCTCTGGCGAGCACATGGAGGGCCATGCAGCCCTCCAAAGAAATGCCACCCCACACCATTACTGACACACTGCCAAACCGGTCATGCTGAAGGATGTTGCAGGCAGCAGATTGCTCTCCACGGTGTCTCCAGACTCTGTCACGTCTGTCACATGTGCTCAGTGTGAACCTGCTTTCATCTGTGAAGAGCACAGGGCGCCAGTGGCGAATCTGCCAATCCTGGTGTTCTCTGGCGTCCTGCACGGTGTTGGGCTGTGAGCACAACCCCTTTTTTGTGGACGTCGGGCCCTCATACCATCCTCATGGAGTCGGTTTCTAACCGTTTGTGCAGACACATGCACATTTGTGGCCTGCTGGAGCTCATTTTGCAGGGCTCTGGCAGTGCTCCTCCTGTTCCTCCTTGCACAAAGGCAGAGGTAGTGGTCCTGCTGCTGGGTTGTTGCCCTCCTACGGCCTCCTCCACGTCTCCTGGTGTACTGGCCTGTCTCCTGGTAGCACCTCCAGGCTCTGGACACTACGCTGACGGACACAGCAAACCTTCTTGCCACACCTCGAATTGATGTCTCATCCTGGATGAGTTGCACTACCTGAGCCACTTGTGTGGGTTGTAGTGTCCGTCTCATGCTACCACGAGTGTGAAAGCACCACCAACATTCAAAAGTGACCAAAACATCAGCCAGAAAGCAGAGGTACTGAGAAGTGGTCTGTGGTCCCCACCTGCAGAACCACTCCTTTATTGAGTTTGTCTTGCTAATCACCAAAGATTTTCCCCTGTTGTCTATTCCATTTGAACAACAGAATGTGAAATTGATTGTTAATCAGCGTTGCTTCCTAAGTGGACCGTTTGATTTCACATTCGTTTGATTTACTTGGAGTTATATTGTGTTGTTTAAGTGTTCCCTTTATTTTTTTGAGCAGTGTAGTATAAAACAGATACAATTTGACACAACTCCAGTTGCAGATACTGGGAGCCTGCATATTGTGGATATACACACTCCCTGGCCTATTTTTTTAGGTACATGATGCTAGTATCAGGCAGGAACCCCTCTTGGCTTCTAATGTTTTGTGGTATAAATTCAGAAACATCAGGTTTATTTGCATGATTTTAACAGAGAAGGATAACAGGGGAGAAATGAAGCTGAATTTGAAATTAAGAGAGCTGAATTAAAATATAAGCAAAAAATTTGAATAAACTCCACAATTTAGAGGCCTGTAGAATAGTGTACAAAAGGCTTACAAAGATCGAAGGTTTTGATGGTGATTTAGTGCTTACCCATGCACTAAATGACTTATTTGAAAATTACTTTCAAATACAAATTGAATCCCCTTTCATTTTAAGGGTGTAGTGGTCTCCGGTAACAATTAGTGCCAATGATGTCAGAAATATGTTTGTCAATGTTACGCCAGGAAAAGACCAGGTCCTTAAATGATTTATAGAAAACATTTGAAAACAAACACAAATCAACTTTGCAAAGTTTTTCCATTTTAACTTGTCTCTGACCACTTGCAAGGTAAGGGTAAGGTAATGAGGTTTAGTTTGGTAAAATGACCAAAACGAAACAGAGGAAAAAAGGTGGAGAAAACTCAACTGAACAGAGGATCAGAGCCTACTGGTGGAGGAAAAGAAAGGAGTGTTGAAATTTAGATTTGGTCCTGGGATCACAGAGCAAACAGACATTCCCAGCAGATCAATGCATCGTTCCCTCTGCTTTCAGCACAAGCCTGGAATGTGAGCAGCTCTGGTACCTGCTGCAATCAGAAGCTAGAGAGGAGATAGCAGCACACCAGATAACATCTCCACATATGGGGAGCGTTGTAGATGACCATTTAGGCTGCTGACATAATGTACAATACAGAAAATTCTTATTTACCTCATTTACATCTTCCTTCTCTGTATATACTGCTTAGATTATTGTACTGTTGTCTATAGTCTGTATTTATATGTGTATATACACTGCTCACACAAGAATCATCAATGGAAATCAAATTTATTAACCAATGAAGGCCTGGATTTGGAGTCACACACAAAATGAAAGTGTAAAAACACACTACAGGCTGATCCAACTTTGATGTAATGTCCTTAAAACAAGTCAAAATGAGGCTCAGTATTGTGTGTGGCCTCCACGTGTCTGTATGACCTCCCTACAACGCCTGGTCATGCTCCTGATGAGACGGCGGATGGTCTCCAGAGGGATCTCCTCCCAGACCTGGCCTAAAGCATCCACCAACTCCTAGACAGTCTGTGGTGCAATGTGACGTTGGTGGATGGAGCCAGACATAATGTTCCAGATGTGCTCAATCAGATTCAGGTCTGGGGAACGGGCGGGCCAGTCCATAGCTTCAATGTCTTCATCTTGGAGGAACTGCTGACACATTCAAGCCACCTGAGGTCTAGCATCGTCCTGCATTAGGAGGAACCCAGGGCCAACCGCACCAGCATATGGCCTCACAAGGGGTCTGAGGATCTCATCTCGGTACCTAATGGCAGTCAGGCTACCTCTGACGAGCACATGGAGGGCCATGCAGCCCTCCAAAGAAATGCCACCCCACACCATTACTGACACACTGCCAAACAGGTCATGCTGAAGGATGTTGCAGGCAGCAGATTGCTCTCCAGGGTGTCTCCAGACTCTGTCACGTCTGTCACATGTGCTCAGTGTGAACCTGCATCAACCATAAAGCATAGGTACTGAGAAGTGGTCTGTGGTCCCCACCTGCAGAACCACTCCTTTATTGAGTGAGTCTTGCTAATCGCCAAAAATTTCCCCCTGTTGTCTATTCCATTTGAACAACATCATGTGAAATTGATTGTCAATCAGTGTTGCTTCCTAAGTGGACAGTTTGATTTCACAGAAGTTTGATTTACTTGGAGTTATATTGTGTTGTTTAAGTGTTCCCTTTATTTTTTTGAGCAGTGTATGTAGACAGTATATATATATTTGAGATTTTCCAATTTTTTCTAAAATTATTTTTTGAAAGCATTTTACAGTCTGTAAATATTTAAATAATTTTATTCACTTTTTATTCATGGTTATTCATTATTGTTTCCATTATTTATTTATCCTTCCTAATATTACCTTACTAGAGGTGCACCTTTAATCTGTCCTGCAGCTGAAACTATTTAATTTCCCGCTAGGAGGATGTTAAAGTTTATCTTATCTCTATATTTATTATTGTATGATTGTTATAAAAGTTTATGTGCTCTTTTACTCGACTATTAAGGAGGTGGATCCCTGCGCGATCCAGTTGGCAGCATTTTATTAATTTGCTGTTATGCATTGTTATGAGAAGTTTCAATTCAGTTTTATTTATATAACGCCAATTCACAACACATGTTGTCTCAAGGCACTTCACCAAAGACAGGTACCAATTAATCCTAACCATTGAACAGTGCAGTCGGAGTTAGCTTTTTATTCAAATTGTATAAAAAGTTTTTCTATATAAGGAAACCCACCAGATTGCATCCAGTCAGTGACTTGCAGCATTCACTCCTCCTAGATGAGCATGTAGAGACAGTGGACAGTCACTGGTGTTGACTTTGCAGCAATCCCTCATACTGAACATGCATGTAGCGACAGTGGAGAGGAAAAACTCCCTTTTAACAGGAAGAAACCTCCAGCAGAACCAGGCTCAGTGTGAGTGGCCATCTGCCATGACCGACTGGGGGTTTGAGAGAACAGAGCAGAGACACAAAAAGAACAAAGAAGCACTGATCCAGGAGTACTTTCTATGGGAAGGAAAAGTAAATGTTAATGGATGTAGCTCCTTTAGTCGTTTCACCAAGAAAGAAAGAACAGATAAACTCTGAGCCAGTTTTCAAGGTTAGAGTCTGAAAGAGAGCACATATAATTAGTTACAGTAAAAGCTCAGTCAATTTCCATGTCTAGGAGAGAGAAAGGGTTAAACACTAAAAGACAGGGCTATGTGGATCATCGGTAGAGGGTGAGCATTAAGTTGTTGCCAGCAGAAGCTCGGACGATGCCCCTCTCCAGAAAGGTGTCACAGGCAGACACAGAGTCAGGCCAGGTGTAGCTTCTCGGGAGAGAATAGAGAGAGAACAAAGTTAAAAGCTGAAATAACAGCAAATAATGCAGAATTAGAGAGTAGTGTGAGAATGTAGCGAAGAGAGTGAAAGTGGTCGTTATGTCCTCCAGCAGCCTAAGCCTATAGCAGCATAACTACACAGATAGTTTCAGTTCAGATTATTTAGTTAAACGGCGCTTATTTACAACAATGTTGTCTCAAGGAACCCCACAAAGGGTCCCACTGATGGTCATTGTTATACTAAAAACCACAAGGATTGGGATACCTCCCTCTGTCAGACTGATTATAACCATTTGAAAAGAGAAGGGGTCATACAGGTAGCAGAAATGGAGGGTGTGTTTGCACCTCAACCATAACTGAGCTGGTTTAGGCTAAACCTGACTCCCCCTTACTCCAACTAACAGGAGACTTCCTCCCTCCCTGATAAACTAAGCCACTCGAACTATAAGCTTTATCAAAAAGGAAAGTTTTAAGCCTAACCTTAAAAGTAGACAGGGTGTCTGCCTCATGGACTAAACTGGGAGCTGGTTCCACAGGAGAGGAGCCTGATAACTAAAGGATCTTCCTCCCATTCTACTTCTAGAGACTCTAGGAACCACCAGTAAACCTGCAGTCTGAGAATGAAGTGCTCTGTTAGGAACATATGGAACAACCAGATCTCTGATGTATGATGGAGCTAGATCGCTTTATATGTGAGGAGGAGAATTTTAAATTATATTCTGGATTTAACAGGGAGCCAATGAAGGGAAGCTAAAATAGGAGAAATATGATCTATCTTTTTAATTTTCATCAGAACTCACCTTTCTCTCGGTCTTCCCACCATCTTCTCTGCTTAAGACACTCTTAAGCTCACTAAAAGTCCTCCTCGCTACTCTTAACATTTCCTCACATTAGAAGCTCTCTTGAGCCCTAAGATGATTCATGAATAACTTTTATCTTACTGAGGGAAAATTCTAAGAAAAATCTTTGAATTTGAGAAATTCTAAGATTTTACTTGGGATGACGTCACTAGGAGCTCCTTTTAGTCTAAAGATTCTTTGTGAATACAGGCCCTGATTGTAAATTATGTTCTTTTTCAAAAACGGAGGAGAATGCGCCGACAGAAAAAAAGTGTTAATGTATTACAGTTCAAAGCTGGACAATGTTGAAATAGGACACCCTACAGCATTTAGCAACAGTAGGTGAAGCATTACAAAAGACTAAGGTTAAGGCATTCCTCGACTCCAATGCATTTACACTTTTAGCACATAGAACCAAAGGCCTCTCAAACACCATCTGCATAGAACAGGCCTTCCTCCAGAACTGTGGAGCTATTTCCCACCACAGTGTCAAAATTTGAAGCATGGTTTTCTTAATCTGAAACAGATGTGTGTTTTTTCACTTTTATGTTGTCTGAAGCTCCTTATAAACTGTGGTGACTATTTGTCCGTGAAAACAACTTGAGAGCGGTCAAACTACAGGCAAATTAATCTCATAATCACTAGATGCACTGTGGGTTGTGGTTTACGCAGTTCAAAAGTCCAAAATTCTGTTCCAAGATTGTTTATTTACAAGTAGCAGGCAAATAACTAATACATGTCACAGGCCTTGCTGCCTATCCTGCTCTCGCTCCTGCATGACAGACTGGATGACTGACTGAGTGCATGAAAAACTACAGGGCCACCCACGTGCTTACTGGTCTTGCCAAGGCCTATGTGTGTATACCCCAGGGACCCATGGTCAAAATACCCCCCCAAATCTGATTATTGTCCTAGATCGTGAGTTCATGAAGAAACTTGAAATGAATGTATGCCATTTAATTGCACAAGGATAAATTAAAAACAGAAGAGTATACTACACCTATTCACAGAACAGTCTAAGTCAAAAATGGGCTCTGGCTTTGAAATATGTTACTTAAAGAAGTATAATGCTGTGAGTTATTAACTATAGCTTGGGATAATTTTGAAAATATTCAGATGAATGTTTAATTTCTAGGGTTTGAAGGTTAAAATAATATCTAGGAGATCAAAATAAAGGGTACAAAGGGTAATTTCAAATGATTGATAATTAAAATTATAGAACATCTATCAGCATGTGAATTATTAAAAGAGTGGTCCTGGGAATAATTTTCTCCCCAAAATCTCAAAAATTTAATAGCCCTGATTTAAAGAAATGATGTCTGTTCTCCTTTTGAAGTGCTGCGATGGAAAAAAATGGGTTAAGCTTCTTTTGTTTGATTTCTGGTTAAGTTTAAACATTAACTTTTGATTTAACTGTTTGGGTATACCATAAACTGATACATTGCAATTAATGATAACTATCAAGAAATGCAGTCAAATTATGTTTATTATTCAAATTGGTAAAAAGGTATTTCTATCTAAGGAAACCCAGCAAATTGCATCGAGTCAGTGACTTGCGGCATTTACTCCTCCAGGATGAGCAAGTAGAGACAGTGGACAGTCACTTGCATTGACTTGACAGCAATCCCTCATACTGAGCATGCATGTAGCGACAGTGGAGAGGAAAACTCCCTAACATTTGGATTCATGTAAGAAAAGACTGTTGCTGTACTTCTAAATTATTTGAGATCTTTTTGAATTGTGTGTACTTATCTTTAAACAGGATCCTAACTACTGTATTATTAAAGCAAAATAGATCAATCATAGCTGTTGGAATAATTGTATATAGTTTTTATCTTTTATTTTTCTTCTTATCTTATATTTTTTCCTTTTCTTTAACTTGACTATTTGATCTTTATAACCTTTCATGATGTATGTGTGAGTAAGGATGTGATGAGTTTGTCTGCAGGCAAGGATCAAAGGTGGAGCTGAGAAGGAAGCAGTCACAGTTGAGGAAGTCATAAAGATGAAGGCTGATTGTGCTGAACAGAAGACACAGTGATCTTAAGATGGGGGGAGATTGTGGAAGTGTGTTGTTACAAGATAATGGTGTTTATGACCTGTTTACGATGCAGCTGTTTTCCCCATCCTTTAGAGAACGACATTCATTGTAACTAGGGAGCCCCCAAAGATAATAAAAAGAGAGGTGCGGACAGATGGTTTTCAGAGCGGTAGGAAATTTGTAACTGAAAGCACATCTCTGTCCGTTCTCCTCGCAGCGAGTAAAGTAACTAATTCTTTGTCTTTCTCTTCTTTTTGTGATGTTATAAGTATTTTCGGTTGTTTGAACCTGACAATAGCATTACGATATATTGCTGACAAAACGTATTATTGAAAAGAGATTGTTGAAACTTTATTACATTTCTGAATCTTTAGTAAATCCCTCAGTAAATTTGAATTCATTAAATCATTTAGCAAATTTGATATTTACAGTCTCACCTGAGATTAAATCTTTGGCCATTTATCCCTGTCTGTGATGTTTTGTCTTTGTTTTGTTGGAATGAATGAGTGTTGCATTAGACACATTCATGTTTAGTAAAAGGTTTCCCCTATATTGTTTCTGATGTAAATACAGTTTTGCAGTCTGAGCTGCACTACGATCGGTGTGTAAGCAAGAGGACCATGGAACCATCCAGAGCCCACCCATAGACTGCCTATCAGTCTATGGGTGGGCTCCTTATTAAAACAATTCGGAAAATCTCCCTTAAACATAGGAATAACCTTAGCGACTTTTAATTGATCTCCTACAATCCCAGTTTCCAGCGATAAGGAAAAAATATAATGAAGTGGTTTCAAAATTAACTGCTTTGCCTGTTTGACAAGACATGCAGGAATATTATCATGAACAGCAGAAGAAGTTTTAAGTTTATCAATTATGTCACTTTTTTTTGAATATCAGGGAGGTCAAAAGAAGAGATAAAAAAAAAACAATAAAAAAAAAAGAGATCAAAAAAAGTTTCCCTGTATAAAGTTTAATGGTAAATGGCCTGAACTTGTATAGTGCTTTATCAAGTGCCCAGAGACCCCAAAGTGCTTTACACTACAATCAGTCATCCACCCATTCATACACACATTCACACACTGACAGTGGTGAGCTACAGTGTAGCCTCAACTGCACACTGACAGAAGTGAGGCTGCCATACACAGGCGCCACCAAGCCCTCTGACCACCATCAGCAGGCAAATCGGGTGAAGTGTCTTGCCCAAGGACACAACGACTGAGACGGACAGAGCAGGGGCTCAAACCGGCAACCCACCAGTTACAGGACAAACTCCTACCACCTGATCCACAGCGCCCCGTTTAGTTCCATGACGAGGAATCAAAGGAATTTGTGAGACATTAAACTTTTTTTAAACTTATTATTGTTGCAACACTTACATTTTTCACTAAAATATTTATTTTTCCAGCTCCAATAAGATGATTACATTTATTCATGTAAGATTTGAAAATACTAGGTAAGAGGGGTAGGTTTTGATTACATACTTCTTGTAAAGTTTATTGTCAGGAGGGTGTGGTTCTTGGAGTGGACCCAAATGCAGACAGGCAGGAGCACATGGCATGCTGAATAGAAATAATTCATTAAACAAAAGGCAAAAACCTACACGTAGGCGTGAGGTGGGCGAGACATGGAACTCTGGCAAAAACTGGCATGAACAGACTTGCTGTGGCATACAGACATGAACATACCTGGCATGGCGCATAAACATACACTCAAGGTGGCAGCAGGTTGGAGTAGCTCAGTTACTTTTTTAATATGAGCCTTTGGGGTGAATAAAGTGTTTTTGAGTTTGAATTGAATTTGAATTTACTGAAATCAGGCCATGAAAGGAGGGTCCGAAATAAAAAACAAAAACCAAAGTTCAGGAGGGAGCGACTTGGAGATCATTCCAATGAAGCCAAAGAGTTCAGGAGGCCGGCAGTGGCGAGGAGACCTTGGCTGCCAGAGACAGCTGCAAAGATGAGAAATTCGAGTTTGGCTGCAGAGACAAGAAGACACCGATCATGAGACTTGGACCCAGGGCGAGGCTTGAGAAACTTGAACCCAGAGCAAATCTTGTGTGTCTTGGTCTCTGGCCAGAACTTGGGATTCTTGACCTCTGGCTCACGGACGCGAGGTGGTTCCACCTCAAACCTCTCGTCGCAGGACTCAGGAATGAGAGAAGGTTTGATCTTAAACCCCTCGTTGCCGAGCTCAGGAACCAGAACGAGAGGCAGTTCATCCTCAAACCCCTGGAAGACCTTGGGACCTGTAGCTGGAGGGGGGTCGATTACGATAAAAAAAAAAAAAAAGGGTTTACCGGACCCTAAAGAAAAAGGCAAAACATATTTTGCTGGTTTTTGACATTGTCTTTGTCATTGTCATTACAGGAGTCAGTATTTCTGACTGGAGAGCTGAGCTGCAACTTCCTACCATTTTTTTTTGGCTTGCAGGATTTAGCACAGAAGCCAAAGTTCAGGACTGATAACAAAGATGAATTATAGAGTGCATAAACTGCGGTTTATTTTTAAAAAACATCTTTAGCATAATGCATAATATTTGCCTGACTTTACTGGAAATACATAATATACCCATAAAAAATAAACAAACTAAAAACAGAGTATTCAAGAAGTTTAAAACAGCTAGGGGATTCTTTTAGAAACTGTCATCATATGATATTGTTTAAAGAGTTTATATCTTATTTAAATAAAGTTTGTATGGTTACCCGATGTGACTTGTGTTACCCAAACATTTGTAGATAACTACCTTGTAAAATAAAAAAAGCACAAATAATGATGTAGGTGACTGAAGATCTATTAGAGTTATTAAATTAGCAGGTCTTAGAACATTTCTTACAAAAATAATAAAATAAAGAAAATTAGCAGAGGAAGTCTGAGGCAGGTTTCTTTCCTACATCACTTGATGGTAATACAAGAATGCTTGTTGAATGCTGAGGATGAAGGAAATTTAAAGATGTAGACCTTTGATTGACACTATGAAATCTATGGAAATGGGTGTTGTAAAGGTAACAAGAAAAACAAGGTTGTAAGATCTAAAAGTGTCAGTAACAGAGTGTGCATTGCATTTACTATGTCTGCCTCAATGAATATTAAGATATCCGGCAGAAATGCTCCTCAGTAATCTTATGAAACAAATGACAGTTGCAGCTTAAATGTAGGTAAACCTTACAGTTTGTTTCAGTCAAAAAACATTCGTAATATTCAGTTTAGAACTTATTTAACCAGGCAAAGATCAAAAGCTAATATTACATTTTAGAATTGCACCCATTTTTTTTTTTTTTTGTCCTTGGTATTCGATTTTAAAGGCTGGCTTGCATGCTAAGTCCCCAATAAGGTTCTTCAAAAGTCAACCCTTTAAAAATAAGGAGGCAAAGAAATGTATTTTAATCTAATAAGGACTCCTAGCTGAGGAGTTCTGAAACTGGAGCTCACAGAGGTGTTTAAAATTGGGAATTGTGGAAACTGATTAAAGATCTGTATTTAAATTTCAACTTTTTATCACAGTGTGCCCAGAAATTCCTCTTATTGTTCTAGTTGAGGTTTGGTTGTTTATGCCTGTGTTATAAAGATTTTTAATGCTTACTTTTACTGTGTTGGTGTTTTTACTATCACTTTAAAAAACAAATGACCCCTTTGAAGGACAATATAAGTATCCGAATTTAAATCTAATTCACACAGAATCATTTCATGTAGAATATGTATATCAAAAATTCTTCATTCCAACTTTTTGTGCAACAGTATTGATTGCATTCAGTAGGCCAAATCAAATGTAGCATAAATTGTACCTTATTTGGAGTTGATTTGAATCTCTTTAAGTTTAGTCTAAAATTATTTGACAAACAACAACAATAAACTGCACAATGGGATCAACATTTTATTTATTTCTAGATGTGTATTAATATTTAATTATTTTATAGAAGTTAAATATTAATTTTGCCTCCATAAATCTGAAAAATAAAATATGAACACAGTTCTGTCATTAAGTAGCATATTCTGGTTTGCATTCAGTGGCGGTTCTATCATAAGTGGTGCCCTGGGCGGGACCCTCTTTCTGCCATCCCGCAGGGTTAGGGTTAGCCAAACACACAACAGCTCCCCAATAAGGCCAAATCTGAAAAATAATTTTTCGCCCTGTAACTTACAGAAAATAAAATTACTGATAACATATTAATTCATTCAGACAGATCGGCAGATAGTTTTCCCTCTTAAACATGTGTACTTGTTTTGTGTGTTTTAAAAAATTAAAAGAAACATATTAAAAATCTCAAACAGTTTTAAATAATTTCTTTTAACTGAAGAATAATCCAGTTTAGGTCTGAATAGTCTACATATGCAAGATTTTGAACAAACGATGGACAAATGCATCTACAGTAGATCCTCCCAAAAACACAGAATTACCCTTTAATTCAGCATGAAACATCATCATAATAGCAATAGAGTCTTTAATGGTGCAACTGAAGACAACCTTTGGTTTTATTATTGTTTTTAACCCCCACCCTGAACAAAATGTGTGTGCATTATTCTTCCCAGCATTTTAAAATGATTGTGGATCTCTCTGCAGCATATGGAGAATGGCATCAGATGAAAGATATTTTCTTTGCTGGAAGGTGCAGACGTTACTGTAGGAGCTGTACAACATCCTTTTCCGTTATTGGACATGTCAGCACACAGTTCTCTGGGCATTTGCTGCCTGCCGTGTTTCTCCCGCTGATGAGTGTTATAGGAAAAATGGAGTGGAACTTGATGATTTCTGCTACTGAGTCAAACATCTGAAGAAAAACAGGGTGTAAGTTACGACAAATTTAATGCTTTGATGAGTACGTGTCTAAATGTTCTCTTTTGATTTATTACACTTACATCATTTGAGCGCTGGCCTGTTCCGAGTGCATACTTCCTGGTGGCCTCAAAAAACCGAATTTTTACATTATAGACTTTCTTCTCATAATACACGACCAGTACCAAGGGTTCACTGTTGGTGTTAATGGAGCAGTCTCGAACTAAAAATGCCCCGTCCTGTGGTCACACATAAAAAAATGAGGCGTTTTACAGCACTTGTTTTTTACTTTGCTGTTTGTGGGTTGCTTGTGTGCTTCTTATGTCTTAGGAAGATTTTGTACATGTAGCTGTTAGCTTTTGTTTTCTGTTTTAACTTTGCTGTGGCTTCTTCTATAAAATATGTTTGAAGGCTTTAAAATTTAACAAGACATCAATATAATATTATAATATACCTACAACACCTTGCAAAGTATTCAGGTCCCTTGAACTTTTTCAAGAAACCCGTATTTCATTGAGATTTTTAATGACAGTGCAACAAAACGTAGCACAGAACTGCAAAATAGTAGGTAAGGAATGGGATTTTCTAGGAATTTCACAAATAATAATCTGAAAACTGGTGTGCATTTGTATTCAGCTCTTTTACTTTGATGCCTCTAAATAATCTCCAGTACAAACATTTAACTTCAGAAGTCACCTAATTAGTAAATAAAGTCTACCTGTGTCTGATTTAATCTCAGTATTAATCCAGCGTTTCTTTGAAGGCCTCAGAGGTTTGTTAAAAAACAAACAAACAGAGAGAACAAACAGCATCATGAAGACCAATGAACATAGCAGACAGGTCAGACATAATGTTGTGCAGAGGTTTAAAGTAGAACCAGGTTTTAAAACAATCTCTCAAGATTTGAACATCTCACATTGCACAACTGGACAAGGCCATCACCTTAAACTGACTGTGCAAGGAGAGCAGAGGCAGCAAAGAGGCCTGTGATAACTCTTTAGAAGCTCCAGAGACCCACAGCTCAGGTGGGTGAATCTGTGGACAGAGTAACTACGGCATTAATAGTGCACTCCACAAATCTGGCCTTTATGGACGAGTGGTAAGTGGTTTTTAAAGAAAGCCACAGGAAATCCCATTTACAGTTTGCCAAAATCCACGAAGGGGCACACACGTGGAAGAAAGTACTCTGCTTAGATAAGACTCACATTACATATGTTTTGTCCACATACAAAATGCTTTGTGTGACAGAAATGTTTACACTGCACATCACTCTAGATGGCAGAGCCAGTGACTCACATGTCCTAATTGCCCTAATAGTGACTTTAATGGCTGTTTTAGTGTGATTGTTTTGACTATAGGCCTGTTACTTCCAACAGGCCAAATCATCTTCAAGAAAAAAAGAGAAGAAATCCAGATGCCTTAAGAACTTTGGATGCTGGTGGCAGCATCATGCTGGTATTTGCTGAACACCAGGATGTCTTGGAAAACAGCCCTTTTAGAAGCTGCAAAGACAAATGCAGGGAAGGAACTACAAATAAATGTAAGCTGGTTGAAGGTTTGACGCTCAGTCAGACGCCTCAGTCAGAACACAATACTGAAGCCTGGAAGTGGTCTTTTTAATTGAAGAGTAAAAACATGCTTCCATTCAGGTGTGTGTCCATATCTCTTTATATGGGATTTTGTGGAGGTGGTTGTACAATACAACACTACAAATAACAATGTAAAACAATGTAAAACCTCCAGAGTGGTTTGAAGCAGCCACACCATTAACCACTTTGCTTTTTGCCTTGCTTTAACTTCTTTTCACCAACAGGTGGCGCCTCAGAACCAAATATAAAACTCCAGACCCTGAAAAACAATAGTGCATTATTATTTCAAACTAAATGCTAAACCTGGTGATTGTAGGAAACAATCTAATTTCTGTTGAAGCCTTTATAGCACTGAGAATGTGGTACAGCTTTACCTTTCAGATTTAGATCAAGGCATATTTTTTTATCTGAATGGCCAAGTCAAAGTCCAGACCTAAATCCAATTCAGAATCTGTGGCATGTCTTGTCCACAGAAGCTCTTCATCATCTCTGACCATGCTTGAGTTATTTCCAAAAGATGAGTGGGCAAAATGTTAAGTTTGCAGATGTGCAAAGCAGGTAAAGTCAAACACCAAAGACTTGCAGTTGTAACTGCAGCAAAACGTGGTTCAACTAAGTATTGTCTTAATACATATTCACAGCACACTTCGCAGATTATTATATGTTATTTGTAAACACGTTGTAAAAAATCACAATTCTTCACAAATTTGTACTGAGATACCTTGTTCACCAGGTGTAAGGCATGCTCAGCATCTGTACGATTACAAGGCCCAACATACCAATCTTCCTCGCAGTAGGTCTGCAATATTTAGAGATCAGTTCAAAATTCAGTTATCAGCTGTTATTTTTTTTATTGTTAAACAAATCCTGAACATAAAATGTGTTTACAGACTGGCTTACATAAGGCTTGTCCATTGGAACAAAATCATTTTGGTCGATGTCTTCTTTTGTTTGAGGCCACTCATGGTGATGGCGTTTTGATGGCACCCTTTCTTTAAAGAGATGTTAAGTTTGACTTATTTAACTGATTAAACTACTGATTATTATGCTTTCCAACATACTCACCTAAATGTTGATGTGACCTAAATAAAGACAGAAAACTATTTAGAAGTAACACTCAGCATCACATAATTATACTAATGAACCTCAGGATTAAGTCCTACCTGTTCTCTAAGTCATGAGTCTCTAAATCCAAAGAATGTCTTTGATGGGTGAGCATGGGTGAAACACTCTTAGCCTGTCGTGGACCTAAAAGCACAATTAGCACAATTACAACTGGGATATTATTGACCCAAATGTTATATTCATGACCGTCAAAAATTGCTTTTCTAGCCTTACTTGTGACAGGTGATCTGAGGTCCATCTGGGAACACAACAAAATAGAAAACAATTACAATAAGGCTTGTATTAAAGTCTAGAGCTACCTCTAATTTCTTCATTTGAGTCAAAGAGGCCTCTCTTTATTTATTTTTTGAATTATTCTTTTGGCAAAAGCACTTTAATTTATCTGAGGATCGTTGGAATTATTTTCTTTGATTGTTGGAGAATTGTCACTTTTTTTCTTTAGAGAACAATTCAGTTGTTTTTAATTAATTTTGTAAATTCTTGATTAATTGTTTACAACTTTAACCAAATGTATTTCATTATCAACCCCCCTAGATATAGATGTAGAACTATTTGAAGCAAAAGATATGGTTACGATTTACAAACATATGGCTCACTTACTTTTTCAGTGTTTATCAAGTGTCTACTGAAACCGAGAGAGCACAAAACATGGAGAAAAGTGTTATTCCAGACATTTTATTAACCAGCAGATGGCGACACTGCGACACTACAATTACCAGCAAACGCCGTCACAAAAGCTCTTGATCGTGTGGTGGCAAAGCACAGCAGCGTGGAAGTAGGAGAAGGCAGTGAAACTGTACTTACTCACTCCTGCAGACTTCATCTACAGCCAGTCCAGCTAGTTCTTTGGTCGCATCCAAGGTAAACGGTGGATGTGGTGGAGAACATCTGCAGAGCACAGTCTTAATCTGTAAATCAGCTGAGTTGTAGTTAAGCATAAAGTCTTAAAGTAAATATTCATATAATTACCTGCGAGAGGGCTGTTAAATTAGAAAAAGAAGGAAAGGAATCATGTATTTAGCTAATCAAAAGATTATGCACGCATAAAAAAGGTTTATTGTACAGGTATTTACTTGATCTTCTGGCTCCAAAGGTGGGGGCTTCTTATCTGTAAAGGCAACATAGGAATATTTGAGGGAACGGTGTTACCCAGAGAGACAAAATGTATTTAGCTATTGAACTGTTACCTAATTTAATTTTTTGCCGGCCTGGCTTCAGGTCTCTATTTATAGCAGGCCCTGAAGTTCAAAAACAGAAACAGCAGATTAAAACTATCACCTGTCAAAGCACAGATAAGAGCACTTCTGGATCATATAATATTAATAATTTTAAGCAGAAACTTGCAATAGTAATGCAGGAAATTAAAAGATGTTACATAATCACATATTAATACTTTTTGTTGGTAAGAATTGCCTTTTCAAGAACTAAATTGCACCAAGGACAGAATTAAAATCTTTTATTTATGTATGATGTGCCGTTCATAGTTTCATCCAATGAAAAAGTGCTACAGATGCAATATTTGTTTTGAGGATCTTAATAGAGAAGTACAGAGAAGGCCAAAGGGAGCTGCACAGTGTTTTTGTAGATTGGGAGAAAGCAGATGGATGTTTGCCCTGGAAATGAAGAGACATGAAGGTTAGCTGGAGCAAGACAGAATACATGTGTGTGAATGAGAGGGATCCAAGTGGATCGGTGAGGTTCCAGGGAACAGAGATAAAGAAAGTGGAGGATTTTAGGTCAACAGTCCAGAGCAAAGGTGACTGTGGAAAACAGGTGAGGAAACATGTCCAAGCAGGTTGGAATGGGTGTAGAAAGTGTCAGGTCTGTTGTGTGATAACAGAGTATTAGCAAGAATGAAAGGAAAGGTGTATAAGATGGTGGTGAGATCAGCGATGTATTGTTTAGAGACAATAGCACTGAAGATGAGACAGAGCTGGAGGTAGCTTTGGGAGTGACGAGGATGAATAGGATCAGGAATGAGCACATAAGAGGGACAGTTCATGCTAGAAACGTTGAAGATAAAGCCAGAGAGGCCAGATTGAAATGATTTGGACGTGAAAAAGAGGATAGCGAATACACTGGCAAAAGGATGCTGAAGCTGGAACTGGCAGACAAGAGGTCTAGAGGAAAACCAAAGAGAAGATTTATGAATGGAGTGAAAGAAGACATAAAGCTAGTGGTTGTGGTTGTTTTATCTGGCCACCAATTTTTAAAGAAAACCTGTTAGAGGCTGCAGAATACTTCCTTTTCACAATTCTGCACTATTGTGCTTTTCAATCATGTAGAATCCCAAATAAATACATTGAATTTTGTGGTTGTAATGTGACAAAGCATTTAAAAAAGTATTGCGTGTAAAGTTTTCACTTATACTCCATTTTCCAAAACATGTGACTGTCTAGTTTACCTTTAATATGGGAGGTCTTTCTGGGTGGACATCTAGGAAGCCGTTTACGCTAATTGATTGAACAAAACATAGAGTAAAGGCAGTACAGTGGTGCAGTTGAACATGTGTAACTATTTAAAAAAACAGTGGGAAGAAGACTTACAGTGGTGACTGATGAAAGGTTCTGAGCAGGTGATTGCCTTGGAAGATCCCTGTCTTCGAAACAAATGAAAATGTTATTGTCAGACTTGCAGTGATGGGAGAAGTTTATTTGAGTTTTAAGTCTCATCAAAACTGCATAATCTCTGATTACCAACGGAGACTGCAGCAAGTGTAAACATTTAAGAGACACATTGGGTACATGGTTGCAGAGATGCAGCTGTGAAGCATCTGGCTGTGTGCCACATCCATGCAGAAGAGAAAAACCTGTCTGTTCCCATTTCTCTCTCCTCGACTCCTGAATAATTGTAATCTCCTGCAGTCTGACTCAGCCAACAGATGGCCCTGGAGACCCACTAACAGATCATGCTCGCTCAGCATGAGCTCTCACTCAGAGCCACACTATTTTCAGTCTCACAATGTATTAGGCCAAGCTGTTTTTACTTTTTCTTTTTGCCTGAACTCCATTCAGATTCTTTCTAATTATATACACTATCACATACTTAGCTACAGAACCTTGGCTGTCACTCTAAGCTGCTGCCACACTGTTTCATACCTTGCCATGTATATTGCCTTTTTAAACATCATGTGTAACGTGAGTCTAAACGTGAGGGAATAAATTGTATATTGTGGAAGTCAGGTCTTTGAATAACGTAGATTGATTTTGATGAGCTTCTTGGATCTGCTTGGATCAGTGGTGTGGAATTCACAGTGTTCTGCCACGCCACAACCAGTAATATAACGTTTCAATGTCACTGTGTCTTTTTATTATATATTTATTTTTTCATATTAAATGATTAACTGACTATCTGGGAATGAAATTACAATGCTCCAGTGGTTAGATAATTACTGGCCAAATAAATCAAACAGTAATTGTAATTGATGCTGTCAGTTTCATTTTATAGCTTTACAAGTTTCTGGTAGATTAATTCAGAACATTTGAGTTAAATGGAGTCACTGCTGTGAATGTAATTTATGGCAACACCTAAAACACACTGCTTCCTTGTATGACGTCATCAGGAAATCAATAGAAATTAGCCAAGATTTCAAGAAGACAATTGTGGACCTCCACAAGTCTGATTCATTCTTGGGTCCAATTTCCAGATGCCATAAGATGTCATGTTTATCTGTTCAATCAACTGTATGCAAGTGTGAACAACATGGGAACGTCGAGTCATCAAACTGATCAGGAGGAAGACAGGTTCTGTGACCCAGAGATAAATGTATCAAAAGTAAAAGTAGAAATATCTTGTCAGGCTGCTAGCTGAAGCTAGTAAGAGAATGGCATTATTCACAGTGAAATTAGTTCTGCCCTGATCTGGGATGATTAGCCACTCAGGGACGAAGATGCCATTTCTCCAAAAGCAACATTTAGAGCCAGATTAATGCTTGCAAATGAACTCAAGGAGTTAGACCTTAATTGTTTGAAACAATAAATATAAAACATAGAATTTATAATAAAAAGTTGTCTCTGTTTAAATTGCAGTTTAAAAGCTCTCTGAAAAGGTCAAGAATTCATTTTCAGATTTTATTAAGAATATATGAGACGTATTTGATTTTAATAAGCAGTGCGAGTGATTGCAAATATTTTAGGTTAATTAAAATGCGCTTTCAGTAAAAAACTCAAAATAAAAGGAATTAGATTCACCAAATCAGCTTATCATGAAGTCAAATATAAGTGCATCAATGATGTGCATGCAAACTGTGGATCCCAATTTATACCTGCATACTCTCTGTCCTCACTTATAGGCCTGGCAGGAAGTATGCGCACGTTGTGTATTTCTTCCTGGTCATCCACCACGTCATACTCAGGCTCCATCGTGTTGTTAAAGTCACCACATGTCTGCGCTCTGTTCCAGTCTTCTTTGAAGCGATCCTGAAAACAGAGAATTGCGGCTTTTTACACGGCACTTATTACAAGATATAATAGCCTGCTGTCACAGTACGCTTAGCTTTTTCTTGGTTTTTACGTCAGTGAATGTACAGTAACATATTCTGAGCCTTTCCTTTTGTTAATCTAAATCTGTACTTACTGAGAAGCACAGGAAGTAGCAAAGTGTTGTTACAACCTTCTTGTCACCAAGGGATTTCCTTTTTTAGGCTTTTGATTCACACTGACTAACTTTTACATTCAGCCTTGAAGAAGTAGGTGCATTCTGTTTCACGACATTAATCAACGAGCTAGTCCTTTCCGCGAGGGATGGTATTATGCCCCAAAGTGTCCACTAAAGTACAATTATGGTGTAGCTGGACAAATGGGTTTGACTACAACAGTGGTCGCAGAAAGCATGATCAAAGCAGTTTGTCTCAGTTCAGACCCTGGGCCTCATATGAAGAAACCACGTAGACACATCAGAGAAGATTTGTTTTTAGCACACTTCCACTTAGCATGGACGTTAGGTGTGGAGACATTTTAACACGATGAACTCAGCCTGCAAGTTTATTTGAATATACAGTTAGTCATAAACATATGCCTCATAAATACAAATATCAACTTATTTACGGTTTTTATGGGCCATATTTGTTATCACAGCTAATCCAGCAAATCCTCTTCTGTTGCAATGACAACATTATTGAGATTCATTTGGCAGGTTTAGATTTGAAATGATTTCAACCCATAATTTTGTTTTTGATAGATAATGTAAAATGTATGTTGATTTAGGAAAAAAAAAAGCTATTAAACTTTTGTTTATCTTGTTTTTGCATTTTCTAAGGAAATGTTGACATATTTTTTTACCCTTTCCGACAATCAAATGAAAAATCTATCAAGGCATTACAGTAAACAAACAGTTATTACGTGTTTTTACAGGTATTTTGATGATTTATCTTTGCTGATGAGCTCCAAGTCTTTGAGGTTGGAAGGCCTCCTTCCCATCACACTAATCCTTTCCTTTGTCTGCAGATTCTGCATTGGGTTTAATTCAGGACTTTGGCTGAGCAACTCTAAATTGTTAATATTACTTTGAGAATCAAGAAACATGGTGGTAAAATTGAAAGATTTCCCTAAAGCTAAATCTGTCAGGGGTATGAATAACTTTGGTGCTTAACTGGTAAATATATTAATACATTGTTGTATAAAAAGTCTAAAATAATAAAATTCTGTAACTGCTCACAGAAACAAAATGACTATAGGGAGGATGTGACAATAAAGCAGATGTGATCATCTGCTCCAGGTCAATTTGCCTCTTTACCAGTTTGTACCCCTATTATTGTAAGTACCTACCCAGCACCATTTTGTCCCTTCTTAGCGAACCGTTTTGTACTCATGTACTTAAACCATAGCAATTTGGTTTATTTTCACTTTCAATATCTTTTTCATTGTTAGGTATTGTCATGAATCATTTAGATAAATAGTCACACAAATACCAAATTTTTACGTTTAATAAATTCATTGTCTTAAAAATCCGCATTAAACTCCAATTTATGTTGGATTGTATCCATGTTTGGGCCAAACTGACACAAAATATGACAGATTAACTGAATCTAAACCTGTGTACTCCCTTGCAAAAAGTACCCCTGGCGTAAGCCTAAGCCCTATATTTTTTTATGGCGTGATGTAGCCTATCTATGCAGTTTCCAACATGCTGACCAGGAGTATAACACATGCTCTTTGAAAAGATGTTGGAATAACTAGAGGGATAGAAAAATGAGGCAATTCTAGAGTTTCTCTAACATTGTGAGTTTAGTGTGTCATAATTCGGTGGGGTTGTAGACAAAGAAGCACTGAGATTTGATTGCTGCAGTGTAAATGCCAGAGGTTTCCAAATAATTCTCTTCATAGTGTTTTTATTGTTCAAGAACCAAGAGATTTGTTAATTTTTCTTGAAGAGGCAGAACAAGAACTAAGTTCTTTCTGGTCGGTACATTTCTGACTTTACAAGAAACACAAGTTCAGATTTGTGCGGACGTCTGCACCATTGGAAAAGTGGCAATGGTGTCATTTCCGGTTTTCTACATTAACCTCATAATATCTATCTATCTATCTATCTATCTATCTATCTATCTATCTATCTATCTATCTATCTATCTATCTATCTATCTATCTATCTATCTATCTATCTATCTATCTATCTATCTATCTATCTATCTATCTATCTATCTATCTATCTATCTATCTATCTATCTATCTATCTATCTATCTATCTATCTATCTATCTATCTATCTATCTATCTATCTATCTATCTATCTATCTATCTATCTATCTATCTATCTATCTATCTATCTATCTATCTATCTATCTATCTATCTATCTATCTATCTATCTATCTATCTATCTATCTATATATATATTTTTTTAAAACATGGAAAGACATAAATTAGCTTAGACTCTAAATGTTTTGCAATGATCGCTATTTGTTGATACCAGTCACTGGTCTCTATAAAAATATACACATTTAATGAATGCATGCACAGATAAAATTCCTGGTCAATACTGCAGTGGGGTTTGGACACACCATGGGACAATTCACCCTAGACCAGTGATTCCCAGCCAGGGGAACCCGTACCCCTATTGGTACGTGAGCACATTGCAGGGGGAACATGAAAACATTTAATATTTTATTTCCAAGATGATGAATAAATGTCATCAGTTAAAGATAATTCTTGGATGTGTGATGCTTTATTAGGACCCAGGTGCAAAATACACCAAGCTTTCAGTCAGTCAGTCTATTTTCTACCACTTATTCCATAGTGGGTTGCGGGGGAGCTGGTGCCTATCTCCAGCAGTCTATGGGCAAGAGGCAGGGTACACCCTGGACAGGTTGCCAGTCCTTTGCAGGGCAACACACAAACAACCACACACTCATTCATACACCTAAGGGCAATTTAGAGAGTCCAATTAACCTAACAGGCATGTCTTTGGACTGTGGGAGGAAGCTGGAGTACCTGGTGAGAACCCATACATGCACAGGGAGAACATGCAAACTCCATGCTGAAAGAACCCCTGCTGGGAATTGAACCCAGGACCTTCTTGCTGCAAGGCAACAGTGCTACCAACTGCACCACCATGCAGCCCACTACACCAAGCTTTCATCAAACAAAAACCCCAAAAAAGGCATAATAAAATAACTACAGGTGGAAAAGACTAGAGCCGGGGTGTCACTGCTCTTCACTTGCACAACCCTCCGCTGCCGAGAGAGAGAGAGCGAGACAGCAGCCATTTCAACTCTGCCTTCAGATTTATTCAGCCTTATCAAGGACAAGCAAGCTGAGGTGTCTTATTAAAGCTCAGTTAAATGATGAAAATTCTGAAAAGTAAAACTGACATACTCAGTCTGAATATTATTTTGAAGTGTTCTGTGCCGGATTTTTTAAGTTTAAATGTCTGTTTATAAGGGACTTATTCAAAAGAGCTCCAGTTTTTGTTATAAAAAAGGCAAGTTTATAATTTATTTTGATTTTATATCTATTTAGATTACTTATTCTCTTTTACTGCCACAGTTATCTTTATGTTTAATTTGAGCTGAAAAGAATCAAATGCCTAAGAAATAACTGTTCAAGTTAAGGAGGTAAAACAAAATGATTTTCATTTAATAATCAGTTGTTGTACATTCCATTTTTGCTGACACATTTGACTGAGGAGGTACCAGTGACTTTTGTTTTTTAAATTGGGGCTGCATCGTGGTAAATTTGTTAGTGCTGTTGCCTTGCAGCAAGAACGTCCTGGGTATGAATCCTGGCCTAGGGTCTTTCTGCATGGAGTTTGCATTGTCTCCCTGTACATTAGTGGGTTCTCTCTGAGTACTCCAGCTTCCTCCCATGGTCCAAATAATGCTTGTTAAATTAATTGGTTTCTCTAAATTGGCCTTAGAAGTAAGTTTTTGCATGGTGGTTTGTCTAGTATGTCTCTGCGTTGCCCTGTGATGGACTGGAGGCCTGTCCAGGGTGTACCCTGTATCTTGCACAGTTACAGCTGGAGATAGGCACCAGCCCCCTGTGAACCTGCAAGAATAAGTGGGTATAGATGATGGATGTATGGCTTTTAATTTCCATCCACTGTTGAATGGAAAATTGGATGAAAATTAAATTTTAACTGAATTTCTCCACTGAGGGACACTGTAAATTACAACGTGAAAAGCCACATTTCAAAGCAGTGCTCACTTCTGAAGTGTATGAGCTAAAGCTACAAAATACTTGACAATGACAAGGTGAAATAGAAAATGTTTCACGAATCAAGAACAACGGCAGTGTTATAAAAACAGATAATGCTCATTTAGTCTTTTCAGCCAAATGAACTAAATCATGATGTCCATCACCCCATTAAATGTTCCCTGTGCTTATTCAAGCAACACACAACTACATGTAGTAATACTCAGCACATAATAAATTGCAGCACTCCATCCTCTATAAATTGCACAACTTACTGAGTGTTTGAACAACCGAATATTGTGTTGACAGCTCCAAACTAATGGAAACTGAAGAGAAACAACAGCAACTATAAACCTACCACAAGTATGCAACACATAAATTAAACAACAAACAAGACCAAACGTCTGTTGTAGAAAATCTCTTCAACAGCAGCTGTAATTTGTAGTCAAAGCACTGGAAATAATCCCTGCGGTTTCTGTGTTTTATTTACAGCAGATTTATAATTTTGAAAAGTTTGCGCCAGCCCTAAAAGTTTCCCCGCGGGAACATTCATGTGGAACCAATGTGTATTGGAGCACCATAACTCACCATTATCACAGCGAACTCATGGCTGTTCCTTCTCTCGGTGGCTAACGAGGGAGAGAAACAGAAATGAAAAACATCATTAGTTGGGTGTTCTGCTAAAGAATGTATCCTTCCAACTTAGTTTGTTCTTGGATTTGTCTTCCTCAACACTCAGACATGCAGAGGAATGAGGTCTTTAGAAGCTGTTTGTGGTTCCCTGCTGCTTTCAATGAGGATGTAGTCTTTTAATTTTCACACCTGGTTGGAGTCTGAATGACCTTTTTTTAATTTGACATTTTGAAGTGTTTTTCACGTTCATATGTCTATTACTTTTTTTCTCTTTCTTACTAATTCTAACTTGAATGAAATTGCTTCAAGGTGTTAAGTAATTTGTCTCATTAACTATATTGAACTTTCATCTCTTGATAAATTAGAAGTAAACATATTTTAATGAATTATTACAAATTTGTCTGACATTTGTTTCAATAAATTTAGCACATAAAGAGATCTGGTAAGCTTTGAAGGATGAAGCAATACCACCATGTTAATTTCAGTGAGCTCTACTTTAGGTCTTTTTACGGGCATTACTCCTTCTATACCTAGCTTCCTTTTTCTTGTTTCTTTTTCGAAGTACCCTTTCTAACTTGTGGATCTGTTCACACAGGCTGCTGTTATGTGAATTTTAAAAAGAATAATTTTAAAAAGAAGGTTAAATAGAGATGGGATCCAGGTCCAACAAAGCATTTCTTAAAACATCCTAGTTTGGTTCAGCAGAGTAATCTCAGTGAAGGTGGACATTAATTTTACTTCGACAAAACAACCTAGCAGTAATGTAAATATATTTAAATATATATATTCATATATTATAATCATCAGAACTCAATAGAACAGATAATAAAACATTTCTTATACATGCACATAAATTCTAATGAGCGAAAAACAGTGACTGAAAGGGTAACTAAAATTGTTTTTACTAGCCTTGCCATACAGTCCGATATGTCAAATAATTTAATTTTATCATAGGAAAAAAAATGTTTTGACCGTGAGGAAACAAAGCGTTTATCACGAGGATTAATTCTTCAGTATCAAAACCTTTAAGAATTGTTAGAGAAACAGGCTGATGATTAAGGACAAAAGTTTGAACCTCACAATCATTTAGCTGGTGGCAGGAAATTAAAATAATTTAATTTGGCTTTCAGGTATAAAAATATCCAAATTAGTCATCACTTGAATGATCACAATAGATTATTTTGAACTAGGCACCAGCTGTGCTCAGGTACGCGAAGATTGTACCACAAAAAATGTTACATCATACTTCACTGCTGGTTTTAAGAACTTTTACTGAGATGCCAGAGACAGTGTCAGAGTTTTGTCTCACTGTTTGAGGCATTGAGTAATGCGGCACGCCCCTCCTTCAACTGTTGCTGCACACTCTAGGTCAGCTGGCTGAAAGAAGGGTCCTACACCTTTTGGTCATTTACAAGAAAGATAAATTAGGCTGTTTGGAAAAACACTCCTGGCAGGAATGGATTTTAAATCCATTGCTTTGCCTTTTAATTATTTTATACAATTTCATATACCAGTAATAATGTACATTGTGATATATCTTGATATAGTCGATATATTTTGCTCATTTTCACAAGTCTAGTCTAGTCTAGTCTTACTAATTAATGGTCTTTTTAATTAATGTTTTTTTGTATAATATTTTTAGCTTTGTTTTTTTGTATGAAAATAATGTGTGAATAAAGACTTAATTCAAGTGGCATGTATGCTAGGCAGCCGGCCCATCTATCTATCTATCTATCTATCTATCTATCTATCTATCTATCTATCTATCTATCTATCTATCTATCTATCTATCTATCTATCTATCTATCTATCTATCTATCTATCTATCTATCTATCTATCTATCTATCTATCTATCTATCTATCTATCTATCTATCTATCTATCTATCTATCTATCTATCTATCTATCTATCTATCTATCTATCTATCTATCTATCTATCTATCTATCTATCTATCTATCTATCTATCTATCTATCTATCTATCTATCTATCTATCTATCTATCTATCTATCTATCTATCTATCTATCTATCTATCTATCTATCTATCTATCTATCTATCTATCTATCTATCTATCTATCTATCTATCTATCTATCTATCTATCTATCTATCTATCTATCTATCTATCTATCTATCTATCTATCTATCTATCTATCTATCTATCTATCTATCTATCTATCTATCTATCTATCTATCTATCTATCTATCTATCTATCTATCTATCTATCTATCTATCCATCCATCCATCCATCCATCCATCCATCCATCCATCCATCCATCCATCCATTACTTTAGCAGCAGTATGACTATTTGCTATTACCAAAGTCAATCTTAGTAGGATCGCATCTCATGTGATAAGATAGGATTTAAATCCATGTGGATGGTCTGATATTTTACATTTTTATGTAAAAAAAAAAACAAGGGAAATGCCTGCACATCTCTAAAGGAAAACTCTGGCTCAGTAGTCTCAGTATCGGATTTGGCACGGAGGTACAACACTCAGTGGGGCCGCCTGGCTTCTTCCCAGAGCTTACTGGGACAAGGAGAGTGGGGTGAGAGAACGTGTATGAAAAGAAGGAGAGATTATATAAAAGGAGTTACCATCTGAGGTTGAGCAGTTACTGTGGAAAGTGAACTCTGGCCTCGTGGAAATGGGCAGAGAGGATTTTGCAGGATCGTAATCACCTGACCTCTTAAGGATTTGTGACCTGGCTTTGCTTGGTGCTCCAAGAAAGCATCAATGTAGAGATCCAGTAAAGGTTCAGTCTCAGCAGAAATGATATCAACTGGACTCCAAAAGGATACGCTGTGGGTGGAAGGTATATTGATAATGGTATCTCGGTGTTGCATACCTATTTATGTACTAGAGACCTACAGTTAAGCCAACATTTATTCAAACCCATGGCAGATTTAGGTTTTAAGCAATCCTTTTAAATTCAAAAACTTATTTTTTCTTACTGAACATATTAATAACATCTGGAGTGGCCAAGCCAGAGTCCTGACTTGAATCTGATGGAGAATCTGTGGAAGGAGCTAAAGATTAGGGTGATGGCAAGAAGGCCTTCCAACCTCAAAGACGTGGAGCTCATCACCAATAACAAATGATCAAAATACTAGTGGAAACATGCAAAAAACTGGTCAGCTGTCATTCCACTGATTGTGGAGAAGTGTATAAATAATTGTCAACATGCGTAGTTTTCTTAAAAATGTAAATAAAAACAGATTATATATATATATATATATATATATATATATATTATATATATATATATATATATATATTTTATTCCCGATCAAAAGCTAACTTAATGGTTAAAGGAAAATAATTCAAATTATAAATCTACCAGAGTATGACACGTTGTGGGTTAACCATATGTAATAAGAGATTTGTCTTAATATTCACATTTTGCACATTTTTATTAAAGTTATAAAGATTTTGTTATAAAATGTTATTTGAGTAAAATGACCACGTTTTGGTTTGTAATTTAACAACATTTCTTTTTAAATTAAAATAACTATAATGCGGTGCAATATATGAGATGCTAATCATGTGTGGGAAATCTTTAGTGTTTTTCAATGTTACCCCAGGCAAGCTTCTCTTACCTTACTTTATATTTTCTAAGAAATACAAAATTTGAAGGCTGCGAGAAAATATTCACAGTCTGCCTACCTTTTCTGAAGATTTGAAGCAAGCGCACACCTGCATCAGCGGGTATGCAGCAAACTCTGCGTATTTGGCTACAAAAATGAAAAGTCTTCAGTTTTTCTACCTCTCCCGTACACTGAACAGCAACATTTGAGCGGTTTCAAGTTTTTCTGTAAGTGCTGAGCAGCCCTCTGCAACCTAAAATGACTTCCTGTGTGGTGGTTTACTGCCCTGCAACTTGAGGTCTGTTTTAGACCATGTGGAAGGCTTCATCCTCTACGTTTGTGATCTGATGGTATTGATCTCCATGTAAAAAGCTGACAGTTAAGAGAATGAACAAAATATTAATCAGAAGCCTAATTTGTCATATGTGCATCTTTCTAGACTGCAATCTAATTTATAAAGAGTTGTAACGTTTCCTGTGTTTAGTTCTTGACACCATGCTCTTTTTTTATGTGTGGCATTATTTTTATTGAGAAACCAGTCAAAGAAAAATCGATTATTAATCAGGAGATTACTTCTTAAAATCAAGTTCACAGCTATTTGTCACAGTTTTGAGTATTTTGTTGAGATGACATTTCAACTTCTGCTTTGTCGGGTACAGAAGGAAGCAGGGTGACATTTACTCTTCATACTGCCATCTGCTTTTATTTCTGCATCAAACAACACGCTGAACCTAAATTAAATGTGTGAATACATTTAATCAAAGCTTAACCTTTCAAAGCGATGTTACTCTTTAGTGCCATCATTTCATTTCAGAGAACAAATGCCAAGTTAGGTTGTAAACAGCTCCAAATAGGTTTCCTAATCACACAAGAACACAGTGACAGAGTTATCATAATTAACTATTACACTGTAATACATTAATTGAGAGACATAGAGAGATTTTTAGCCCAAGTCGGGTTGGTTGCAGTGCGTCGTTGACTTTGCAGCAACACTTCTTTCTGAGCTAGCATTTGGCAACAGTGGAAAGGAATCATTCTCTTCTGCTGAAGGAAGAAACCTTCAGCAGAAGCCTTCTGGTGTAACTCACTAGGTATTAAGAGAGTGGAAAGCTAATGTGGAACAAAACACAGATTCCCTGGTCCAGGAGTACTTTCTATAAAAAACAAAGTCCAAAGAGTTCAGGTAGTGACTTCATCTAGACCCTTGTTATAGTCTGTAAAAAACAATTTCTTTACTTGGATCAGAAGTATGTGCTGCTGAATTCCACCCCAGTCCCTCCAAACCAAAGTAGATCAGACAACAGTATAGTAATCAAGGATGTTTGTATATTTTGTAACAAGCAACTTCTATAATAACCTAACAATATGCCACCAGGTAGTATTCCAGTTTACAAATATTTCTGAGTCCACAAACACAGCTTATAAGAGAAACTAGATTGTTTTGATGCACTTTGATGCAGCGAGGTTGTTAACCTAGTGGAGCACAAACCTGCATTATTAATGCAAAGGTTGATCCTTGGCAATTCAGGAGAAGTTAGTTGCTGAGCTTGGACATTTTGAATTACAACTGCTACTTTTATGGCCCTTTGACACATGTAGTTCATTGCCTCTTGATGGCTTTTGGATTAGTGTATGTATGTGCAATGCATATGGATTTACATATATTTGTATGTATTATTTCTTGTTGCTTATTCCTTTACTTTCTCTCCTTTGTCATATTTGTCTTATTATAATTATCGCAGCCTGTCCAATTTGTTGCATGACCTAGACATGGTCTATCGTCCCCTTCATTTCCTAGAGTGAGTTATGCAATTTGGGCAATGTTCCTTTCTGCCCCCGACACTGCAAGAAAACCAGACCCACCACACTGTAAACATGGAAGGCTGTTACACTTTTAGTAACAACAAGCAACACACCCAAATACATTTTTTAAGGGTTTTTGGGTTTAGTTAACAATTTCGTTTCAGACAACTTCTTTACAACAGCAATTCTATCTGCTTAAATAGATGAAATGTATGCAAAATCATCTTCCTGTCTGCAGTGGGTGTAAGGCAGGGGGCCTCTTTCCAAAAAGCTATGCAGCACTAGCACACAAGGTCAGCTTCTCTCCTGTGGTTTCTTCTGCAATGGTATAGCCTGACTTCCTGTGAAAGATTATTATCTCGCCTCTCATATTCTCACTGATGCTTATCTTTTGAGCCACTAACGCCAACTCCCCAAACATCTCCACATCTCGGCCCCCAGTGACAGCTCCGTCGGCTAGTCAATCTGGCAGGTCATCCTGTGTCCTCAACCCCCCCCCCCCCCCCCCCCCCCTTGTTTCAACAGCCAAAAAATGAGCCTGCTGTGTCCTGGACCTGTCAGGAAGAAATAGGATCCTTGGTCCCGCTCTGGGGTGTTAGCATCACAGAAGTTTAAAGTGGGTGAAATGCACATCCAGTTGATTTTTTTGTTCATCAGTTTCCGACGGAGGTTAAAGAAAAGATTTTTAATTCCCAGCTCTGCAGGAATCACACTTTTAATTGCAATAGTAAACCACGGAGGTAGTATGTATCAGTACATTACAAACAGATGTAACCAGAAAGTGACAGTAACAGTGCACTAATATTTCCTTTAGGACGTATAACTGCACCTTTGCAAGTTGTTAAGGACATTTATTTATGGTTTGATTTTTAAGTAAATATTTATCAGTTTGTCTTTGCCACAAAAGAACATAAACTGATGGATCATGTTGCTTATGTGAGAATGCCTCAAACTGCACTTTAAAGCATCCCATTTGTCTTGTCAGGTCAAAGCATCTACAGTCGTCTAAGCAGTTCTGTGAAGCAAACAGTTTGAAATATTCTTGTCACTATGCTTACGTGTAGATGTCTAGCTGTGGCTTTGAAGACTGAAAGAGTTCACCACCCACCCTTTAACTTCCAGCTGCCTGTCACAATTACAGAAGAAAATCAAGATTGGATTTTAGGAAAATGAAAGTCAACAGGATAAAATCAAAAAACGTTTATTTGATTACTTCTCTGTGGGGCTAAAAAGGGAACTCCATCATATATAAATCAAACCAGTTTAACCAGACATTTGGGTAAGCTCAAAAATCCCTTTTCTACTAAATAATAAAAAAAAAAAACCCACTGACATTAAGTCAAACTGTCAGATAGATAAGCAAGCAGGGGGGAGGAATGAATGACATCCTCCCTGATGAGCAAGTGATTCAAGCGGTGTGAATAATTAAAGCCCGGAGCTGTGATAGGAATCTGTAGACGCTTGCCTCAGATAATACTTGAAGGATATCAAGGGCCTTTGGTGCGAGGAGGTGGCGGCTGAGACAACATTAGTCACCCTCTTCGTGCCCCGGGCAGCCGTCAGGACACTGTGCTGAAGGTCAGGATATGATGGATGGGCAGAGATGGGTGCTGCCTCACCCGCTGAAGTTGGCTAGAAAATGAATGTCCTGTACATGAAATATTATCCTCATGGAGGAAGATACCTGATCGGATACTGCAGTAATGTGTCACACCTGTATGAACTTTGTGAAAAGATGTGGTCTTTCAACGTGATAGAAAGTCATTGAGATAGAAAGACATAAAAAGATATCTGTTTAGCCAAATAATTCATTTGTCATTCATTTTACTGTTTTCTGTTATCAAAGAATGTGTTTTAATAGATTTGCCTTAGAGGTGTTCACAAGTCTTTTTTTCAAAGTCCAACTCTAGTCTCAAGCTATTAAGAGGCAAGACCAAGTCAAGTCTTTAGTCTTTTTGGGTAAATTCAAGTCAAGCTTTAAATCTCTGAGGGACAAGTTCAAGTTGAATCTCAAATCGTTTATCCGAAATCTCAGTCCATTCTCAAAACTTTTACCCCAGGTCCAAGTCAAGTCTTTCATCTCAAGTCCTAGTGAACTATTTAAGGGGCAGTTCAATATCACATCTCAAATGTTTTGTCCCAAGTCCAAGTTCAGTCTCAAGTCTCAAGCATTTCACCTCAAGTTTGAGTCAAGTCTCAACTCTTTAGTTATGAGTCCAAATCTCATCAATTGTACTGCTAGTCAAGTCTTTCAAAGCCAAGTCATAGTCAGGTCTCAGGATTTTGAGGAGCAGTTTCATGATCTCAAGTATTTTGTCCCAAGTGAAGTCTAGTTTTTCACTCCAAGTCCATGTCCCAAGTATTTTGTCCCAAGTCCAAGTTCAACTATCTTGTTCCAAGTCCAAGTCTAGCCTAAAGGTTTTAATCTCATTTTAAGTCAAGTCTCAAGTGGTTAAGGGGCAAACCTAAATTGCCTCTCAAGTCTCAAATGACTAAAATTAACATCTCACCAGATGCATGCTTTCTCATCTGCGTAAAACATGAATTGCTTTATTTAATACCTCCCAATCATTATATTGAAGTCTAATGTAACGCATGAATATTTGAGATCTTTATTTTTTATCTGTCATAACATGATCTAAATTATCTTTTAAATTAATGAAGTCAAACATTTACCCCACCAAGTATACATTTTTAGGACCTGCCCTGGGGTGGCCAAGGACATGGAGGTGCAGCAACAAACACAACATTAATATTTTAAAATGATGTTTTCAACATAAACATCATGATATTCAACATAAATAAACCAAAACACAGAGGCTTACTTTCCTCGCTAGCACAAACAGGAGAAGATGTGTCTGGAAATTAAAGTTAGCCCTTGCCTGCAAACTCCTTATTCTCTGCAGATTCAGATGTCTGGTGCTCTGCAGGTCACATGTGGCTGATTGAGATGAAAGAAGGATGAATTATTGACGGTCCACAGCAGCATCATTTGTTTTCCGTCCAAGGTTGACCAAATACTGCTGATCTTTTGGCTCCACCAATTACGGACAGATATTTGCTAACTAAATTAGCTGACACCTTATGACTGCGGTCGTAACAGCATTTAAGTAAAAGAAATGTAATTTCTAAAGGAATTAAACAGAAAGTGTTTTTATTTTGAAGAAATGTTTCTATCATTGCATTGTTAAAATGAACACCGGTTAATCCAGGTGCTCAAATTATCCACACCTATACAACAGTATATAGTACATTATATATGATTTAGAGGTCAATCTTCTCTTTACCTCCAGTCTGAGGTTTTAAAACATTATTTTGGGAAAACAATAAAATCTAAATTTAAAAAGCACTCTTCTCAAGTTAACCAGTACATATGTTCCAAGGTATG
Organism: Girardinichthys multiradiatus; assembly: GCF_021462225.1. Lineage (NCBI taxonomy): Eukaryota > Metazoa > Chordata > Actinopteri > Cyprinodontiformes > Goodeidae > Girardinichthys > Girardinichthys multiradiatus. The sequence goes on along the minus strand of NC_061815.1, from coordinate 35,134,904 downwards.
TTATTACAAAATAAAGAGCAAGGCATGACGCAATAAGTGCAGGAGTTTGCTGATTGCATTTTTGAATAAACTGGAAGCATATCTAT